>NC_067479.1:10601909-10976909 GCF_947179515.1 Apodemus sylvaticus
TTTGCATAAATATTTAAGCATACAGTACAAAATAATTTACAAATCTTAGATATCAGCTCTTTGACAATATGCAAGTTAGAGGTCAGGGGTTATCTTGTACAATTATAATTGAAGAATCTTTCCAAATTAGGTTGATGTTTAGCAAGGAACTTGAAGGGTCTGACACTTGATTCTATTCCAAGGATTAGACAGAAGAGAATATAGACTAATTCTAGAGTAAATATACGGCTCTGAAATGAAACTAGAGATTTTATTTACTCACAATTATGAGGGGAAGGAGAGAAAACTAGGGCAGCCTTGCTATCTATCCCACAGCAAGGTAGATACCAAGAAAATCAGATGTGGTGTGCTCACATAGAAGGCTCAAACTAGAGGAGAGTGGCAGTTTTAGCATTGAAAGTGTCCCTCAAATGATGTATTGATCTCCAACCTCTAGACTTCTAAGCATTATCTTATTTGAAATAGTTACTACAGATGTGATTATACTAGGTAAAGGCCTACTGAAGAAAAGTAGACAATCTAATAATGACTGATGTACATATGTATTAGAGAGCAGAGAGAGTCTTTCATACTTTCAAATGTTTCTCAGTTTTTCCTCCTGAGACACGGACATGGACACGAACAGAGAAGGGAAGCAGCTATTTAGAGACTGTGATGGATATTGAAATAAGGGTGCCTAAAGTCAAAGAATATCACACTATCAAGGTAAGAGAAAGCCTTCCCTAGTGACTTGAGAGAGACCATTTACCTTGCCTCTCTTATTAAGACTATGCTTTTTGGCCTTGTTGGTTTTTCAGGTATTTTGTACAGGATATTGCAGCTCTAAGGAACACGTGATGATTCTGTGGTTATAACTTTAACACTTATCTGAAGAGAGGAATGTCTATCACTCTTTCTCATTAAAAACAGAGACTTCTTTGTGATCTTAATACAAACAGAGAATCAATGACAGTAACGTAAGCTCTATAAGGAGGCAAAGTCCTATCATTGTTTTCTCAATAGGAGCACATAACCACAGCCTAATGTATTCCTTAGTGTACAGTTTGAACATAAGCTGCACCCAAATCTTCTTTCTACCAGGATCTAATTCCCTTACATCATTTACATTCACATATAAATAGTTGGGTAGACAATTAGATAAAAGATAGGTAGATGAGAGAAAAAGATACACACAGAGAGAGACATCATTATTCAGTGTAATGGCAGAAGTAAGAATGCTATTTTCAAACAGGAGAGAAATGATTACATTATTCTCAAAAACAATATTTTAAAATAGCATCACATTTCTCATTGTGTGTATAGATGGGCACAATGACATGGATGTGAAGGACAGAGGACAGCTTTCAAGAGCTTGTTCTCTCCTTTTATCATTTTTGCCCTGGGACTCAAATGTAGGTCATCAAGCTTGGAAGCAAGCACCTTTATGAACCCAGCTCTTTTAATGCCCCCAAAGGAACATATCACAGCTTATAGAAATTAATGCTATTAAATTCTTCATATTTAAATATTCACTAAGACAGTATTTATATAATATTAATCTTAATATTTGCCAAAGAAAAAAACCAATTCCACTATTTGAACCAAATTAGAAGCAAGCTTTTAGCTAAATTCAGACTAGAATGGTCTTTGGTCAGGACCATTCCCTGGAATTTCCACCTGAATTGTCTCAGATACATTTTGCAGGGACTCATAAAGACAAAGTCATAAGTTACTGTGCTTTGTTATTTTCCAAGAACTACAACTCCCAGCATTCCAGGCAATTACCTGTCCCTTGACCAGGTGGGATTTACAGGTTAACTTCAGGGCTTACAATACCCAGAGTCTTTTTTGTTATACTTTTTCTAGGTATTGACTGAATTACTGCTCTTTTTATTTTCCTTAATAGATCTAATTTACTTCATAGAAACAAACAGACAAAAAGGAAAAACAAGCACAAAGCATAAACACTTTCGTATTCTTCCAGAACAAAATAAAAGCTAACTTGAAAAAAGTTGTTAACTTGGAAAAGGTCATATTTGATTAGGGAAAAGATTGAATTATAGAGTAAGTGTGAATGCTTGCAGTTTGCCTTCAGTAAATCAAACTAGACCAACAACAAAGGTTGATAAATAAAGCTGGGAGAAATACAAGCATAATGAGAAAATAAGAAAGATTTATAATGAGCATGTCATTGTTTATATGTAAATAGAATCATAAAACGCTCAAATCCATTTATTCTCTTGATTAGATGTAGGCTGGTTCAGTACTCCGATTTGCACTCAGGATTTTCAGCAGATTTTACTTTTAATGGCCAGCACTGGGAATATGATTAATCATAACATTGAGCTCACGTCAATGATTATCCATTTTGATCATCAATTCCTGTGTATTCTACTCCCATTCTACCTCACAGGCATGTATTCCAAGCTGTTTAATCAAATTTACATGTATACATCATTTGTCTTATGTATAATTTACATAAATTGATTCAGGCAATAAATCTCATGTTTTCTTCTTCTTTTCTACTTTTACTTAATGCATTAAAGATGTGGCTATATTTCTTAATGTACATCTTGACTGTTCCTCCTAATTATTTCATAATATTCCACAATGTGCATCCCTCTTACTCTGTCTGTCTTGAAAGAAACTTAACCCTCAAGCTTCCTGTGACCCACAAGGGCTGTGTGACCCTTATACTCATTATGAGAGATCACCTGCTGACACACCTGAGAGAGGGGCTTATATATCCATGGTAAACATATTCCTTAAGGCTCAAAAATTGTTACTATGGAAACTCATGTGAAGAGTAATTTCTATTATATTTCCTCACATTTTAAACCATTCTTTACTATAATCTGTCTCCTTTGCCAGTTTGAAAACTGTAATACATTGTCTGGTTATGTAGTTTCTCTGATTTTTAGTTTGAAATCAATATAGTCTATAACTTTAGATGTGCTCATATGTGTATTATCTAATGATGACTTCCTCATCTTTTTATTATAGTTCTTGTTCCTTCCTAATAATAGTGCAAAGAGCCATTATGTATATTTTAGATGTTAGATTCTTCCTGGTTTGGGATGTTCCTGGCATGGCAATCTAGATATTCTCATTACATCAGAGACTCTAGCTTTTAATATATCAAGCTCTAAAAATTTGTCTTGCTTGGGCTAGACATGGAACAAAAGAATTACTCTGGTGAGTTGCTGCACATGATGTGTCTTCTTACCCATTTTCCTTGTCAGTTGTTTCATTGTCTCTGTATCCCTTAGCCACATAATGCCATATCAGGGGGCACTGCCTTTCCTTTGCTTTTTTGTTCCTTAACCAATTGCAGCACATTATGCATTTAATCTACCAGTAAAATGTGTGTGTTGTGCATGTGTGTGGCCAGGGAGCACCTTGGATATTAAATTCTTCCATCATGTTTGAGGTATTCCAACCATTATATAAAGTATGTTCTA
Organism: Apodemus sylvaticus; assembly: GCF_947179515.1. Lineage (NCBI taxonomy): Eukaryota > Metazoa > Chordata > Mammalia > Rodentia > Muridae > Apodemus > Apodemus sylvaticus. The sequence continues at coordinate 10,605,350 of NC_067479.1, forward strand.
GAGACTGAGAGTGCACAGCTTGCTCTGACGGCACGGAGTTTAGGTTACAGTCCTGAGACCTCTGGCAGGAGGCCTCAGATCTCCGCTTCAGGATCCAGAACAGCCTGGGCTGCAAAGCCATATCTCCAGGTCCTGCAGGAGGTGGGAGGGGCATCCAGGAGGCAGGCTGGGAGGAGTCAGTGTGCTCTGCTGAGTCCAGCAGGCCCCAGCAGGAGCCTTCAGGTGTCTGCTTCAGGATTTGAACAGCCTGGGCCACAGCACTCGGTCTCCAGGAAGTGCAGGAGACCTGGTGTGTACCCTGAAGCAGACTGGGAGCACACAGCTTGCTCCGGTGGCAGCACAGAGCTTAGGTTCCAGTCCTGAGGCCTCTGGCTGGAGTCCTCAGATCACCACTTCTGAATCCAGAACAGCCTGGGCTGCAACACCACATCTCCAGGTCCTACAAGAGGCTAGAGGGGCATCCAGGAGGCTGGCTGGGAGGAGTCAGTGTGCTCTGGTGAGTCTAGCAGGCCCTTCAGGTGTCTGCTTCAGGATCTGAACAGCCTGGGCCAAAGCACTCAGTCTCCAGGAAGTGCAGGAGACCTGGTGTGCACCCAGAAACAGACAGGGAGCCTGGGCCACAGCACCCTGTCTCCAGGCAGTACAAGAGGTCAGCTGTGCACCAGAGGCCACCTGGGAAGAGGCAGCTTGCACTTGTGAGTCCAGCATTGACAAGACCAACTAACACTAGTGAGAACTAGATGGCAAAACGCAAACACACTAACATCACTAACAGAAATCAAGGCAATATGGCAGCATCTGAACCCAATTCTCCTTTAACAGCATGTCCTGGATACCCAATCGCACCAGTAAAACAAGATATGGATTTCAAATCACTGGTCATGAAGCTGGTACAGGAAAACATGAAGGACATACTTAAAGAAATTCAGGAGAAAATGGATAAAAGTTAGAAGCCCTTACAAGGGAAACACAAAAATCATTGAAAGAAATTCAGGAGAATACAAAAGCCAATAAGGAGGAAACACAAAAATCACTTAAAGAAATACAGGAGAACTTTGGTCAACAGGCTGAGGTTATGAAAGAGGAAACACAAAAATCTCTTAAAGAATTACAGGAAAGCACAAACAAGCAAGTGAGGGAGCTAAGCAAAATCATCCAGGATCTAAAATCAGATGTAGAAACAACTAAGATCAAAGGGAGACAACTTTGGAGATAGAAAACCTTGGTAAGAAATTAGGGGACATAGATGCAAATATCAACAACAGAATACAAGAGATAGAAGAAAGAATCTCAGATGCTGAAGATACCATAGAAACCATGGACTCAACAGTTAAAGAAAATGCAAAATGCAAAAAGCTTGTAACCCAAAATATCCAGGAAATCCAGGACACAATGAGAAGACCAAACCTAAGGATTATAGGCATAGATGAGAGTGAAGATTTACAACTTAAAGGGCCAGCAAATATCTTCAATAAAATTATGGAAGAAAACTTCCCTAACCTAAAGAGAGAGATGCCCATGAATATACAAGAAGCCTACAGAACTCCAAACAGACTGGACCAGAACAGAAATACCTGCCGTCGAATAATAATCAAAACACCAAATGTACTAAACAAAGAAAGAATATTAAAGGCAGTAAGGAAAAAAGGCCAAGTAACATATAAAGGAAGACCTATCAGAATCACAGCAGACTTTTCACCTGAGACTATGAAGGCTAGAAGATCCTGGGCAGATCTCATGCAGACTCTAAGAGAACACAAATGTCAGCCAAAACTACTATATCCAGCAAATCTCTCAATCACCGTAGATGGAGAAACTAAGATATTCCATGACAAAACCAAGTTTACCCAATATCTATCCAAAAACCCAGCCCTACAAAGGATAATAGGAGGAAAACACCAATACAAGGAGGGAAACTTCACCCTGGATAAAGCAAGATAGTAACCTTTCATCAAACCCAAAAGAAGTTAACAAATCACATTTTAAAAATAACGTCAAAAATGATAGGAAGTAACAATCACTATTCCTTAATATCTCTTAACATCAATGGACTCAATGCCCCAATAAAAAGACACAGACTAACTGACTGGATACGTAAACAGGACCCTACATTTTGCTGCTTACAGGAAACACACCTCAGGGTCAAAACAAACACTACCTTAGAATAAAAGGCTGGAAGACAATTTTACAAGCAAATGGTCTCAGAAAACAAGCTGGAGTAGCCATTTTAATATCAGATAAAATTGACTTTCAACACAAAGTCATCAAAAGAGACTCTGAGGGACACTTCTTGCTGGTCAAAGGAAAAATACAACAAGAAGAACTCTCAATCCTGAATATCTATGCTCCAAATGCAAGGGTACCCTCTTACGTAAAAGAAACTTTATTAAAGCTCAAAGCACACATTGCACCTAACACAATAATTGAGGGTGACTTCAACACTGCACTTTCCTCAATGGACCGATGAGGAAAACAGAAACTGAACAGGGACACAATGAAACTAATTGAAGCTTTGGACCAATTAGATTTAACAGATATATATAGAACATTCTTTCCTAAAGCAAAAGAATATACCTTTTTCTCAGCACCTCATGGTACCTTCTCCAAAATCGACCATATAATTGGTCACAAGCCAGACCTCAACAAATATAAGAAGATCGAACTAATCCCATGCCTCTTATCAGATCACTATGGAGTAAAAGTGGTCTTCAATAGCAACAAAAACAGCAGAAATCCCACATACACGTGGAAACTGAACAATATTCTACTCAATGATACCTTGGTCAAGGAAGAAATAAAGAAAGAAATTAAAGACTTTTTAGAACTTAATGAAAATGAAGACACAACATACCCAAATCTATAGGACACAATGAAAGCAGTGCTAAGTGGAAAACTCATAGCCCTGAGTGCCTCCAAAAAGAAAATGGAGATAGCATACACTAACAGCTTAATGACACACCTGAAAGCCCTGGAACAAAAAGAAGCTATTTCACCCAGGAGGAGTAGAAGGCAGAAAATCATCAAGCTCAGGGCTGAAATCAATCAAGTAGAAACAAAGAGAACCATACAAAGAATCAACAAAACCAGGAGCTGGTTCTTTGAGAAAATCAACAAGATAGATAAACCCTTAGCCAGACTAACCAAAGGGCACAGAGACAGTATCCAGATTAACAAACTTAAAAATTAAAAGGGAGACATACCAACAGAAACTGAGGAAATTCAAAAAATCATTAGATCGTACTACAAAAGCCTATACTCAACACAACTGGAGAATCTGGAGGAAATGGACAGTTTCCTACACAGATATCAGACACCAAAACTAAATCAGGATCAAATAGATCAACTAAACAGTCCCATAACACCTGAAGAAATAAAAAGTGTCATAGAAATTCTCCCAACCAAAAAAAAAAGCACGGGACCAGATGGCTTCAGTGCAGAATTCTATCCAACCTTCATAGAAGACCTAACACCAATACTCTTCAAACTATTCCACAAAATAGAAACAGAAGGAACTCTACCCAACTCGATCTATGAAGCCACAATCATGCTGATACCAAAACCACACAAAGATCCGACAAAGAAAGAGTTCTTCAGACCAATTTCTCTTATGAATATTGATGCAAAAATACTTAATAAAATTCTTGCCAACCGAATCCAAGAACACATCAAAACGATCATCCACCATGATCAAGTAGGCTTTATCCCAGGGATGCAGGGATGGTTCAATATAAGGAAATCCATCAATGCTCTCCACTACATAAACAAACTCAAAGAAAAAAAAAACCATATGATCATCTCATTAGATGCAGAAAAAGCATTTGACAAAATTCAGCATCCTTTCATGCTAAAAATCTTGGAAAGAACAGGAATTCAAGGCCCATACCTAAACATCGTTAAAGCAATATACAGCAAACCGGTAGCCAATATCAAACTAAATGGAGAGAAACTTGAAGCAATCCCACTAAAATCAGGGACTAGACAAGGCTGTCCTTTCTCTCCATATCTTTTCAATATAGTACTTGAAGTTCTAGCTTGAGCAATTAGACAACATAAGGAGGTCAAGGGGATACAAATTGGAAAGGAAGAAGTAAAATTATCACTATTTGCAGATGACATGATAGTCTACTTAAGTGACCTGAAAACCTCCACCAGAGAACTCCTACAGCTGATAAACAACTTCAGCAAAGTGGCTTGTTATAAAATCAATTCAAGCAAATCAGTTGCCTTCCTATACTCAAAGGATAAGCAGGCTGAGAAAGAAGTTAGGGAAATGACACCCTTCACAATAGCCACAAACAATATAAAGTATCTTGGTGTGACTCTAACCAAACAAGTGAAAGATCTATATGACAAGAACTTCAGGTTTCTGAAGAAGGAAATTGAAGACAACCTCAGAAAATGGAAAAATCTGCCATGCTCATGCAGCAGCAGGATTAATATAGTTAAAATGGCCATCTTGCCAAAAGCAATCTACAGATTCAATGCAATCCCCATCAAAATCCCAACTCAGTTCTTCACAGAGTTAGAAAAAGCAAATCTCAAATTCATCTGGAATCACAAAAAAACCCCGGATAGCTAAAACTATTCTCAACAACAAAAGAAATTCTGAGGGAAGCAGTATCCCTGACTTCAAGCAATACTACAGAGCAATAGTGTTAAAAACTGCATGGTATTGGCACAGTGACAGACAAGTGGACCAATGGAATAGAATTGAAGTTCCAGAAATGAACCCACACACCTATGGTCACTTGATCTTCGACAAAGGAGCCAAAAACATCCAGTGGAAAAAAGAGCCTTTTCAACAAATGGTGCTGGTTCAATTGGAGGTCAGCATGCAGAAGAATGTGAATTGATCCATTCTTATCTCCATGTACTAAACTTCACTCCAAGTGGATCAAGGGCCTCCATGTAAAACCAGACACACTGAAACTAATAGAAAAGAAACTGGAGAAGACTCTAGAGGACATGGGCACGGGTGAAATGTTCCTGAACAGATCACCAATAGCTTCTGCGCTAAGATCAAGAATTGACAAATGGGACCTCATAAAATTAGAAAGTTTCTGTAAGGCAAAGGACACAGTTAAAAGGACAAAATGGCAACCATCAAATTGGGAAAGTATATTCACCAACCCTACATCTAATAGAGGGCTAATATCAAATATATACAAAGAACTCAAGAAGTTAGACCCCAGGGAACCAAATAACCCTATTAAAATGGGGTACAGATCTAAACAAAGAATTTTCACCTGAAGAAATTCGGATGGCTGAGAGGCACCTTAAGAGGTGCTCAACATCATTATTCATTAGGGAAATGCAAATCAAAACAACCCTGATATCTCACCTTACACCAGTCAGAATGGCTAAGGTCAAAAACTCAGGAGACAGCAGGTGTTGGCGAGGATGTGGAGAAAGAGGAACACTCCTCCACTGCTGGTGGGGCTGTAAGATGGTACAACCACTTTGGAAATCAGTCTGGCGGTTCCTCAGAAAACTGGACATGACACTTCTGGAAGACCCTGCTATACCTCTCCTGGGCATATACCCAAATGATTCCCCAGCATTCAATAAAGACACATGCTCCATTATGTTCATAGCAGCCTTATGTATAATAACCAGAAGCTGGAAAGAACCCAGATGCCCCTCAAAGGAGGAATGGATACAGAAAATGTGGTATATTTACACAATGGAATACTACTCAGCAATTAGAAACAATGAATTCACAAAATTTTTAGGCAAATGGTTTGATCTGGAAAATATCATCCTAAGTGAGGTAATCCAGTCACAAAAGAATACACATGGAATGCAATCTCTGATAAGTGGATATTAATTAGCCCAGAAGCCCTGAATACCCAAGGCACAAATCGCATAACAAATGACTCCCATGAAGAAGTATGGAGAAGGTCCTGATCCTGGAAAGGATTGATCTAGCATTGGAGGGGAATATAAGGACAGAGAAGAAAAGGAGGGAGGTAATAGGAGAATGGATGGAGAGAAGAAGGTTTATGGGACATTTGGGGAGGGGGGAATCCGGGAAAGGGGAAATCATTTGGAATGTAAACAAAGAATATAGAAAATAAAAATATTAATAAAAAAGTATGTTCTAACATGCTTAAAATCTTATTTGAGCTTTTGCATGGATATCATCCACAATATGAGAATTTTTTGTACAATAAGGTATTCTGACTAAAATCAGGGTTCAAAGGAGGGAACAGAGAAGTACTTTTTAAAACCATATATTTGGTGCATGTCATGTATATTAGATAATATGCAATTGACACCTAGTGATTCAAATATTTATTTGTTCTTATCATGTTCCAATTAATAAAAAATTAAGTAAAAGGCAAATTCATATTATTTTTCTAAAATTTCTGTTTTAAAAGTGGGTATAAGTGTTTTTATAAACTTGATTATTTTAAAAATCTGATTTTTTATTGTCTATTTTTTAAATTAATGTATTTCTCATTTAATCCTTCCCAGGCACCCCTCCTTGTTCCCTCATCCAAATTGATGTCCTATATTTCTTTAATTGTTGTTACATGAATACATAAGGATAGCCTGTTCATTGATACAGAGCTGTCCAATTTATGTTTGTTAAATGTTGAAGGAATTACTGAATTTCTAAGGGGGTTCATTTTACTGAGAACTGGAATTGTTAGTGAAGTCATGTAGAAAAATCTAAGGATTTGAAAAATACTGAGATTGCCATAACTTGCTTTTTTAAAGTAGGACAAGCAGTTATTTAAATAAGATGGGAGGCCTCAGGGTGCAGTGAACATTTTTAATTGCATATTTAATTAGAAATATTCTGGAGACATAGTGTTTAGTTTAGCTGAAGCTCATGGGCCTTGGCAACACATTCTCTTCTAACTAGAATTGGATTTACCTTTAAAAACATTATATAGAAATGAATAGAATTTAATCGTGTTGTTGTTCATTATATAAGGATTAGAACCTTTTGGTTTTTCTTTAGAAAATAAGTTGACAGGTTTATTTTAAAGGGTTTCTCTTTTAATTATCTTTGGAACTTATTTAGCACCTGAACATTAGCAAACATGACAGTTTAGTAAAGATTAAAATAGCATCTAAATTTTGTAAAATCTACAGCTGTTTACATGTTTTCTAAGCAAGGTCTGAACTCCAAAACCCACCTTGCTTCTTGCAATAAGGGTTTAAGAAGCAAGTAAGGGATGGCACTAATCAAAAATGAAATGAGGGCTGAGGATGTCACACAGTAGAGTGTCTAAAAAGCATGAGCTTCAGTTCTCAACATAGCATACTGGGCATAGTGATGCATACTTACAACCGAAAAACATGGGAGCAGGAGGTAAAAATATGAGTTCAAACTCATCCTTGGCTTTGATGTTAGTTCAAAGCCACCCTGGGATGTATGATGCTATGAATAAAGAGAAGAAAGGAAAAAAATAAAACGAACAAATATCGATTTAAGTAAAGCAACATGAAGTAATATAATATAAAATATAATATTTTCTGAGCTTAGTTAATAGCGGCACATGCATAGCTTACTGTGGCTAAGAGCTAATTTGTCTTGTCATGTAACATGCTTGAAACATGGGCTATGTAAACTCTGTCAAATGAAAGTTTGTCATTCATGGTACAATGATTCCTGGATTATAACGGAAGAGTGTATCATTGTTTAAGTCATTAATACCATCAATCAAACAAGAGATCCATTTGTTTGCAGTTTTATTATCACATATTTTATTCTAAGAGGAATAAGTTGAGATTATAACATCCTGCACGAGGTTTGATATTGTCCCTTCCTGCATGTCCCTAATGATATCCCAAGACTTAATCACTCACCAATACACCTGTGAGAATCATCTGACATTTTTATAGTGTCTGAGGATGAGTATCTCTCTCAAGGGCATTGTTTAGTGGCACCTGAATGTGATAGTGAGTGGTCTGTGATGATGCGATGATACAGTGGGCCTTCATCATGAGGGGCATTCTTCTCCCTATGGAGAGACATAATGTGTCCCTAGAGAGTAAAGCAGACTCTAGGGAAGAGGATGCTTCAGAAAGGGAATACACAAGGTGGAAAGCAGGGCTTTATCACAACACACTACTAGAACTTTCTTTATATGTATATATATTCTTTGTTTACATTCCAAATTATTTCCCCTTTCCCGGTTCCCCCCTTCGCATAAGTCCCATAAGCCCACTTCCCTCTGCCCATTCCCCAATCAACCCCCTCCCAATTCTCTGTCCTGGTAATCCCCTACATTGCTGCATCAAGCCTTTCCAGGACCAGGGCCCTCTCCTTCCTTCTTCTTGGGAATGATTTGATATGTGAGTTGTGTCTTGGGTATTCAGAGCTTCTGGGCTAATATCCACTTATCAGTGACTGCATTCCATGTGTGTTCTTTTGTGAATGAGTTACCTCACTGAGGGCAATATTTTCCAGCTCCAACCATTTGCCTAGGACTTTCATGAATTCATTGTTTTTAATTCCTGAATAGTATTCCATTGTGTAAATATACCACATTTTCTGTATCCATTCCTCCACTGAGGGACATCTGGGTTCTTTCCAGCTTCTGGCTATTATAAATAAGGCTGCTATGAACATAGTGGCGCATGTGTTCTTATTGCATGCCGGGGAATCCTCTGGGTATATGCAGGAGTGGTATAGCAGGGTCCTCTGGAAGTGTCATGCCCAATTTCACCTCACACAAATCAGAATGGCTAAAATTAAAATTTCAGGAGATAGCAAGTGTTGGCGAGGATGTGGAGAAAGAAGAAAACTCCTCCACTGCTGTTGGGGTTGCAAGCTGGTACAACCACTCTGGAAATCATAGAACTTTCATGATAGAAATGTTGACTCATAATCTGTTTGATTGTGGTCGTGCTCTTCTTTCTGAGAGTATGTATGCAAAAGTAGAGGCAATTAGTTTTACAGTGCTACAATTTAGTACAGCTTGGCAGTTTAAAACAACAGCTGCTTCTTAACACTCCCAGTTGTAGATTAGAAGTTAAATTATGATGTAGGTGACTAGAACTTACACAAGATCTAACTCAAACTCTCAGCTGGAGTCCCTTCCTTTCTATAGCTTGGGGTCTTCTTCAGAAATCACATGGGCAGACTAGACTTTCCTTGCAGAATATAGACCTGAAACAAAATTATTTTATTTTCTATGTTTAGTGAAATGGCTCCATCTTTAACAGAACTTGAAGTTCTTCCAGAAGAAATGGGCTTGATTCCTAGCAACCCCATCGTGTATAATAACTGTCTGTTAGTATAGTGTCAGATGTATTGGCTGCCTCTTTCTGGTTTCTGATGGTACTAGGCACACACACGGTATAGCAACATACTTAAAGTCAAAGTAGTCACAGAAATAAAATAAATAAAAAATTTCCAAATCTTTTCTTTACTCTCCCTATGTTCTTTTAATTTTAACCATAATAATAAAGTACTTCTATGGTGTATGTAGTTCTATCTTTATACAGCCTTCAATACAATGAAAGAAATCAACAAAGTTATAAAAACGGAAAGATATCTAATTTTTAAAAGCTCAAATATAACATATCCCATAAAAAGGAAGTACATCACATTTGTACCTCCAAAGATGATGCCAAGAACTTATAGCATGAAAAAAAATCCTGAAAATCATATTGGGATTCCATGTACATGTTATTATATGAAATTTTATTAATCTATAATTTTCTTTATTTTATTCTTTATTATGCACCTGTACTGGAGTATTTGCCCGTGAGTGAAGAAGCCCACAGAAGAAGGTGAGGCTAGAGGGTGCTATGTCTTCCAGACCTGGATCCACTGGCCTGTGTGAGTTATCTAAAGAGCTGGGAACTGAACTCTGCAGGCTACTGTAAGAGCACATCATGAAGCATCTCTCCTTCAGCCTATCTTGTTTTATAAATGGTATACTTTCTATATTTAATTAAGCTTACTTAGCATATCTGGGTATAAAAGAGTGGAAATAGCTGGAGAATGAATAAAAATGAATAAATTTTTTTATCATATTGATTATAATTGACATACATTTGCATATTCATAACTAGTTGGGGTGGGTGCAGTAAAGCATCGACAAGGCAATGACTTCTAACCATCAGCCAGTTGTTACACAGACATGTTTTTCTCATCTCTTTTCCTCTTCTCACCTCCAGTCCCTTCCCCTTCCCTGCTTGCTCCTTTGAGAAAGGATGGCTCAAATGTCTTACCAGGCTATAGATGTAGGACAGTCCATCTGCCAATTCAATGGAACAAGAGCTACAAATCTCTGCCATGGAATAGCTTGTCAGCTGCTAGATATTAACAAAAGTCAGAACCATTCCTAGTTTCTTCCCCTAATAATCCAGCTATGTTTACACAAATACCAGCTGTGTCTTGACGGTGAAGAAAGATTCTGTTCTCAAGTTCTCACTTTGCAACCGGTTGTGGGGGGCAGGGAGCTCAGAAAGGTCTGTGTACTTTATTTGTCAGTTTTTATTGTCTTATTGTCATGTGTATAATGTAGTGTTGATGGCATATCTTTTAAAACATAAGATCTGGAATAATCTACCATAGAAAATGTAGAACTTTAATCTTGCCATTTTCTGGGAGATTATTCATCATAAGAGAAGTAAATATAATCCCAGAAACAACACTCCTCCTTTTGGACTTTGAATAGTGAAAATGGGATTGATGAAATTCCACCATTGTGTTAAAATGCTGATGAAAATTTGAAAAAAGGCAAACAAAATTATTGCTACATACCTAAAGTAAGACATGTATACTAATCTTGTTACTGCTTTATTATTAAAAAGGACTATCATAAAGTTTGTAGTGTTAACTTTGAATTATTTCAGTTCAAACCAAATGAACAGCTTTCTGTTCCCATGTGAAAATTTAAAACTCCAGAACGTCCTTGTGTTTTTCATTGAAGTCAAGACAGTTTTATATTCAAAACCTATCATTTAAGTCTCTACCTGACTACAGGCAGTCAGCATCCATTCTAGTCTCTGAACTTTCTGACCTGCATTTGGCTTCAGAAAATTAAGTTTACCAGTGATGTTGACTGCCCCAGTGAACTTTAAAGTAGCATTCCTTTTAGGAAGTTGAACAGCCAAGAGAAAGTTAGAACTGCATATTTTCCTACAACAACTCACTATGCTTCCAAAGTGTCCCACTGGGCCCTTTTGAAATTGCACCCTTCCAGCCTTCTAGGAGGCCTTTGCCCTTTGGCTCACTCCAGCCAATTATTTCTAAAGAGGCATCATGAAGATTACCACAGAACTGAAATATATGCATGCAACTATAAAATACTATATTTAAGAATCTTTTTAAGGACAGATGCATACCTTTAAGCCATACTAATTTCCAAACCAATAGACTGGGTTGACTAACTCACTGAGCCTGAAATCGCAGTTTCCTAAAGCAATTATTAACAGATTGTATATCCTGAGTAAAGAAAAGTGAATTGCTTTCAAAGCCTTAATCTTTTTTTCAGAGATAAAGTAAATCATGGAATAGTCTAAAGTGATGCTTAAGAACAATATGGGCTTATTGATGGAAGGATGATGACTAATGTAACATCCACAGTTTTTATGTGTATTCTTTTAGTATTCATCATGTGAATACATATTTCTAAACTAAAAGACTATGTATTGTAGTCATTAAATGTTTGATAAACAAACAAAGTAAAGCCATGAATGTTATGGCTTTACTTGTTGTATGACTGAAAGGAAATTATTGAAACACTGTCAGAAAATATCACACCACTGGATAGATATAAAGTACTGTCCACATGACAGCAACATGACACTCTGACCCTTAAAGTCTGATTCTTGTCATACTGCCAGACTTACCATGAATCAGTGCTGAGATATTAAAGCGAAATTATGAGCCCAAAGGAGGAGAAACAGAAGCTGCAACTGAGGAGCAAATTAATTAGTTTCCAATGTTTATCAGGGAGACAAAGAGATGGCCCTTGAACAGCTTATGCCACTACAGCTTACCTAGGAGATGGCTCATGATGTCATCTGGCTGATTAGATTGGAAATTTATGGTCCAGAAAGCATTGTTATATTTCTTTCAAGAGTTATTACAGATTTGAGAGTCAGAATACAAAGATGGGTGAACAGTGTCTACATCGAGTTCTTGATATGTGTATTTATTTCCTTACACCACTACTTTATTTCCTTTTTTAATTTCTTTAGTCTTTCTTTCTTTTTAATCGCCATGAAAACTCTAGCTCTAAAACAAAAGTTATTGTACATCATAGTGATGACATTTATTTTAAGATTAAATAAAAATTAATAAAAAGGAAGTGGATGGGGTTTCACACACACACACACACACACACACACACACACACACACACACACAATCTTGAAATGAAGGGTCTTGGTAGTTGGAAAATGAAGAGGGATGAATAAAAGTAGGCCCATATAAATCTCTGTTTATATTTTCTGTCATTAAAATCTAGAATGAATAGTTTAAGAGATTACTTTCTATTAAATTTTAGAGGACATAGGCATTTTATTATAATAACCAAAAAAAAAAAAATAAAACCTAACCTCAGGCTTTTGTGCTGCCTTTTCCTATTTTGTTACAACACTAAGCAATATAAAGTTTACATACAGCCAGTTTAAAATTTTTCAGAATAAAACATTTGAATTCTGAATGTCAAGAACTTTTACAATTTTGTACATTATTCTAGCAATGCTTAAGTATTCACAATAATGGCAAGGACTGCTGGCCAGTTATGGATGGTGCAAGAACTTCTCTCACTTGAAGAGCCTTCCAATTGAGATTTGTACTATTACTTCTGACATGTAACTTTTGTTAGCAGTGTCTCTCATGTTTCTGAATTACTACTAGTATACTGTGAAGTATAGACAGCTTTCTACTGTGCAATCTTTAGAAATGCAAAAATTCACTGCAAAATGTAGTTTAAAGGTCCTTGGCTTAGAAAAAGGAAGACTTTCAGTGTCAATAACAAGGATGGTAATTATGGACCCTATGTACTATATATTCTAAATCCTGTTTGGAAAGCATCCATCACCGTCTCTCTGCTGGCCTTAGTTCTGCCCTCCTGAGTATTGAGAGCAGAAGTTTGAAAAAAAGCATCTATAAAGTCAGAGCATGTACTTAATAAATGTCAAGTTGCCTAAGAGCTTCTCCAAACAGCTTTTGCAAAATGAAAATGAAGGATACCACCACAAAATTAATTATTTACCTTTTTCTGTCTTATTTTGTAAATTGGCAGGTCTTGACAGCATGCATTTGAAGAGATGAATGTTAAAACTCAAAGTGACATCATAGAAACTCATGTAAGAGTTTGTTATTTATTAATTCTAAAAATTATCCCATGAGGGATGCTATTTTTAAAAACCTTGATTCTCTTACAAGACCATTTTGTTAAGGATGAAGGACAGCTTGAGTTTAAGATGTTATGCTGCTTTGCATAGGACCTGAGCTCAATAGAGAGCACTCAAGCCAGGCATTTCTGCACTTCCATTGTATTTTTAGCTTAAACTACATTTTTGACCTCAAAATAAATTTTTATATGCCTTTATTCATAATTAGAAAATTAATTCTGTGAGTTGTTCTTGAATTAGTCACTTAGTCAAAGCTGGAGCCATTATGTGCCTTTAGGAAACAACTATGTTTCAAGAACTTGAGTGGCCACAATGCACAATGTGCATGGTACTATTCACAGGGCTGTAAGTTCTTGTGCATTTCAGACCTTCAGATTTATGTATTGCACATGACCATCTTCTGTAAACCTTTAAAATATTTCTGATCCCCAAGCCTCCATAGTCCAGAATAAGTAAATGTGAATTGGCTTTGGTTATAGTCATTTTGGAAGTGTTGGTGATTTGTTAGTCCCCCCATGAATGTGAGAATTGCTACCATCTATCAGTAAAGGGAGCAAAACATACATTCACAGAAGACAGAGGTACAAAATCTAAAATGAGCCCTGAAAGTTAATGAGCAATGATAATAGTTTTGGAAAAAATATTAAGAAATTTCCTTGCAGAAAACAAAAATGCTGATGTATCAGGCTAGAGGATTTCAGAGCAAATAGCATTGTTCATGCAGCAGAATGTGTCTCATATCAGTTTAAAATATCTACACAGTGTTTATAATAATGATGATATTGGGAATATAGCTGGTGATGGACATATGTGTTTATCCTTATTTTAAGGTTTATATTTATTTACTTTATGTGTATGTATGTCTGAGTATGCATATGTGTATGTGTGTGTGTGTGTGTATACCATATTCCTTTCATTCTCTGCAGAAACAAGTGAACAATATCACTTCCTCTTGAAACTGAACTTATAGGCTATTCTAAGATGCTTGATGAGAGTCTTAGGAACCAGGTAGGTTGTCTACAAAGCCAACAAATGCTCATAACTGGAATTATCTCTCCAGCCCCAGCAATACAATGAGGAATATTCTGAACATTTAAATCTCCTTCCTGAGTCTTTATTTACTCCATTTGTAGTGAGCATATACTAGATATAAATAAATTAGCCATTATGAGTTGTGTACACTGGTTCTGTCATGTCCAGAAGATAGTATTTCAAAGTTCTCCTTCCCAATCTCTGGTTACTTAGTTTTTTGGGTCCTTTTCCATAGTAATCCTTAGATCCTAGGGTTGTGAAGTAATTGAAAGAGATGACCCACCTATGGAAAAATACTCATGGAGTGGATAGTACTTGAACTCACTGCCCAGATCACTAGAGTGTCAAAGTTCCAGTTGAAATCTGAAGAATGACTCTTCTATGTATAATCCTAAGAATTTGCTCTTTATTACAAGACAAAAAATGGCAAGTGTAATATTTGATTATATTATAAACAATTCAGAAAATACAAAGTTTCTAAGGGTTTGTATTTATTTTTTCATCTTAGTTTCTCAGCATTCAAAACATGTCAAGTTCAGGAAAGCAGCTCTAAACAAAACTTGAGTATTTATTATAGCTTTCACAGTACAATGTGAAGTTTGAATTCCTTAGGACATTAGGAAACCAAAATAAAACTGATTTCCAATTTATTTTTATTATTGTTGTTGAATCAGAAGTCAAACAACGTCAAATCAGGAGAACCATAATCTAATTAGATTAAATCCATAATCTAATTAAAACCAGCAAGGAGCAAATGGCTACAAACTTGCAAAGATTCAGTTGTATTTTACATCATCATTGTAACTCCTGGTGGTCTTCTCAGTCCATCTGAACAGAGACTAGATCTTTGGTAAAGGTTTGGGGTTTTTTTTTTGTTGTTTTTTGGTTTTTGTTTTGTTTTTTCTTTATACAGTTGTACAACAGGACACAATAGTTGATCACAATGGAATCTGTAGAATTTCAGTTGTTTAGAAGCTTAAATTTCTTCTGAATCAAATTAATACTAACTAAATTTTCAGATGCCTCTATGAGTCTAGTCCCATTGCTTTTACTCTGGCAATGAAATAATGTTACAAAGAAAGCTAGTTAAAATCATAGAGAAAGCTTTATCTGTCTAACTAGATCTGGAACACAGTTTTACTTCTCTTTTGGGCTCTCTGATTTTCACAGCATTATCAACAGTATCCCTTAGACACTGCTGATTTCCAACCCATGATTATTATTTTTAAATATTTTATTAGCATTATTGCATGTATATATGTTTTTGCCTGTATGTATATATATATATATATATATATATGTATGTATGTGTAGAGTGTGCATAACCTATCCATGAGTGCTAGAAGATAGTGTAGGACCCCTGTAACTAGAGCTAACTAGATAGACATCTTGTAGGTCTTGGTTTTCTAAAAGAGCAGCAATTGCTCTTTGCTGCTGAGTAGGGTCAAGTCTCCTTTAATAATTACTTTTAAATGACACTTTTCAAAATTATTTGCATTCCTCTTTATAGACAGAGGGAGCAGGTATCAGGAGCTTTTGTGGTTTCTGACAACAGCATGTTGTCATGAATATGGCCCCAGGCTGCAGTAGGCCCACACAGCATGTGTAGTATCCGGATCTACAAGTGAGAAGCAGTAAGAGAAATGGACAGAAAAAGACTTCTGTGACAACCCCTCGCCCCAACTCCTACCCCCTCAGAAAAAGTGGCATACCAAATAAAAGCCCATCAAAAGAACACTCAAAACTGTGATCAGGTTGCTGATGTCAGCATTCTACAGTTGCTGTCTTCTGCCAGAGAAGTAGGGAAGGAAATTATTCAGTTCTAAGTAAGAGGCTGGCTAGTGAGAGCTTGACTGTGCTCCAGTGACTATATTGATAGCACAAAGTGGACTTCTTAATTTTAAATTAAATCTTTTTGCGTGATAGGGAAAGTCACAAGTGTGGGGCAGACATGGAAGGAATGGGAAATGAGTGTGATCTGGCTGCATGACATGAAATTTCCAGTCAATAAAAATATTATATTGAAGATTTCTTTACATTATTCACATATGCTAAACTTAATACAGCTAAATCATATGCAGAAATCCAAGCTTCATCTCCTACACTATCACATGCACACAGATTTGGTTGAACTTTGGTCAAATATTTCCATTAATATGTCTTTTCCCTATAAAAACTTGGAAATAATTTTTGTGCTATAAAAGTTCTTCAACTCTAGATCTCAGTGTCTCTTTTGATAGTATGCTATTTATTATTGTTATATTGTTCTGCTTTAGATATAAAAATGTTAAATTTGGAGTTATTTTCATACTATCTTTAATATACACTATCTTAGCCGTGGTCTCTATTTCTGAATTCCAAATATTATGACGGAGAAATAAGTTGGGGAGGAAAGGGTTTTTCAGCTTACACTTCCACACAGCTGTTCATCACCAAAGGAAGTCAGGACTGGAACTCAAGCAGGTCAGGAAGCAGGAGCTGATGCAGAGGTCATGGAAGGATGTTATTTACTGGCTTGTTTCCCCTGGCTTACTCAGCTTGCTCTCTTATAGAACCCAAGACCACCAGCCCAGGGATGGCCCCACCCACAATGGGCCCTCCCCCCTTGATCACTAATTGAGAAAATGCCTTACAGCTGGATCTCATGGAGGCATTTCTTGCAGGGAGGCTCCATTCTTTGTGATAACTTCAGCTAGTGTCAAGTTGACACAAAACCAGCCAGTACATGCACCAAAAATACATGCCATAAAAGATAACAAAAAATGATCAGTGGTGTAGCAATAGAAAATATGTAAATAATCCAATCCTTAAACATAATGAGAATTGTTTTTACCACTTTTATGTTGATCTCGGGGATACAGTGATGCTATTTTCTCAAAAAATCTGTTAGCTGGGTGTGGTGGCACACACCTGTAATCCCAGCACTTGAGATGCAGAGGCAGGTGGATTTCTGAGTTCGAGGCCAGCCTGGTCTACACAGGGAGTTCCAGGACAGCCAGGGCTACACAGAGAAACCCTGACTCAAAAAAGAAAAAGAAAAACAAGCAAACAAACAAACAGAACGTGAAAGAAAACCTGTTTATTACAGTGCCCAGCAGTGCAGGGTTAGTGTATTGACACAGTTCTTTCACAAATATTGTGATCAAAGTAAGAGTAATAAACTTGAATTTTGAGTTTTCAAGAGTAAGAATCAGGTCTGAAGACTATTCGAGCAGTCTTACTTCACGGAGCCACAGTTGCAGGCACACCTTCATTAGATTAGCTTGGTAGTTTACTATTTCCTCACTATTTATTAGTAAGTGTGCGTGTATGAAGCATGATTCCAGTGATACTAATTTCCAGTCTGAGAAGTTTCTGAAAAAATATAATAAAAATCTATGATGTCAACTTCAGTTCAAAGAGAACAGTGGTTTTATTTATTTATTTATTTTTTTGTAATTTGTTTACATGTCAGATGTTATCCTCTTTCCTAGCTTCCCCTTTGCAAATCCCCTGTCCCATTTCCCCTCCCCATTGTTTCTATGAGGGTGCTCCCCAACCTACCCTCCCACTCCTGCCTCACAGCCCTAACATTCCTTTACACTGCGGCATTAAGCCTTCATAGGACTAATTGATGGCAGATAAGACCCCTTCAGCTCCTTCAGTCATTTTTCTAACTTCTGCATTGGGGTCTCTTTGCTCATTCCGATGGTTGGCTGTGAGCATCTGCATCTGTTTTGTCAGACACTGGCAGGGCCTCTCAGGAGACAGCTGTATCAGGCTCCTGTCAGCAAGCACTTCTTGGCATCAGCAATAGCGTCTGTGTTTGGGGTCTGCATGTGTGATGGATCCCCAGGTGGGGCAGTCTCTGGATTGCCTTTCCTTCAGTCTCTGCTCTACTCTTTGTCCCTGTAAACCTGGGTCCCTGACAGGACTAATTCTGGGTTAAAATTTTGCAGATGGGTGCTAGGCCCCCATAACAATTCTTTTCTGGTTATGCAAATTATTGACAGATTTTTGTGTTTTCTTAGTTAGAAGACAGTTTACTTTCACACATTGATAGAATTTGTAACCGTCAGGGAAGGTATATGTCTAAATATATCAGGAAAGTGTTAGATGAAAGCTGAAAACTTTAATTGCAAGTATTAAGAAAACAATATTTTCAAATATCTTAGCAATAGTACTGCACCTTAACACCTGTTCTTCAGTGTTATGAAATGAAAAATATCACACAAATCAGCTAGGGAAGACACTGGGTAAACACCCTACACAAACACACACACGTACACACACACACACACACACACACACACACACACACACTGAACATTTTATACATGTGTACAAAATATTTTGATTATATTCACCTCAGTGTCTCATCCCCTCCAAGCTTCCCTAACATATCTTCAGTCTTTATAATATACCAATATTCCAAGTCCAATTAAAGAAATATGTAACTTTTCAAACTAATTTGAACATGCTTATTGCATTCTTTATTTACTTATTTTTATGTGTGCACATGCTTGTCTCAAGGTGTGTCACAGAGGTCAGAGGACAACAAATAGAATTTGGTTCTCTCTTCCCACTGTCCTTGTTCCAGGTATTGGACTCAGATTGTCAGGCTTTGCAGCAAGTGTCTGTACCTGTCAAGCTATTTCCCCATCCTGGACTGTGTAGTGTTCCCAAAATTAAATTGTAAACAAAGGATAACATTTTATAAAATGTAAATGTGCAATTAGAAATAAAAATAAAGTTATCTCATTATTAATTAGCAGATGTAGATAAAAACTACTATAATTGTTAACAGAAGCTAGTTTTTGGATCAGTGGGTCTAGAGTCTTCATGGTATACACTCAAGGACATTAATGTCTTCCATGACTACCCACACTTTGTGTGTGCACTTTTATTCTTGGAAGTTTTGCACCTGGACATGGCTGATGTTGTATACAGTCACCCATGATACAGTGAAATGGCCACTAAGATCTTAGTAACACTATCATTGTGGAAAAAGTACAGAATTGTTTGTCTATATTTGTTCTTAACCTCTCCAATTTCCTGCACAACATCAAAGCGAGGAAAACATCTTAGGAATGTGAAGGTCTTAACTCTAAGGCTATATAGGATGAGGTCAAATTAAAGGTCATTTTGAAAGCCTATTTCAGACCTTGGATTTTAACCTCAAGGTAATTTGCAGGCAGTGAAGGTGTAAGTGACATTATTAAATAGATTGCTTTTGTTAACCACCATGGAAGGTCAAGAGAGGGGTGTCACTTATTTTTTTTTTAATTTTAATTTTTTTGCTTTTCAATCTATCCTTATTCTGATGTGAAATACTGATTTTATTTCTTACTTTTTTTCCTTGAAGCTGATTATGGAGTCCAGTTATGAATTCTTTTGGTGCTTACTGTCCTCTGGAGAAAAATTGCCTTAATTTGAATCTTAAATCATTAAGTAATTATGTACTTTTCACTAAGTTGCCTCAGTTCTTTTTAATTGGTTAATACTACCTATTGTATTGTATTTGTGAATATTAAATTAGAAAAGTTTTACATAATGTTCTTATACACATGAATGCATTATTTGACAATAAGATATAAAATGGTGTGTTTTGAGGATTTTTGGTGCTATTATTTTATTTTCATTCTCCTCTAATACTATAGGGGCTGTGGTATCTAAATAACGGTATAGTGAAAGTAGGATTCTGGTGGATGAAAAAGAATTCAAATAGTATGTTTGAATCTAAATATATATATATATATATATATATATATATATATATATATATTTCTAATAAAGGAAATAAGAAGGTAGAGGATTTTAGATTCTAACAAATACAAGCCCTTGTATCCTCTTAAGATTATAGCAAATTTGTTGAGTTATGATAAAGAATATGAATTTAATAAAATGTCTAAAATGGAAAAAGTATATGAATAAATAAATTGATTTTTATAATCATTCTCTTTATTAGTGTCAACCACAAACATTAAAATGTTTGTATACTATATAAGGCTTGAAATTTACAACAGAAAATTACTGTTACATGGTTTTCTCTAAATACCTTTAGGATTAATATGAATTTATATAAATAGCATAAATTATGAATATTAGATTAAAACATAGAAATACAAACCATTTAAATTTCAGATTTTCTTGTTGTAAGTGATATTATGGACATACATTTACACATTCATTCACATACTTTTTCTATAATTCAATTCCCAAATGATTAATTTTAAAATTTATTGTTTTAAAGGAGAAAAGTCATAATCATTTCCAAAAGATATAAAAATTGTATTGATAAGGTCTATAAATAGGTAATGGAAAAGAGTATACAAATACAAGAATATGTCCAGATTTGGGGTAATATGGAGTAGAGAGACAAAATGTCAGTAAACATAGAAGGGTTGATCTGAATAGGTGCATAGGTATAAATCACGTGAAGAAGGTGTTCTGGAACAGGCACCTTGGATAATTGTTGTAATATTTATATATATATATATATATATATATATATATATATATTCTAATAGAAGGAAAAAAAGAAGGTAGAGGATTTTAGATTCTAAGTGTGACTGAGACAAAACCCTTAATTTCTCATTACATCCTTTATATCACCATAAAGTTAGAATTTTAAACTTTGGTATTTAAAATGTAATAGATGAGTGCACTTGAAGAATTCTGTTTTGGTTTTGATTTGACTGAACTAACACAGAGCCTTACTTAGACATCTTTAGAATGTCAGTCATACATCTGCAACCGTGTATGGTTTCATCCTGGAAAGAATTTTATCTTCTAGAAGTTTATTAATGTTTCTAACTCATATTCCTTTAAAATATCATCCTGAGAGTGGTAACTCAGATGCAAAAGGACATGTATGGCATATACTCACTAATAAGTGGATATTAGCAACAACAACAACAAAAAAAGTTCAAGTAAGTTCCCAAGATACAGCCTAGAGAACTCAAAAAGGTCAACAAGTTGAAGGACCCACGTGAGGATGCCTCAGTCCCACTGGGGAGGGAGAAGAAAGCAACCACAAGGGAGGAGGGAGGGACCTGGGAGGGTAAGGAGATGGGAGGGCAGAGAGGGGAACATGGTCAGGTATTGGGTGGGCAAAAAGGACTGAAATCCCTAAGGGCCAGCAGAAAGAATGGAAACAGGCAACCTCATGAGGTAGGAGGTTTGGGGAACCCTCCAAAATGTACTAGAGAGGTAAGAGACACTCAGGACTCAAAGAGAAGGACCTTAGATGACATGCCCTACATTGGGGAGAGGGGACTTGCAGAGGTCATCTCCAGCAGGAAGACAGGGCATCAAGTGAGGGATGGGGTGGCGATCCCACAATCAAAATTCTGACCCATAATTGTTCCTGTGTGAAAGAACTGCAGGGATGGGAATGGAGAGGAGTCTGAGGAAAAAAAGGCCCAGTGACAGGCACAAAGTGGGATCCAGTTCAAGGGGAGGCCCCAAGACCTGACACTATTACAGAAGCTATGGAGCCCTCACAAAAAGGAACCTATCATGACTGCCCTCTGAAATACCCAATATGCCACTGAAAGAGTCAGATGCAGTTATTACACCCATCCAATGGACAAAAGCTACTGATACCTGTAGCTGAATAAGGGAAAACTGGAAGAAGCTGAGGAGGGGAAGGACTCTGTAGGAGAACATGCAGTCATATGTATCATATGTGACAAATCATGATCGATTAAAGGAATTTAGTTTTACTTCAACTAGTTTTGAACTCAGGGCTATTTACATCTTCCACCCCAAACAAAAAGAATTGAAGACAACTGTGCCAAAATGGAGGAAAGACCTATACATGAATTGAACACAAAGGAGGCAGGAAGAGGTCCTGGAATACCTTGGCAATTCAGTTACAAATAATTATGAGCTGTCTTGTGATGCTGAAACCTGAACCCAGGTCCTCTGGAAGAACAGAAAGGTCTTAACTATTTATACATATTTAGCCTCACACAAGTTATGTTCTAACTATATATTCAGCACCACATCCAGATGCTTTCTGTATTTGAAAGTCAATATTTTAAAATCTTATCACCAATGATGTCAACAAAGCAACTCTCCCAATGTTTCACATCAAATTACAAATCTACAAATTCATCCTATCAACTTTATTGGGTCTTCCTACACACATATAGAGCACTATTAATGCCTATGATTTTTATGAACCAGTTTTCTATGTAAAGGGTCACACAAGTATCAAACATATCTCTTTACCTCTGTTAGTTATCAGAAAATTAAGGTGTGTAGAAATAACCAACATGTGAAAAATTACATTTTTCAAAAAAAAAGCCTGGATAAACAAGGAGTTATAATTCAACACTTCTAAGCTATATTATTTTGGTTCATTGCATAAAGTTCCTTCCAGGATACATGAAAGAGAGATGAAACTGCACAGAGTATCTACATATCACATGGAGACATTTATACTTTTACAATAGCTAAACGGTAACCACCAACAAGGCCTAGTGTGCACAAAAATGTAATTAGAGTCACACTGTATGCAGTGTAAGAGGTTAGAAATAGAAATGAGATTTGTTATAGGACAGAGATTACCTGGGAAAGAAAATGGTTCAGAATGCTTAATCATAGTTACAAAAATTGTGAATCGCTAGGTATGGAGAGTGACTTGTTTTAGAGTTGATAATAATGTTCATCATGAAAAATTTTGAAAATTACTTCAACAAATAGAATTATCACCATTTTATTATCAGTAATAGCAGTAATTTTTGTTATAGTCAGCATTGTATATACTATAGCATTTGTCAAAATACCCAATTCATTATACAGTTAGAACTTTATTTGTGTGGGGCTGGATATGGTTCAGTAGCTAAAAGATTTTTATGTTCCTCCAGAGGACTTGAGTTGAGCTCCCAACTCTCACATGACAGCTCACAATTGCTTGTAACTCCATGGCCAAGGACTCCAAGTCCATTTCCAGGCTCTTTTGGGATGGCACATCCATGTTCTATACTTGTATGTATACCAACACAACATTTATACCCATAAAACAAAAATAAAATAATTGATAAAGAAAAATTTACAGCTTGACCTCTATCAAAATATTTAGCAACAAAAACTCTGGGAAAATTGTTTTACTAAAAATGCTTTAATTTAATATATGAAAATTAAACTTTATTCCATTGTTTGGTGCTTTCTTTAACATGTAGTAAACACTTTCAATTAGATGCTATAAAAAAGCTAATAATACTTTTCAGTGCTAAAATAGATTTCTTGCAAGTGTCTCGAATGTCTGCCTAATTATCAAAAATTTTCATGTTGTAAGTGTTGAGACTAAATAAAATAAAAATCACCTTTAAAAAAATCTATTTGTCTTATTTAAAGTATGTCGTTAGGCTCTGGGGCAACCCAAGATCCCCTAAACAGCCTGCTATCCAAGGACCTCCATTATTCTCCATTCTCCTGCCACTTTTCCTTCATCCTTCAGCAAACCTATGGATACTGAAACATACAGGTTAGTTTCCTTTCCCCCACCCATCTTTCCTGCTCTTTGAGTCCTCTGGGCATTCCAAGCTGCTCTTTAACATCCTGCTAGACCACAGAGACCTCCATTCTCCTGTCTCCTCTTCTCCACCTTCATCAGACCTGAAGTTCCTGAATCATACAGACCTGCAGGTCCAAAACAAAACAGCCCAGAAATATTCAACAGTGGCCTGCCACACCAGGACTATTAAAGTTGATCCTTCCCCCCAATACCTACTACAATACCAACAAGCAGCGACCAAAGCCATCCTGATGGATAAAGGACCTTCAACTAACATAACTAAAGCCAAGCTAGTATGACACATTCAGAGCACAGTTATCATGCTATATCAAGTTGTAACACAAGAGAAGCACAAGAAAAATAACCTTAAATCCAATCTTATAAAGATGATAGAGGTCTTGCAATCCCCCCACCAAAAAAAGAAAAAAAGAAAAAAGAAAAAGAAAATCCTAAGGCCAGAAGATTTTAATGGAGAACTCTACCAAACATTCAAAGAAGAGCTAATTATCAATTCTCCTCAAATGGTTCCACAAAATAGAAATGGAAGGAACAATGCCAAACTCATTCTATGTGGTTATAGTCACCCAGATACCTAAACCATACCAAGACTCAACAAAGAAAGAAAGCTTTAGACTGATTTCTCTTATGAAACATTCATGTAAAAGTACCCAATAAAATACTTGCAAATGGAATCCCACAACCCATTACAGACATCATTCATAAAAATTAAATAGGTTTTATCTCAGAAATGTAGGGATTATTTAAATTATGAAAACTTATCAATGTAATGTACAATATAAACAAACTGAAAGAAAAAAATCACATGACAATCTCATTAGATGCTGAAAAAGCCTCTGACAATAATTTAACACCCATTCATGTTAAAATAATAGAGAGACCAGGGATATAAGACACATATCTAAGCATAATCAAAGCAAAATACAGCAAGCCAAGAGCCAACATTAATATAACTGGTGAGAAATTTAAGTAATTCCATGAAAACTAGGGACTCTCTTTCCTATCTATTCAACTCAGTACTTGAAGTTTTAGTCAGAGCAATAAGACAACTAAAGGAGATCAAATGCATAGGAATTAGAAAAAATGTCAAGTAATTACTATTTGCAGTAAACATAAGTGACCCCAAAAATTCTACCAGAGAACTACTAACAGTCAATAAACAACTTCATTAAAGAAGCTGGATATAAAATTAACTCAGTGAAATCAGTTGCCCTCCTTTATATTCAAATAATAATTGATCTGAGAATAAAATTAAGAAAACAACACCCTTTCCAATAGCCACAAATAATATATCTTGGTGCAACTCTAATCAAGTGAGAGACAGATCCGTATGACAAGAACTTCCAATCCCTGAAGAAAGAAATTGAAGAATCTATCAGAAGATGGAAAGATCTTCCATGCTCATGGATAGGTAGGATTAAGATAGTGAAAATGGCCATCTTACAAACAGTCATCTACACATTCAATGCAGTCCCCATCAAAACAGCAACATAATTTTTATAGACCTTGAAAGAGCAATTCTCAACTTCATACAAACCAAACCAAAAAAAGAAAAAAAAGAAAAACAAACAAAAAAACAAACAAATAAAAGCAGGATAGCCAAGTTAATCCTGAACAATAAAAGAATTTCAAGAGGGATCACCATTTCTGACCACAGTCTGCACTACAGAACAATAGTGATAAAAAAAAAAAAAACCTGCATGGTATTGTTACAGAAACAGAACACTGATCAATGGAATTGAATAGAAGACCTAGAAAAAAAACCCCAGACACCTATGGACACTTAAATTTTTAAAAAACATACAATGGAGAAACAGAAAGCATCTTCAACAAATGGTGCTGGCCTAAATGGATATCTACATGTACAAGAATGGAATAGATCATCCTCACAAAACTCAAGTCCAAATGGATCAAAGACCTCAACAAAAAACAAGATACACTAAATCTCAAAGAGGATACAGTGGGAAATAGCCTGAATGCATTGTCAAAGGAGCCATTTTCCTGAACAGAGTATCAATGGCTCTATCTGTAAGATCAACAACTGATAAATGTTTTAATGAAGCTGAAAAGCTTCTGTAAAGCAAAGAACACTGTCAATAGGACAAAATGGCAGGGTACAGAATGGGACAGCATCTTCACCAACACTATATTTGAGAGAGGGCTAATATCCAAAATTTACAAAGAACCCAAGAAGTTAGGTACTAACAACCCAATAACTCAATTAAAAAAATGAAGTACAGAGCTAAACAGAGAATTATCAACAAAGGAATCTCTAATGGCTGAGAAGTGCTGAAGGAAATGTTCAAAGTCTTTAGTCATCAGAGAAATGCAAATCAAAACAACTATGAGGTTCTGTCTGACACCCATCAAAAGGGCTAAGATAAAAAACTCAAGAGATAGCACTTGGTGGCAAGGATGTGGAGCCAGGTGCATGCTCCTATATTACTGGTGGGAGTGCAAACTTGTACACTTGCTCAACTATGTTCATATCAGCTTTATTGGTAATAACCAGGAACTGGAAACAACCTAGAAGTCCCTCAACTGGACAATGAATAGGAAAATGTGGCATAGCTACACAAGAGAACACTATTCAGTTATTTAAAAAAAAAAAGACTTCACAAATTTTGCACTCAAATGGATGGAACTTGTGAATATCATCCTGAGTGAGGTAACCCAGTCCCAAAATGACATTCATGGTATGTACTCATTTATTAAGTGGATATTAGCCATAAAATAAGATAATCATGCTATTCTCCACAGCGTCAAAGAAGTTAAACAAAAAGTAAGGCACTAGCAAAGAACTTTGAATCACAATTAATAGAGGGAATAAAATAGTCATTAGAGGCAGGTTGAGGAAGAGAATTGTGAAGGAAAATGGATAGGAAGGGGAATGGGAGGATTCTAGATCAGGTGTGGGCAGAGATTGTCAGATGGCCATGAGAATGAATGGAAATCTGCACCTGACAGGGGTAAAGAAGTGGGTATCTCCAGTGTGAGACAGAGACTGGGGAAAAGGGAGTCTCCCAAGAATTAATGGAGGTGACCTTAGCTGTGACTCACAGCACTGAGGATGTGGAGCCTGAAGAGGCCACCTCCTGTTGTCAAGTAGGAATCCCACTGGGGCAATAGAGACACCAATCAACTCACAAAACTTTCAACCCAAAATTTATTCTGTCTACAAGAAATGCAGGGACATAGGGTGGAGCAGAGACGGAGGGAATGGCCAATCAAAAACAGGCCATCTCGAAACCTTTCATGGTTCAGCACCAATCTCTGACACTATTAATGGTACTTTGCTATCTTGATGAACAGGAATCTAGCATGGCTATCCTCTGAGAGTCTCTACATAGCTGTTGACACAGACAAATGCAGACACCCATAGCCAAACAGTGGATGGAGTTTGGGAATTCTTAACGATGAGTAAGAAGAAATATTGTGGGCACAGAACTCCATAGGAAGATCCGCAGAGTCAACTTACCTGTATCTTTAGGGATCTCAGAGATTGAAACACCAGTCAGGAAATATACCAGGGCTGGATCTAGGCCTCCAGCACATATACAGCTTTGTCTTCATGTGTGTCTGGACTACTGGAGTGGTGGTATCCCAAAAGCTGTTTCCTGTTTGTAGGGTGTATTCTAGCTTGGCTGACATGTCTGTCCTCAGTGGAAAAGGATAAGCTTAGCCTCTTAGAGACTTGAAGTGCCAAGGTGACAGGATAAGGGTGGGGCCTCAGAGTTAAAGGGGAAGAAGAATTGGGGAAGGGCTGTGGTATGGTGTGACTGTGAGGGGGTCAGTGAATAGGATAAAAAGTAAATAAATAGAAAAAAATTAACTTTAACTTAAAAATGCAATATATTTATTTTTAAATTTATCAACATAAATTTTGAGAATAAACTCAAAAAAATTTTGAGAATAAACTCAGCATCAATTTTATAAGCTAGATGTATGACCATCAATAAAAGTAAAATACTACACAACCTGTTATCAAGTAGATGCTGGACAAAGATGTTGACAAATTAGGACCAATTTATATTAAGTTGATTTTTTTATATCTATGTAATAAAAGAAAATATCATTAATTGAGAACATTCAACTAAGTTTTATAACCTCTTGCTTCTACATTGAATATAACATCTGCTTAATAACAGACTGCAAAATTATGTAAACTAATTTATTTTTTATGTTGTTGTGTTCAACTATGTTTACATTTGCATATATGCATATTCATTTACATATCTTTGCATGCATAGATATACCCAGGAGCCTATGCTGTGGAAGAGTCTAGTTCAGAGCTGGTACTGAGGAAAGAATGCAGATGAGACAATATAAAATTTCTCTCCTGGAGAACTTAAATCTAGGAAAGTATGTTGAGTTATTGGTGAGAGAGATATATGTTGAGATAACATATCTTATGAATCAGAAGTATACATTTATTTATGATAAGGAAATTCCTTTGGGGAATGCCAGGACAGGGAAGCAAGAGTGGGTGGGTTGGTGAACAAGGGGGTGGGGGATGGGATAGGGTGTTTTTTGGAGAGGAAACCAGGAAAAGGAATACTGTTTGAAGTGTAAATAAGGAAAATATCTAATAGAAAAGAAATAAAAACCTGAAAGAAAAAAAGAAAAGGTTTTATTTAGAAAACTGCATCCTAGAACAAACCAAGAAATCCTGTGAATAGCCAGGGTAGTAGGTGCATGGTGGTACTGGTCGGGGGCATGGTCCTGTAACTGGTAGAAGCTATGTCAGCAGGGCTATCATTGTCTGAAGAGATGAGGTAGGGACTATATTGAGACAGATCCAGATGCTGAATGAGAAGCATGAGCAAAGTCAGTTTTATTTTGTAAAGGCAAGGGGAGAATGATTTATTTTTAATAGAGAAGGGCATGCTTACATTTACATTTCTTTTTTTTTATTCAATATATTTTTTATTTACATTTCAAATGATTTCCCCTTTTCTAGCCCCCCACTCCCCGAAAGTCCCATCAGCCCCCTTCTTTCCCCCTGTCCACCCACCCACCCCTTCCCACTTCCCTGATCTGGTTTTGCCCTATACTGCTTCACTGAGTCTTTCCAGAACAAGGGGCCACTCCTCCTTTCTTCTTGTACCTCATTTGATGTGTGGATTATGTTTTGGGTATTCCAGTTTTCTAGGTTAATATCCACTTATTAGTGAGTGCATACCATGATTCACCTTTTGAGTCTGGGTTACCTCACTTAGTATGATATTCTCTAGCTCCATCCATTTGCCTAAGAATTTCATGAATTCATTGTTTCTAATGGCTGAATAGTACTCCATTGTGTAGATATACCACATTTTTTGCATCCACTCTTCTGTTGAGGGATACCTGGGTTCTTTCCAGCATCTGGCAATTAGAAATAGGGCTGCTATGAACATAGTAGAACATGTATCCTTATTACATGGTGGGGAGTCTTCTGGGTATATTCCCAGGAGTGGTATAGCAGGATCTTCTGGAAGTGAGGTGCCCAGTTTTCAGAGGAACCGCCAGACTGCTTTCCAGAGTGGTTGTACCAATTTGCAACCCCACCAGCAGTGGAGGAGTGTTCCTCTTTCTCCACACCCTCTCCAACACCTGCTGTCTCCTGAATTTTTAATCTTAGCCATTCTGACTGGTGTAAGATGAAATCTTAGGGTTGTTTTGATTTGCATTTCCCTAATGACTAATGAAGTTGAGCATTTTTTGAGATGCTTCTCCGCCATTCGAAGTTCTTCAGGTGAGAATTCTTTGTTTAACTCTGTAACCCATTTTTTAATAGGGTTGTTTGGTTTTCTGGAGTCTAACTTCTTGAGTTCTTTATATATATTGGATATTAGCCCTCTATCTGATGTAGGATTGGTGAAGATCTTTTCCCAATTTGTTGGTTGCCGATCTGTCCTTTTGATGGTGTCCTTTGCCTTACAGAAACTTTGTTATTTTATGAGGTCCCATTTGTCAATTCTTGCTCTTAGAGCATACGCTATTGGTGTTCTGTTCAGAAATTTTCTCCCTGTACCAATGTCCTCAAGGGTCTTCCCCAGTTTCTTTTCTATTAGCTTCAGAGTGTCTGGCTTTATGTGGAGGTCCTTGATCCATTTGGATTTGAGCTTAGTACAAGGAGACAAGGATGGATCAATTCGCATTCTTCTGCATGCTGACCTCCAGTTGAACCAGCACCATTTGTTGAAAAGGCTATCTTTTTTCCAATGGATGTTTTCAGCCCCTTTGTCGAGGATCAAGTGGCCATAAGTGTATGGGTTCATTTCTGGATCTTCAATCCTGTTCCATTGATCTGCCTGCCTGTCACTGTACCAATACCATGCAGTTTTTAACACTATTGCTCTGTAGTATTGCTTGAGGTCAGGGATACTGATTCCCCCATAATTTCTTTTGTTGCTGAGAATAGTTTTAGCTATCCTGGGTTTTTTGTTATTCCAGATGAATTTGTTAATTGCTCTTTCTAACTCTGTGAAGAATTGAGTTAGGATTTTGATGGGTATT
Source organism: Apodemus sylvaticus (assembly GCF_947179515.1). Lineage (NCBI taxonomy): Eukaryota > Metazoa > Chordata > Mammalia > Rodentia > Muridae > Apodemus > Apodemus sylvaticus. The sequence goes on from NC_067479.1 coordinate 10,635,741, forward strand.
GCATTGAATCTGTATATTGCTTTTGGCAAAATGGCCATTTTAACTATATTGATTCTGCCGATCCATGAGCATGGGAGGTTTTCCCGTTTTTTGAGGTCTTCTTCCATTTCCTTCTTCAGAGTCTTGAAGTTCTTGTCATAAAGATCTTTCACATGTTTGGTAAGAGTCACCACAAGATACTTTATACTGTTTGTGGCTATTGTGAAGGGGGTCATTTCCCTAATTTCTTTCTCAGCCTGCTTATCCTTTGAGTATAGGAAGGACCCTACAATTTGCTGTATACAGGAGACACACCTCAGTGTCAAAGATAAAAACTACCTTAGAGTAAAAGGCTTGAAGGCAATCTTACAAGCCAATGGTCACAGGAAACGAGCAGGAGTAGCCATGCTAATATCAGATAAAATTGACTTTCAACCTAAAGTCATCAAAAGAGACACAGCAGAAGGACACTTCTTGCTGGTTAAAGGAAAAATCCACCAAGAAGAACTTTCAATTCTGAACATCTATGCGCCAAATGCAAGGGCACCCTCATTCGTAAAAGAAACTTTACTAAAGCTCAAAGCACACATTGCACCTAACACAATAATTGTGGGGGACTTCAACACTCCACTTTCCTCAATGGACCGATCAGGAAAACAGAAACTAAACAGGGACACAGTAAAACTAATTGAAGCTTTGGACCAATTGGATTTGACTGATATTTATAGAACATTTCACCCTAAAGCAAAAGAATATACCTTTTTCTCAGCACTTCATGGTACCTTCTCCAAAATCGGCCATATAATTGGACACAAGGAAGACCTCAACAAATATAAGATGATCGAACTAATCCCATGCCTCCTATCAGATCACTATGGTGTAAGAGTGATTTTCAATAGCAACAAAAACAACAGAAAGCCCACATACACATGGAGGCTGAATAATACTCTACTCAATGACACCTTGACCAAAGAAGAAATAAAGAAAGAAATCAGAGACTTTTTAGAATTTAATGAAAATCAAGGCACAACATACCCAAATCTTTGGGACACAATGAAAGCAGTGCTAAGAGGTAAACTCATAGCCCTGAGTGCCTCCAAAAAGAAAAAGGAGAGAGCATACACTAGCAGCTTAACGACACACCTGAAAGTCCTGGAACAAAAAGAAGCCAATTCACCCAGGAGGAGTAGAAGGCAGGAAATCATCAAACTCAGGGCTGAAATCAATCAATTGGAAACAAAGCGAACCGTACAAAGAATTAACGAATCCAGGAGCTGGTTCTTTGAGAAAATCAACAAGATAGATAAACCCTTAGCCAGACTGACCAAAGGGCACAGAGAAAGTATCCAAATTGACAAACTTAGAAATGAAAAGGGAGATATAACAACAGAAACTGAGGAAATCCAAAAAATCATCAGATCCTACTACAAGAGCCTGTACTCAACACAACTGGAGAATCTGAAGGAAATGGACAATTTCCTTGACAGATACCAAATACCAAAATTAAATCAGGACCACATAGATCATCTAAACAGTCCCATAACGCCTAAAAAAATAGAAGGAGTCATAGAAAGTCTTCCAACCAAAAAAAGCACAGGACCAGATGGTTTCAGTGCAGAATTCTATCAGACCTTCAAAGAAGAGTTAACACCAATACTCTTCAAACTATTCCACAAAATAGAAACAGAAGGAACACTACCCAATTCCTTCTATGAAGCCACAATTATGCTGATACCAAAACCACACAAAGACCAACAAAGAAAGAGAACTTCAGACCAATTTCCCTTATGAACATTGATGCAAAAATACTCAATAAAGTTCTTGCCAACCGAATCCAAGAACACATCAAAACGATCATCCACCATGATCAAGTAGGCTTTATCCCGGGAATGTAGGGTTGGTTCAATATATGGAAATCCATCAATACACTCCACTACATAAACAAACTCAAAGAACAAAACCACATGGTCATTTCATTGGATGCTGAAAAAGCATTTGACAAAATTCAGCATCCTGTCATGCTTAAAGTCTTGGAAAGAACAGGAATTCAAGGCCCATACCTAAACATAGTAAAAGCAATATACAGCAAACCGGTAGCCAGCATCAAACTAAATGGAGAGAAACTTGAAGCAATCCCACTAAAATCAGGGACTAGACAGGGCTGCCCCCTCTCTCCTTATCTTTTCAATATTGTACTTGAGGTACTAGCTCGGGCAATTCGACAACATAAGGAGGTCAAAGGGCTACAAATTGGAAAGGAAGAAGTCAAACTATCATTATTTGCAGATGACATGATAGTCTACCTAAGTGACCCAAAAAACTCCACTAGAGAACTCCTACAGCTGATAAACAACTTCAGCAAATTGGCAGGTTATAAAATCAATACATTTACATTTCAATGTGATTAGCTTAGGAAATGGATAAGAATGTAGGAATCATGGATATTGGGATGAGAGCAGCTCTAAGTGCTCACAAGGGCCACATGACATACTGCTGTTAATGTCTACAATACGAATATGAAGGAAAGGTTAATATGGTAAATCTTTGCCACTGGCCCTTGAAGAAGCTCAGAGGGGAAAGTGACTCGATGGATAAATGTCAGCACTGGTTTGTGGCTTTCCTGGTGATACTGGGACTCATACTTTCTTCCTTCTTTCTTTCCTCCTTTTCTCTCCGTGGTTTTCTGCCCCCCCCCCCTTCTCTATTTCTCTCCCTGCTTTCTGGCCACCATGAAGTCAATATGTTTGTTATGTCACATGCTTCTACTCAGGTGGATTTGCCCAAGAAGACCTAAAAGCACAGGTGAAATCTCCATGGACTAGAATCCGTGAATCTATGACAAAATATTAACCTTTTCTTAGTAACCTTTTCTTACAAGGAATATTTGAAGTGAGCAAAAGCTGGATAATACAACCTGGTTTGCACTGCGAACATGGATTAAAGACGCATCCCAGATGGATGCAGTAGAATCAGATCTTTTCACTCTCCTGGTAATTAGCTTCTAGGAGTAAGATTCCTAAATTTGAGGAGATAGGATAGAATGGTAGATGGGACCTTGGGTCAGGGAGAGGAACTGGATGCGTGGTCTTAAAGAAAGGAAACTTCTGGGTCCCTCTCTGAACATGTAAATCTTGAGACAGTGAATACTGATCCAATGGAAATATTAACAAACACATTGGAAATGGATTTATGACTCAGAGTATAAAACAGACAAAATTCACATGAGTCATTCATCTGTAAGAGTTTCTTCTACAGGGTGAAGGTGCAGCATAGGCATTAGAATCTTACACACATTGATGTAGATTTCTAGGCTGATACCTTTTTAAGAATACTGTTTTTTACTTCCAAAGTGATATAATGTACTTAGAGATAATGTAAGCATTTGAAATAAAATTCACCAATTAATATCCTTGAAGGCAAACTTTTTTCAAGGATTCTGCCTGCTTTTCTGTGACCCAGCTGCTTTTCTGCATAAACATCACCCAATTACTTGCAGACAGAGCTTAATTATTCTTTGCCTGATATCTGAATTATGATCCCATGGTTCCTAACAGTGTCTATAAGAATCTGACAGAGCAATAATTTCCAGAATTCACAACTATAAAGTGAAGGGGTGGATCCATTTATTTTCTCTCCTTGTCAAGGCAAATTGCCCTGAAAAATAGCTGTGTGCTTGGCATTATTAAATAAGCAGGTCTCCCATTAACAAACCATGAGCATTAACTAATACACTATAAAGGTAGCATTCCTATCTCCCCTTCCACTTTAACTTTTCTTCATCTTAAAGTTTTTAGGGAATCCATGGATAACAATTTTTCTAAAATTATTCTTATGATAAGATATTATCAATGATAATAAACATATGAAATAAATATAGGGATATGATTTCCTGGGGATGGAGAGATGGCTCAGGGGTTAAGAGCACTGACTGTTCTTCCAGATGTCCTGAGTTCAAGTCCCAGCAACCACATGGTGGCTCACAACCATCTGTAATGGGATCTGACGCCCTCTTCTGGTATGTCTGAAGAGAGTGACATAAATAAATAAATAAATAAATAAATCTTAAAAAATAAAGGGATATGATTTCCTGTGTTCTGTGGGGTGTTAACTAAGACTTTTTTTCCCTCTCGTGACTAATTGTAGTGTTTATAAAGAATACAACTACAGAGGTTTTTCAGTGATAACAATAATGGTCTTAGGGTATACTGACCTGTTGATGCTACATTGTTAAGAAAGTGACAGTCAGTTTCAGATTCAAAGCTCACAATATGTGCCTCAGGAATGCTGTGGCAATATTTAAAGAAAAACTAAACTTCAAGGGATGCATGTATAACTAGATAAAGTGAGGCTTAGGTTCAAATTGTAGCTCTGGCAGAGCTGTGTTATCTCAAAGCATGGAGATTCAAAACTTTTAACAAAGGACAAGAGGCACACTAACTTTGCATGGGTGACCATATGGTTGTTATAAAAAATATCCTTGAATATAAGTTGCTATGCTGACTTATTCAATATGAATATGAATACTAACACATAGACATATACATATATGTCTATGTATATATGTACTTTTCAGTGTAATATCTCTCACACTCTATGGAAAGTGTCATCAATTCCTATATGGGGAGCATTCAAGCTCTTTATTTAATAGCCAATTCTTTCCCTGTGGTACTCTTCTGTACATAGGATGGGGGAGAATGGTCTGCTTTGCTCTGAAGCTTGTTCTTCCTCTACCTCACTCTTAACTTACCTCCTTCAAATATCTCTCCTACGTCTATCAGATATATGTTCAATTTCCGTATATTAGTAGCTGAAAAAGCCAGCCAGGTGTCAGTTCCATGCATGCCCAGCCCCTGGAAGGCAGAGAGGACTGTGAGTCCTAGACTAGCCATATTTGAATAAATAGATTTTGTTTAAAAAATTCACATGGCAAATTTGATGTGAGTGTGTGTAGGGGGAGAGAAAATAAGGAATTAACCCTACATAAAGTAGTATAGGAAATTAAGGATGCTGAGAATGGGAGAAATAGTTTACTCCAGGAAAGAATATTCCAGCCGAAATCACAGGTATACATATGTTCATACAATAAAATTAATGTGAAAAGAAGACATATGTTTATAAGAGAGCAAGAAGGGACATATGAAAAGGTGTGGAAGTAGAAAGGGAAGGAGGAGACAAGTACATTATTATCTCAAATATAAAAAGAAATAATTTAAAGCTGAACATGCTGCTGTTTATCATGCAAGACTACACTTTGCATGTTATTGCATTTCTTTCTATTACTATGTGGCATGTTTCATTTTTTATTTGAACTAAATATAACATCACTAGCTACTAGAGACTAGTTAACCACTAACTTATAACACATCTTCACAAGAGTTTTTCCTCCCCAGGCAGCATCTGAACTAATGCCAGAATGGCACATGATTTTCCTAGAGAGGCAGACATCTTCTAGGTTTTACAGATCCCATTGCAATGCTTATCTTGCAAAGGCTAAAATTCTCAACACTGACATGAGTTAATATCCTATACAGACTCCATTATTTTCTTAATTTTTCATTCTTTATATTTCAAATAATGCATGTATCAACACCAATCTCTGCCCTAAATTTTTATCTCTGACCACAGAGCCTGCCAAAAGCATTTTCCATTCATTCTTTATCATACACTTAGAAGTTCTTTCTTGAGCCGGGCGGTGGTGGCACATGCCTGTAATCCCAGCACTTGGGAGGCAGAGTCAGGTGGATTTCTGAGTTCGAGGCCAGCCTGATCTACAGATTGAGTTCCAGGACAGCCAGGGCTGTATAGAGAAACCCTGTCTCGAAAAAACCAAATCCAAAACAAACAAACAAACAAACAAACAAACAAACAAAAAACTAAAACAACTTCTTTCTTAGCTTAGTCAAAGGAGCAATTAATGAAAGCTATGACTAGCCCAACAGTTAGTAGTAAGTCTTGTCAGTCTATTTTTGTCTTTGTAACAAAGTTCTAAATCTGGGTCATGGAAGTTCAAGCCCTGGTGTCAGCCTTGCCTCTCTGGCATGCAGGCTACATGTCAGTGGTGTGACAGTGCAGAAGGGTTTTAGGTGAGAGCAGATAGAGAGCCAGAAAGTGGCATGTGCATACATGCTTGCTTTGGAAACAATTGTCCTTATATAGCTTATATAGCTGACTTAATTCCATCCAAAGATAGCATTTTCAACAACTGATTGACTTTCCCTTTAATCCATATGCTGTAAATTTCCACAATATCAACAGTGTCATTTGGACTAAGTCCCCATGAATGAATCCATATGGGACAGACTATATTAAAGTCATGACAGAGATATTTAAAATAACTTGAGTTTAGAATTTAAAAACTTCTAAAATTCTATGCAAAAGTTAATATAAGTAATGTATTTTTGTTTTAGTAACTAAAATTGCCTAAATTCTGAAGCTTAGTCTTGCTTCAAAGAAGGAAACAAAGACTAAGTACATATCTATAAGAAAGATAATAAGGATTCCCACCTTGTAATTCCTAGCAGCTAATGCCTTGAATTTAAATAGTAGCTGCCGTGGACATTCCTCAATGATATGTGCTGCGTTTCTGCTCATGCTTACTTTACTTGTGATTTGCTTTGCTCTTGAATGTTTCTTATGAATTTTCATCACTAAAAACCTCAACTGAGTACCCAGAGTCCTCTGGGAAGGATTTCTGGCTGCCCTTCTCTTGTCTAGACGATGAGGTTGTCGGTATCATGGCACATCCACATTAGCCGCCCTGTCCTCCGTGTCTGCACTGACCTGCTTCGGACCAGTGCTTATGCTCAATAACATACATTAATATTTGATTTTATTACATCTTCAGCAGTTTACTATGACCAGAAGGGCTATGAATATTACAATTTTTCATTTCTATCTCAGACACCTCTTTGTTCCACCTCTAAAAATAGCCTGAATCAATAGCTGAAGAAAGGAATGGACTAAATAGAATAAGTGGATAAAACAATAATTCATAAGTCCTCTTATTGAGTTGAATACTTTTTCAATTTAAACATTCCCTTCAATAATGAGAGAATTATTTGTATATCATATTTTTCTGTCACATGTGCAGTGATTTCAGAGAACTGTTGAGATAAGTATACCTGAAATCATATTGAATACAAATATGTAATATCCAAGCTTCTAAGCTAATATCCATTTATCATTGAGTGCATACCATGAGTGTTCTTTTGAGACTGGGTTACCTCATTTAGGATGATGTTCTCATACCCAAGACACAATTCACATAACAAATGATGCCCAAGAAGAAGGAAGTAGTGGCCCCTGGTGCTGGAAAGGCTCAGTGCAGCAGTGTAGGGGAATACCAGAACAGGGAAATGGGAAGTGGTAGATTGGGGTACAGGGGGAGGGAAGAGGGCTTATGGGACTTTCAGGGAGTGGGGATCCAGGAAAGGGAAAATCACTTGAAATATAAATAAAGAATATATTGCAAAATATGTAATATCATTACTAAATTGTCTTTCATCAAAATCTATGCATAAAACTAAGCTTAGTTGTTTGTTGGGTCTTACAAGATGGCAGTCATGAACAGGTCCATTTTTGTGAGTGTTCCATAGCCTCAGTAATAGTGTCAGGTCTTGGGACCTCCCCTTTAGCTGGATCCCACTTTGGGCCTGTTGCTGGACCTTCTTTTCCTCAGACTCCTCTCCACTTTCATCTCTGCAGTTCTTTCAGACAGGAGCAATTATGGGTCAGAGTTTTGACTATGGGATGGTAACCCATCTGAAACTTGATGCCCTGTCTTTCTGTTGGAGATGGGCTCTACAAGTTCCCTCTTCCAATGTAGGGCATTTCATCTAAGGTACCTCCCTTTGAGTCCTGAGAGTCTCTCACCTCCCAGGTCGTTGGTACATTCTAGAGGGTCCCCACAACCTCCTACCTCTGAGGTTGCCTGTTTCCATTCTTTCTGCTGGACTACAGGGCTTCAATCATCCCCCCCTCATGGCTGAAAGAGTCAGATGCAGATATTTGCATCAAACCAATGGATAGAAGCTGCTGACCCCTATGGTTGAATTATGGGAAAGCTGGAAGAAGCTGAGGAGGAGGGCGACCCTCTAGGAGAACCATCAGTCTCAATTAGCTTGGACCCCTGATATCTCTCAGACCCTGGACCACCAACCAGGCAGCATACACCAGCTGATATGAAGCCCATAACACATACACAGCAGAGGACTGCTGGGTTTGGGTTTAGTCAGAGAAGATGTACCTAACTCTCAAAAGACTGGAGGCCCCAGGTAATTTAGAGGTCTGGTGAGGTGGGGGATTGGAAGTGGGGATATCCTCCTGAAGACAGGGTGGCAGAGAGAAAGATTGGAATAGGGAACAGTTGGAGTGTGGATGAGGAGTGGAATAATATCTGGAATTTAACATAAATGAATGAATGAATGAGTGAGTGAATGAATGAATGAATAAATAAATAACAAATACCCCCACTAAGTTTAGTTAATCTACACAAGAAGTTGTAATAATGGTAATGAGTCATGTTGACTTTTCATTACAGTAATGGGGCTTTGTATATTTTGCAATATAAAAAGCAGAATATTAAATGCAGAATAAAAGCATTTATAATCTAAGGCACTTTATGGAAGAACAACAGTTAGTGATTGAGAACTTAGATAATGGTGATTGAAAAAGCATGTTCACTGTAGAGTTAAAGTACAGGCCTGTCCACTTGGAACAGGATAATTGAAGATTAGAATGAACTTAGAAGTTTGGAACTTAGCATCTTTTGTTTTAGTCCTATTTTGCTTAAAATTCCAAACCAGGTAAACGTGTGTATACATGTGTGCACACTCCTCCAGAAATAAGATTCAAGCATAAATGTCCCTCAATTCATCTCTACTTGATTTTTGAGACAAGGTCTCTCATTAAACCTCATGTTCATCATTTACTGTAGGAAGGCTAGCCAATTAGCTCTAGTCCCTTGAATCTCCCTGTCTTCCCCCCTCTTGCAATGAGACTATGGCTTTCTGAGTGACATCAGCATTCTGAGTGAGCTATCGGCCTGGACTCTTAGAGGTCTTACTATATAGAGTACATTTTGACTTGGACTTTGTGTATATCATATCAACACAACCAGTTTTTGTTAATGCTGTTGTTGTTGAGGTAACTTTGAAAAATAATTTTTACCTTAAAAGTTCTGTGCTCTGGAAAAAATTTTTTAGCCAAAGTTAACATGAAAGACAAAATAGGTAACAACCCTGCATTTTGGTAATTCAGTGTTATGATTGATAATGGAGATAGATTTTTCTTTGCAGAGTCAGACTAATATGTCCTTGTCGATATTTCCTAGGTACTTATCAAGTAAGGCTTCTAGGAACTTTCTGAGAACTCTTTAATCTTCTTATATGTATGTCATCAGCTTATTATTTGGTTTTTAGGGAATGAAAGAAAATATTTATAGCCTTTTATTTCACATTTATGTCCTGTCAGTGAAACCACAACAAATGGACACAGCATTTCCAATTAATTTTGTTGTGAAATATTCTCATAAAACTAATGTTCAATATATTCATTTAATTTTCACATAAAATCATATGAATTTTCTAAGGTGGTTGTTCTGTGACTTGGTAATATTTTATTGGACACAATCAATTTTTTATTTACTCCTCTTTCTCCTTCAAAATGTTTTATCCCTCCATTGCTTACTTCTCACTGGTATCTCTGCAGAAAGACACTAATAAGTTTGGAACCAGCTAGATTTTAATTCTAGAAATTCACAATGATCAGAATTTCATTCTATACACAGCAATCACAGGTACCCACCATATATTTCTTTCAAAACCCAAACTAATTTTTATCATGTACAGATATTAAATAAGATCTTATAAGAAGACAAATGTACAATAGTATAACTGATTTCTAAATTATTAAATCCAAAGGAATAGCAGAGAGTAATGAACTCTTACTTGTATTTACAGATACTCAAGCTGTGTCAGTTCACATTGAAAATGTGGCTTTTCTAATGAGAGTGTTTGGGAGAGTGTCTCTGTATGCCTTTTCATATTACTGTCATTTCAAAATTTGGCATAGTCTAGGTTCATGTAACCTCAAAGCATTATAGAAACAAACAGAACAGAATGGTCCTTTTCCTGATTCAAGCAACACGTTTTGATAGAAGCGAAATTACACAGCCCACAGAAGGTCTTAGCTGATCATGGGCAATGAAGAGAGATATAAATTTTAGAGCACCTCTGGTACAGAGTGTCATGATTCACTCTCCATTTTAATTAAGTAGCAGCTTTACAATTTTATATTTTATTGAGCAAGCAGGTTGCCAAGGTGACTTGATTTTCATGTAGCAGCAAAATTATCATCTTTCAGGATTATTGGTAGAGTCATCCAAAGACTATTTTATTTTGTGTTCATAGTTATAATTTATATGATATTAACACACTTAACTCTGTAGGTGTTGTTCTGACTGACAGCAATCAGTGTTAACAGGGCTGATAGCTTTTGAAAGGTAGAAAATGTCTCATCTTACTCCTTGGCTTAGCAAATGTCAGAAATGATAGTAGTGTTAGATAATAATTCTGTGATGCAAGCCATCTGAAACCCATGACTTCACAAACATATTTTACCTGTCATTGACTTGGAGATGCCTCAGATGGCTGACTTCACCTTCCTTCTGAGAATACATATAACAGCTATGTGGCTGGACAAAGAGTTCAAGACCTTCTTGTCATATGTGTGATAATAAGATCAGGGCATTGATAAGGCCCCTTACCTCGTCTTTCTTTTCAGTCCAATTTTCTACATTGATCTTTGGCTAGCAAGCTTACAGAGCCAGATTAAAACAGAGGAAACTGTAATCAGGATATATTTTATGAGAAAAGACTCTATAGAAAAACCAACCAAATAAAAAAGAAGCAAAGCGTCTTGAGACCTTGATTCTAGAATTCATAAACTGTTGTTTCTGACTCATTCTAAAATGCCCAAAGCAATTCATAATGCCAGTCAAAATTCAAAGTCATTACTGGACTTCAACTCTTATGAGAGAAACAGGGAAAAAAAGAATGCCATATATTAGACTCAGGAAAATATTCCTCTGGGGTGACATGCTACTATGACTCATTATTCATTTCAAAACATCAATTGATGCTTCCAAAGGCATGGAGTCGCACAATAACACAGGAAGGGAAATTAGATTGGGATTGGTCAGAAGTCCTGACTGCATTTGAAGATGGACGTATGTGTTCAGCATACTCCCTGGACAACTGCATGTGTCTGCTTAGCAAGGCTCATTACTGAGTGCCTTTGAGAATTTCGTTAAGAGAAGATAATTTTCTTAGGTGAACACCTAGAGGAAAAGATAAATGTTGAAGATGCTTCTCATGATAAAAGAAGATATATAGCATTTGGGGTGCTGACAAGATACTACTTGGAATTGTTTTCTGACAATGAGTTTCATATACCAAAACTAGGGCATCTAAAATGCCATTTAAAGTATACATTCAATAATTGATTTTAAAAAAATCTTATGGAACCAGGAGCTGGTCCTGTGCAACAGCAATCCATACACAAATACTGCCAGGAGAGAACTAGTCTCCCAGGAGTGGCAGAACACTGGTGACCACAAGTAAGACTACCATCTCTGCTCAAATTCTTGGCCCAAGAGGGACCCACTCTGAGACATCAGGACACAGGAACCAAGGAACAGCCTGGGACAGGATTCTTCTAGTTTTTATCTGCACCCTGGAGCTGAACCTGTGACATAGCTCTCCATACCCAAATTATTCTAGGACATAACTGGCTCTCAGGAATACTGACACAAAGGCTTGCAAGAGGGACAAGCCACAGTCAGAGATAGCAAAACCAGCTAACAACAGAGATAACCAGATGGCTAGAGGCAAGGGCAAAAACTTAAAGCTACTTGGAGTCTTCAAGCTCTCTGATACAGCAAAACCTGGATACCCCAACATACCAGAAAAGCAAGATTCTGTTTTAAAATCACATCTCATGATGAAGATAGAGGACTTTAAGAAGGACATAAATAATTCCCTTAAAGAAAAACAGGAGAATACAGGTAAACGGGTAGAAACTCTTAAAGAAGAAACAAAAAAATCCTTAAAGAATTAGAAGCAAACAACCAAAGAGAGGAAGAAATTGAATAAAGCCATCCAGGTGCTAAAAGTGGAAAGAAAAACAATAAAGAAACCACAAAGGGAGACAACCCTGAAGTTCAAAAACCTAGGAAAGAGATCAGGAGTCATAGATGCATGTACCACCAATAGAATTCAAAAGATAGAAGAGAGAATCTCAGCTGCAGAGGATAACATAGAAAACATTTATCCAATAGTCAAAGAAAATGTAAAATTCAGCAAACTCCTAACCCAAAACATCCAGGAAATCCAGGAAATACTGAGAAGACCAAACCTAAGAATAATAGGTATAGAACAGAGTAAAGATTTCTAACTTCAGGGATTAGTAAATATCTTCAAGCAAATCATAGAAAACGTCTCTAACCTAAGTAAAGAGATACCTATAAACATACAAGAAGTCTACAGAATTCCCAACACATTGGACCAGAAAAGAAATTCTTCCCATCATATAACAGTCAAAACATGAAATGCACAAAACAAAGAATATTAAAAGTAGTAAAAGAAAAAAGGTCAATAACATATAAGGGCATATTAGAATTACATGATATTAGAATTACATCAGACTTCTCACCAGAAATTATGAAAGTTAGAAGATTCTAGGCAGATGTTATACAGACCCTACGAGAACACGAATGCCAGCCCAGGTTACAATCCCCAGAAAGACTCTCAATTCCCATAGATGGAGAAACCAAGATATTCTATGAAAAAAACCCACAAATTTACACAATATCTTTTCATAAATCCAGCACTATAAGGGATAATAGATGGAAAACGCCAACATAAGGAACGAAACTATACCCTAGAAAAAGCAAGAAAGTAGTTTTCAAAAAAACCCAAGGGTACAGCCGTGCAAACATAAAAAATAACATCAAAAATAACAGGAAGCAACAATTAAGCACTCTTCCTTAATATGTTTTAACATCAATGGACTCAATTTCCCCCCCCCCCCCCAAAAAAGACATAGATTACCAGACAGAATATATAAACAGGACCCAGCATTTTTCTGCATACAGGAAACACAGACAATGACAAACACAGACACTACCTCAGAATAAATGGCTGAAAAACAATTTTCTAAGCAATTGGTCCCAAGAATGAATTCATGAATTTTTTAGGTAAATGGATGGAACTGGAAAATATCATCCTAAGCGAGGTAATGCAATCACAAAAGAATACACATGGAATGTAATCATTGATAAGTGGATATTAATTAGCCCCGAAGCTCTGAATACTGAAGATACAATTAGCATATCAAATGATTCCCATGAAGAAGGAAGAAGAGGGCCCTAATCCTGGAAAGGCTTGTTCCAGCATTGTAGGAGAGTACCAGGACAGAGAAAAGGGAGGGTGAAAGGTAGGAGAATGGATGGAGAGAAGAGAAATTATGGGACATATGGGGGTGGGAACTGGGAAAGGGGAAAGCTTTTAGAATGTAAACAAAGAATGTAGAAAATAAATAAAGAAAGAAAGAAAAGAAACCAAAAGACTATACAAAGAATCAACAAAACTGGGAGCTAGTTCTTTGAGAAATCAACTAGGCTAACCAGAGGGTACAAAGTCAGTATCCAAGTTAACAAAATCAGAACTGAAAAGGGTGATACAAAAACAGAAACTGGTCAAATTCCAAAAATCATCAGATCCAACTATAAAACCCTGTATTCAACAAAACTGGAAAATCTGGATGAAATGGACAATTTTCTAGACAGATACCAAATATCTAAGTTAAATCATGATCATATAAACCATCTAAACAGTCCCATAACACCTAAAAAAATAGAAGTAGTCATTAAAATTCTCCCAACCAAGAAAAAGCAAATGACCAGATGGGGTTTGTTCAGAATTCTTTCAGACCTTCAAAGGAGACCTAATACCAATACTCTCAAACTATTCCACAAAATAGAGACAGAAGGAAGACTATCCAATTCATTCTATGAAGTCACATTATACTGAGTATTATCCCTTGGAGATGGAATGTTTAATGTTCCAAATAGATTTTAAAAACTGGTTGAATGCATATTTCTTTTAGATTCAGAAAATAGCATGTATATTTAACTATTTACATTTAGTATTTAACTATTACAAATTATTTTGATGACTTAAAATATGTCAATAGAGTTGTACATTTAAAAATAAATTTTATTAGTTTAATGAAAAAAGTAAAAGAATATCTTGCATGTAGAAACACTTTCAAGTAGCTATGTCATATATGACTAGCTTACATAAACTACTGTAATCAGGAACAGTTATTAATTGGTATAGCCTCACAGATTATGAGGAAAGATAAGGTGAATGTTTATGGAGCAGGGCACAGGCTTTGCACTTTGAGTGTATACTACAACTCAATATTCCTTTGTAACTTGGATTTTAACTTAGAATTTTATTGTATGGGATAGGTTTTAAAAGGACTAGTTATTTAACAACTAGATGAGGAAGATGGGAAATTTTCCATCACTGTCAAATAAATAGTTTTAAAGTATAGTTGTTTGTTATGAATGGTGGGAGAAATCTAATCTGTATAATTTAATATATAGTTTTAAAAGATTTATTTTTCATGTGCATTGATGTTTTGCCTGTATAGTTGTCTGTGCAAAGGCTCCAAGTCTTCTGGAAATGGAGTTGTGAATAGTTGTGAACTTCCGTGTGGGTACTGGGAATTGAAACCACATCCTCTGGAAGATAATACTCCAACACTCCAGCGCCTGCATCATACTTTTAAAAGGATAGACAAAAATATTTTATTGTTAAATTTAGAAAGGAAATGGAATGTCTATAGAGTAGGAAAGAAATATATACATTCCATTATATTTTGAATACATTCAAATAATCTACCCTGAAATTCTTGCTAGCACCTAGATTCCATCAAGGGGAGAAAAGAATGACTGAACAGCATTTTATAGATCAAGGTATTTCATTACGTTTTCAATCTCTCCAATCAGAAGCACATATGTAACTTTAGATCCTTCCTCTTTTTAAAAAAATATGAGGAAAAGATGCCAATTTACAGAAGAATATAAACATGAAATCCTCTCGGCCTCCACTAATGATGGAAGAGTTCTGCCAAGCTATTGTAGCCTCTAATTAATTCTATCTTAAGAATTTTAGACCCAGTGGAAACCCAGTGTACAGCCATGGGATAATATTTCTCTACCGATGAACTAATTGGCGTGCTTACATTTTTATTCTATGACCTTGGCCTCATTAGAACCAATGTTTAACTACGTTAGTGAGTTAGTTACTCTTAATAAGTAGAGTTCTGCTTTATTATTGCACAGATTTAAGGTATAAAAGTATAAAAAATCTCTTTCAAGTTGAAAAATATGGAATTACTCATGTAAGATTAGGCTTCACCATTTAAAAATATTTCTCTGTGGTTTTCTTAATCAAATAAAAAAAAGTCCACTCTCTAAAAGGATTTTTGGAGGAAAATAACAACTCTTTATCCTGTAGTTTACACTTTACTCCTAGAAAATACCGATTACCAATAACACACAACAGGTTTAGGTTTTTTGTTAACAAATTGCATTCTTGTTGATGAATAGGATGATCATAGGATGTCACTCTTTGTAAATACAAACCATTCGTCCAAAGACTGGGCTTCCTTACATATTTCAGACTTTCTATACAACTGTAACTGTTGTAGGGTTTAGTGAAATTATTGTAGAAAACCTTGAGAGGAAGAAAATTTAGTAACACTGTTTTGTCCTTTGTTCTACCGAGGAGTACAGAATCTGTGCTAAATCAGTGCCACTAATTACATAATGAATATGAACACTACGATACAAAACATTTAAAAAATATTGATAGTGCTATTGTTGGCACATGCATTAAAGTGGATGCATGCACTTTCTCTGCATATATTCACTGATTCTGCTGAGGATTATGGGGTAATAGCTGCAGTTATGGTAGTAGATATGGCTATAATTTTGGCAACACACATCCAATGTGTCACATGATAAATTGAACATTTTACTTTGACAATTAAAATATTAAGCTTGTGGGTGAAATAACAGAAGATATAATGGCTATATTTATTTGCTTGTGAATCTTAGAGTGGGATATTTTATGTGTTTGAAGATCCTTAAAGAGACTGCTGTCTCTAAACTGTGTTCATTGACAATGAAATAAAGGAATGAGAGCAAGCATCAGCCAGGAGTTTTCATCATATGCTGTCAATTCAGTGACAGTCCATTATTGAGATCCAGAATTACCGTTTAACAGTTGTGTGATACTAAGTCCTGTTTTGCAATTGTAATGAGAAATGTGTCCACAGCAACTGATTTTCTTGGGATTAAATGATAGAAAACATCTTAAACGTTTAAATCTGTATCTAGCTCGCTAACCACAAATATCATTTCCAGTGTTTCACATCATTACCTTAAGTACATGAACTACAATTTGCTTAATTATCCCTCCATTATCAGTTTCCAAAATTTTTCCAAACCATGGGACTTTGATGAAGTTTATTTATTTTGTCCATTGAATTATTCCTATGAAAATGTAGAACCTCTTAAATGTCTTGCCCATCACCCTCAAGGAACAATTAAACACCCATATCACATTTTTATCAGTTTTTGAGGATTTCTGTTGCCAACCTGTTTTTACATTTTTATCCAATCTTAGGTTGTCTGGTCATCTTCTTATATTGAAACAATAGCTCACCAGCAACACTAGCCACTGTGCCTTTTTCTTATATTTTTAAAAGGTTTAATATTTACTTCCATGTGGTTTTCTTTTCTAGGTATAAAGTATTTAATGCTTATCATTACATGAAAGCAAATGTTTCATAATTATACTCTTTACTTTATTACAATATGTTACTTTCAGATGTATTTTTCAAAACACTAATCACAGCAGAAAAGTCAATACAGTAGATTTCAATGAAAAAATTTGATCGTGATGGGGGATGTAAAAATATAACAATTCAAATCACAAATTTGAAAACAATGCTTGTAATACATATAAATAATAAATAATTTTCAAAATAAAAATGTATAACTCTATAATAAAAATCAATGGCCAAACTTGTTAAACAGGTCACACCCAGGAAGATATGCTAAATGGCTAGTGTTTAAGTTAATTAGTTCCTAATGTATGTTACTAAGATGTCATCAGTGTCATTTTATAAATATTGATTTAAATGGATTGATGATAGCTAAGGCTTGTAGAGATAAGAATAACAGGGCATAAAACATATAGAGAGATTCTGAGACCGTATCATCAATTTGGAAAGCACTGTAAGAAATTTATTATGAAATAAAGCAAATATAGTCTGTGTGACCTTGAAGAGAAGTAAAACATATGCTACATACAACTACTTGAGCATTCACAGCAACTTTTGAAGGTACAATTTTATTTTTAGGTTATAATATAATTACATTTCTCCCATTTCTTTCCTTCCTACCCCTGCTCCCACATATCCCCTTGCTCTCTTTCAAATTCATTACTTCATTTTTATTCATGTTGCTATGTACATACATGGATATGGTCATATATACATAGTATACACACATATTAATATATCTGTGAACTGACATTGTGAAGACTGATCAGGTCTAAAATAACTTTTATTTTGTATAACATTACTTTATATATTTGATTTTTTATTATTAATCATTTTATATTCATTTACATTTCAAATATGCCCTTCCTGATCACTCTTCCACCAACCCCCCATTCCATGCTCCCTCAGCCCCCTCTGCTTTGCTTCTGTGAGTGTGCTTCCCGATCCAATTACCCATTCTTGCCTCACCCCTCTAGGAGTTCCCTATGGTGAGGCATCAAGCCTCCTTCCACTGATGTCAGACAAGGCCGTCCTATGCTACATACATGTCTGGAGTCCTGACTCCGCCCATGTGTACTCTTGGGTTGGTGGTATATTTAGAGGGCTTAACATTTAGGCCTAGAGAAGCAATTGCTGTGTTTTCTTATAATAACTGTGTAAGCTTTTCTCCATCAACATTAATATGTAGTCTGGTATTGGCCTAGATTATATTTGAGTAGTTGTGTTGATGAGCCTTTACTGGAGTAGCTTCCACCATTACTACAAATCAAGAAGATACTTGAAAATAGAAAAGTATTTTGTTGTTGCTATTGCTGTTGCTGCTACTCCTGTTGTTGTTGATGCTGCTGCTGCTACAGCTCTTGTTGTTATTTACTTGGCACTGTTTTTCAAACTCAGGTGTAATGGTACACTTCCATGTTACCCATTGCCTTGGATTGTTTCTCATTCTAACACATAGTTAGTTCTACCACATTACATCTGTCCAGTCTTACTGTTAGAGAGACCTGGATTGCTTCTGAGTCTATGCACTAGAACAAGGCTTTTATATAACATCATTGAAAGAATCCATCCCAGGGATGCAGGGATGGTTCCATATACAGAAATCCATCAAGGTAATCCACTATATAAACAAACTCAAAGAAAAAAAAACACAGGATCATCTAATTAGATGCTGAAAACTATTTGACAAAATTCAGCATCCCTTCATGTTAAGTCTTGGAAAGATCAGGAATTCAAGGCTGCTATCTAAACATAGTAAAAGCAATATATAGCAAGCCAGTAGCCATTATCAAACTAAATGGAGAGAAACTTGAAGCAATCCAACTAAAATCTGGACAAGACAAGGCTGCCCACTCTCTCCCTATCTATTCAATATAGTACTTGAAGTTCTAGTTAGAGCAATTAAACAACAAAAGGAGGTGAAATGTATACAAATTGGAAAGGAAGAAGTCAAAATATCACTATTTGTAGATGATATGATAGTATACTTAATTGACCCCAAAAATTTCACCAGAAAACTCCTACAGCTGATATAAAATTAACAAACCAGTACCCTTCTTATACTCAAAGGATAAGTGGATGCTAAGAAAAAAATTAAGGAAACAAAACCCTTCATAGTAGTCACAAGCATTATAAAATATCTTAGTGTGACACTACCTATCAAATGAAATCTCTGCATGACAAGAACTTCAAGTCTCTGAAGAAAGAAATCGAAGAAGATCTCAGAAGATGGAAAGATCTCTCATGCTCAAGGATTGGCAGGATTAATATAGTAAAAATGCCAATCATGCTGAAAACAATCTATGGATTTAATGCAATTCCCATCAAAATTCCATCTCAATTCTTCACAGAGTTAGAAAGAGCAATTCTCAAATTCATTTGAAATATCAGAAACCCCAGGATGTTGAAAACTATTCTCAACAATAAAAGAACTTCTGTGGGAATCAGCATCTCTGACCTCAAGCTGTATGTCAGAGCAATAGTGATCAAAAAAAACTGCATGGTACAGAGACAGTCAAGTAAATCAATGGACTAGTAGATCAGTGAAAAACCAGAAATGAACCTACATACTTATAGTCACTTGATCTTTGATAAAGGATCTAAAACCATGCAGTGGAAAAAAGACAGCGTTTTCAAAAAGTGGTGCTGGTACAACTGGTGGTCAACATAGTCAAATAGAAGCATGATGACCAGAGTTTGTTGCCTGGAAGGTATGGAGTTAGAAGAAAGCAACAGCTTGCCATTGTCTTCTGAGCTTCTGGCACGTGTGTGCCAGGTTGTGCTATATCACTCACATACAAACACATCATGCACACATATGTTCACACAGGGAACCTGCCTGAGCACCAGTTCTCTCCAGAAGGCGAACATGAGGGCAGGATTGGTAATGTACAGAGGCAAAACTAGATTCTGGGAGGTCTAAAATATTGCTTAGTTTGTAACATTTATCTTCCTTAACTCTTCAGTAGTCTGAGGCCAGAATCTGCTGGCTTCAGACAATTTTAAGCCGGGGGTGTTGGGGTGGTAAGTAAATGACTTATTGTCTTTTATTTCTCTGGACACCCAGGAACTCAGGCCAGAGGCTCAGAGTTTATTAACTCCTTATGAACCAGAGAGAAAAGAAAGGGAAGAAAGGGAGAATTGAAATACAGACATATGCAGACAGACAGCCATATTCTGGCCAGGTCAGACTACATCTCATCAACTCCACAAGTGTTCATTCATACTTAGACAGACAAAGACATGGACACAGACACGGACATGGACACAGACACAGACACAGACACAGGCACAGACACAGACATCGACACAGACACAGGCACAGACACGCGCGCGCACACACACACACACACACACACACACATATATGATAGACACCTATAGACAGACATATAAATATATACATTTGCATGATGGGGCAGAGCCTCCCATGCCAAACATCTTTGGTATGCCACACTTTATTCCTTTTTCTGGACTTCTTCTACCTTCTTAGACAAAAGTTCTTAAGAAAATTGCCTCATAGATAAAATGTTACACAAAAGGGGAGTTAAAGAAGATGTTGATATTAACTTCAAAGTGGTATTGTAATATTTTATTCTATAAGCACAATATAAGTTGAAAGCAACAATTTTACATGGCCTCATTTTACCATAGTGCACACCTGTGAATTAATCATTGGATCTGACCTACAATGCATGTTTTTCCTTGATCACAAATTTGTCCCACACTTATAACTCTTTTTAATGTAGTCATGAAAGATCATAGTATTTGTTAGGTTGCAGCTTTTAATTACTATTCTATGAAGAATGGGCACAATCTTCTGTTGATTCTAACTTTTTTTTTATATCTTTCTAATGAAGCAAGTAAAACCATCTCTTAGAGCTTTGTTTTTCTAAAATTGTTTTAATCAAATCAGGAGTTTTATAAAATCATTAATTCATCTAAACAGCATTAATTCATGAAAGTTTATCTTTGTGTTGATTTGCAGAAAAATTTGGCTAATAGAATGGGCTAATGCCCAGGAATTATTAGACCATGTAATAGTGATAGGAAAAGGCATGCCAACTACAAGAAGCCATCTTAAGATAAAGTCTCCTGGAACCTTGGCTTTCAGAGCTCACCCATCATAAGCTAAGCTAAAAGGTTGGGCCACCTCCAGGAAAGTCACCTGCCAGCCTTAACCTCTCCTAGATGGCTCCTTACATAACAGCAGATAAAATCAAAATTAAACAAGAAGAGTATTTCTTGTACATGCCCTCAGTAATATTTTACATAAGTTTCTAAATATTGCTAATGGGAAAAGTGTTACACTGTTAGTTTTAATTTGCATTTCTCTAATTACTTGTGAAAATGGGTGGCATTTCATTTTTCCCAGACATCTAGGACTTTGTTATTTAGCACTGAGAATTAGCTTTTTTTTTTTTTAATCTGTTATGGAGTTTGCTAACTTCTTCCTGTTGATTTTAGGCTATTTTTATATTACAGTCTTACATTTCAAATTCCATAAATACTTTTACCCTTTTCCATCTCCTTTAAACATTACAGAATACTGGCTTGAAAGTAAGTTTAAATTTGGAGTTTGGTTTTGTTTTATGAAATTATTAATAAAGCCTATTAAAAAATAGGGTACAGAGCTAAACAAAGAATTTTCACCTGAGGAATATTGAATGGTGGAGAGGCACCTAAAGAAATGTTCAACATCCTTAGTCATCAGGGAAATGCAAATCAAAACAACCCGGAGATTTTACCTCACATCAGTCAGATTGCTAAAATCAAAAACTCATGAGAAAACAGGTGCTGGTGAGGATGTGGAGAAAGAGGAACACTCCTCCACTGTTGGTGGGGTTGCAAGCTGGTACAACCACTCTGGAAATCAGTCTGGTGGTTCCTCAGAAAACTGGGCATGATACTACTGGAGGACCCTGCTATACCACTCCTGGGCATATACCCAGAGGATTCCCCAGCACTTAATAAGGATACATGCTCCACTATGTTCATAGCAGCCCTATTTATTTTTTTATTTTTTAGGATTTTTGAGACAGGGTTTCTCTGTGTAGTCCTGACTGTCCTGGAACTCACTCTGTAGACCATGCTGGCCTCGAACTCAGAAATCTGCTTGCCTATGCCTCCCAAGTGCTGGGTTTACAGGCGTGTGCCACCACGCCTGACTTAGCAGCCCTATTTATAATAGCCACAACCTGGAAAGAACCCAGATGTCTCTCAAAGAAGAATGGATACAGAAAATGTGGTATATTTACACTATGGAATAGTACTCAGCTATTAAAAACAATGAATTAATGAAATTCTTAGGTAAGTGGGTAGAACTGGAGAATGTCCTCTTGAGTGAGGTGACCCAGTCACAAAAGAACACACATGGTATGTACTCACTGATAAGCAGATATTAACCCAGAAGCTCAGAACACCCAAGAAACAATTCACATATCAAATGATGCCCAAGAAGAAGGAAGGAGTGGTACCTGGTCCTCGAAAGACTTAGTGCAGCAGTGTAGGGGAATACCAGGACAGGGAAGCAGGAAGGCGGTGATTGGGGAACAGGGGGGAGAGAAGAGGCCTTTTTGCACTTTTGAGGAGGGGGGAATCAGAAAGGGGGAAATCATTTACAGTTTTGACTATTATTTTTAATTGATGTATATAAATCATGTATTGCTACGAGTTTTATTAAGATATGGGATTTAAGTAAATGCACTTTTACTCTATTCCCTCACATACTGCCCCTTACCTCTCTCTTTTCCAGTACCTTTTGCTTACTCAAGATAGCCTTTTTTCTACTTTTATTTCACATAATTAGATACATGAATACAGACCGACAGAAAGATGGGCACACACACACATACACACACTCACACACATATACATGTATATATATACATGTATATACACATGTATATATACACATATATGTATACATATAAATATATACATACACATGTACATATATGTGAATGTAAAGTCTTGGATCTGCATGCAATATTATTCTTCCAGGACCTCGCTTATTTTGTTTAATATGATGATTTCATATTGTACTGTTTGCCCAGAAATCCTAAATTTTATATTCATTGTTGGATGACATTGAAGACAATTTTAATCTATAACTTGATTATTTTAAATAATAGTGTGACAAATGTGTAGAGGTGTGAGTATTTTGGTGGAATGTTAAAATCTCTTGGAGATAGTAGCATTTACCCAGGAGTAATACAACTTTGCCACAAGATATTCTTATTCACAGTGTTTTGAGAAACAAAGAAACAAATGTTGCTTTTGCTAAGCATAAGTCATAATTAAAATTATATCATTAGTATTGGACTGTACACAAGTCTCTGGAGTATTGTCTTGATAAGTATTTGATATGAAAGTCGTCTGTGGACAGTGTCACCCCTTGCATGTTAGTCATGAGTAATGTAAGAAAGGAGAAGGGGCTTGGCATGGAGGATACACTAATAAAGAACACTTGTCCCTGGACTCTGCGTCAGGTCTCTCTTCCAGGCTGCTGCCCTGTTTGTATCCTATCTTTACTTCCTAGAAAGATATACTTGTTATAAACCATAAGATAAAATGAACTGTCATTTCCCTAAGCTGAATTTGGTCACAGTGTTTTCTCCTGAGCAGCTTCATTCAGAAATGGATGGATCCAGATGCAGAGACTCACAGCCAAACATCAGGCCCTGACTAGAAGAGTGGAACAGAAGTGATCAAGGAGGAAGCATCAAGGACAACACAAGAAGACCCACAGAGTCAACTCTAATGGGACACTGGGGACTCACAGAGCTTGAACAACCAACTAGGGTGCATGCAGGAGCTGGACCTAGACCCGCCAACACATTTGCAGCAATCATGCAACATGATGTTCGTCTGGTTCCCCTAAAATGTGTAGCTGGGACTGTCTCAGTATTTGATCCCTGCCATTGGATCCCCTTACCCCTACTTGGAGTGTCTGGTTGGGCCTCAGTGGGAGAGGATTTGCCTAGAGCTACTGGTACTAGACACCTCAGAGTAAGGTGGTTCCCCTTCTCTGACCTCAAGCAATACTACAGAGACTACAAAAAATGACGTTTCCTCATACCAATGTAAATGTTAACTATGTCAACCCTGGAGTGTTTTATTCCAATGTCTTCCTTTTTGTGTAGATGCTTAAATCTGATATGGGGTGAATTATTGTGGCAAGGAATAGGAAACAAGAGACCAGTCTGAACAAACTGTCTAATATATAGTAGTGATGTCAGTTAGGCTGAGGGGCTGCAGCATAAAATACAAAGGCTTCAAAATATTCTTGGTCTAAGCAAAACTGCTTATGGCCATGTTGAGCTTCATTTTCTGAGTCTTCAAAGTGACTCAAATTTTCTGAGTGACAAGTCATAGTCACTCTTATTCTACTTTATATATCGATCTACCCTTTACATAGATCATTAGTTTTTTTCTGCTTTTCATTCTGAATGTTGCTGGAATCATTGCTTCTCACTATTACTGTGGATAGGAGCCTCAGGAATTACTCCAGAGTTTTTTGTTATTGCTTAATTTTTTTTCAGAACTCTGTAGATACACATCCCATCTTCAGCAATGCCCAACCCTTCCCTTTACCCCTTCTACTTCTACATAGGCCCATTACAAATGCATGCTTTATTATTATTATTAATTATTATTATTATTACATGAAAATACATATGTATGTATAAATATATTTGTTCATATATATGCATTTATTTATTTATTTATTTATTTATTTATTTATTTATTTATAAGTCAGTTTAGCATTCCCTGTTTATACATGTGACCAGGTCTGACAGGTTGGAATTCAAAAATCTGTGGGAGTTCATCTCTAGATCAGACTGATTCTCTATCATTCAGTCAACATTGACAAGCTTCATTTACCAGTGGGCTTATGGGGAATTTTCTTTTTCCCCATTGACATTGTCTTCAGGTTCTTTTAACCTTTCCTTCTTGCCTTTTATAAGATCCTTTGATCTTTAAGAACAGTGCTTGCATTATACATGCAACCATTAGAGTTCTCTAGGCTGAGAATTTTCACAACCTACTTTTAATATGGGTTCGTAAATGCTTTAACCTCCCTCCTAGCCAGAGGTAGTGGAAAGGAAAGGTGAGTAAAGGAAAGGAGCATGTGATCCTGTTTAGAAATAGTTCTTTAAAACAAATCTAATCTTCGTTGTCTGGACAGCAGCAATTCAGTTCACATGGAACAGCAGCAGCCGCTCAGTCCACTAGCGAGCACCATTCAAGAATCAACAATGTCTGGTCAACCCAGAAGAAACGATGGCAAGGCTTTTCCAAACAGCCAGAGTCTGCAAAAGTGGCAAGAAGCCACCAAAAGACCAACTGTAGGCTTTTGGTGAGTTTCACTCTATTTAAAGTCATGACAAACAATGTCCAGCAAAGAATTGTAAGGCATATCAGTACCATCAAGCACTGTCCACTGTCTTTTTGGTTATATTTATACACTTTCCAAACATCATGTGTTCTCTGAAGCATCTCCTCTTGCAACACATCACATTCTCCCTTTCCAGGTTGTTTCCAGATGTCTGTTTTTATCAAAACATCCTCCCATGTGTCTGCTTCAGCAAAAACATCCTCTCATAAGACAGTTTCCAGAAAAAAAAAAATCACATGACTATACTTAGTCTCCAAAGAAACCAGAAATTTCTACTTTAAGTTCTGAATCCCAATTACTTCTTATCTGTATTTTGACTGGATGTTGAACTCTATAATAGCTTCTATTTATTGTAAAAAGAGGCTTCATTGATGATGACTAAGACACATATGCTAAATGTAAGTACAAAAAACTTACAACATCACATAAAACAAGCAGTATCAACAGATAATCATTTTGACAGCTATTCATTTTTCATATTTTCCAATATTGTCCTGATTAATGAACAAGGAGGTGTTATTGTCATAAACAATGTTTAGTACTATTTTCTACAAAAACCAGGAAGAAGACAAAGGAAATTCACTCTCTTCATATCTATTTAATATAGTACTTGAAGGTCTATCTACAGTAATTAGACTACTAAACGAGATCAAGGTGTATCTGCAAAAGAAGTCAAAAATATCACTATTTGTAGGTGATATGATAATATGCATAAGTGACCAAAAGATTTCTATAAGAAAGCATCTACATCTCATAAATGCCTTCAGGAAAGTAACTGGATACAAGATTAATTGAAAAAAAGTCAGTTGCTCACTTAAAGAAAATTTACAAATGGACTGAAAAAAAATCATGGAAACAACAATATTAACAATAGCCACAAATAACATAAAATATCTTGGGTACCCTTAACCTAGCCAGTGAAAGCTGTAAGTAACAAGAATTTCAAATCTTTGAAGAAAACAATTAAAGAAGATATCAGGAGATAGAAAGTTCTCCCATCCCTGATCTCTCAAAAGTTGTTCTACAGAACAATAGTATTAAAATTTGTATGGTATTGGCATAAAAACAAACATGTTGAGCAGGAAATTGAAGAACCAGAGGAAAAACCACACATTTATGGTTCCCTGGTTTTTCATAAAGAAGCAGAAATTACAGTGTCATAACAAAAGTATGTTCAACTAATGACGCTGGTCTATAACAATTTTAGGTTGGAGAGAAGGGAAATTTTTAAGATTTCTAATAGATATTTTCTATCTATTAATAGAGGAAACACTCTTAAATTGATTCATCTAGAGAGGAAATCATGTGCATATTGTTAATAAGGCACATAAAATAAAAATGTCATATATTAAAATAATTTTTTAGTGTATTTCATCATAGATGGTTTGTATAAAAACAGAAAAGCTAGAATTATTTCTCTTTGGGTCATCCCTTCGTTGTTATTTCTGTATGATAAAATATTTTGACAAAAGCGAAGTAAACAAAAAAATCCTTCTTGTGTATAGTTCAAGAGCATATTTTATCCCATCAAGGATGTCAAATAGTTTGTATTGAAGTAGTTTGTGGCATAACAACTACATGCAGATAGTGAATGCATGCATGCCTGTTACCCATTCTCCTCTCTCCACTTATACAACATGAAACCTGAATGAAGCAGAGGGCTAGTCTTGCCCATTCCATTACTATAATCAAGATAAGCCCAGAGGTCTACACAGTGATTCAGAACCCAGGGGAATATAGATTCTATCATGCTTTCTGTCAACACTAAACATGTCAGTACAGAAGTCACCTCCCAAAGCCTATAAGATGCCTACCCTGCACCAAAGCATCAACAACAAGACTCTCAAAAGGACATCATCTTGTTGACTTGGCTGTGTGACAACATTTACCTCCTTAACATGAACCATGCTTGTTTATGGAGAAAGACCTGAGCTAAAACAGCTTGGACAAAAATAATTCACAAAAATCTGCCTTATTTAAAGTTCTAAGTCTAAAATATGGCTTGATGACAATAAGTGAAATTGATAAGAAGGCTTATGAAACAGCCAGAGCTGAAGTTTTCTTTCTCATCAATTAATTCCCCAAAGTCATAAAACTACATATTCAAATAAAACATTAAACAATCAGTGACTAAAACGTCAAATATTTACTTTTTGTTTATTGATTTTCCCCGTATCACTTTTATTAGGACACTGGAATGTCAGAAGTAGAAAAGTCTAATACGAATTTGACAGTTTGAATGTTTTTCAACCAAATTTAATTTGAAAGTAGTCCTTCGTATTTCATCTGAATAATTTCTAAGCATTTATTAGTATGTTTATACATGGTGCTGAATATATTAAAATTTATTGCCATTTATAAAATATAAAATTTCCAAATTTGTTTTTCTTTTTTTTTCCTGAAAATCATAGCAAGACAAACATGGGATCTGGTGATATCTGTTTTTGTAAAACTGTAAAACTACAGGAGCAAGACTTAAATATGACTTTGTGATGGCTTCCCACACTTTCTAATTGCTAAATCCAGACTGCAATACTGCAGCTCAACTACTGTATGATGTGGGACAACATAATACCATGGACTTTGTGAGGGACATAATGATTACTCCAGTGGATTTTAAATTTTAAACATTGTTTTCTCGAGAGAAATTTCATATTTACTTTGTCATTTTAAAATTTAATATAAATTTATCTTGCATTATGTTTTATATTCTATGCTTATTTTTATAAAAAGATGATAAAAGAAAAATTAAAGTGTTTATTAAATAAAGAATAATAGCTGGTTCCAAATTAAATGCATTATCGTGTAGTGAAAATTGTTGCTTATTTTGAAGATCAATCAGCAGTAGCATCAATTTCATTATATAGGTAGAGGCAATTTCAAAAATCAATTTTTCAATGAATTCTTATTTAAAAATACATCAATAATATAGTTCTCTGATTTATTTCTCCAAAAAAGTATGTTTTCTAGAAGTGCATTAAGTAGCTGGAAATAATTTTAAAATATACCATAATTACACATGCAAAATTTTGGGTCAATTAAATTAATCTTTGCATATAGAAATTCCAGTGATATTTTTATGTTTAGTAAGTATTCAAAGATTGATTTTGCTACCTTATTGGTATTATATTATTTCCATTTTTTATACAATAGGTTTGGGAGAAAATTGTAGAATGTTAATGAGAATCAGCAAACAGATTTTATTTATATATATATATATATATATATATATATATATATATGTATATATTCTATATTCTTTGTTTACAATCCAAAAGCTTTCCCCCTCCCAGTTCCCCCCTCCCTTTTCTCTGTCCTGGTGCTCCCCTACAATGCTGGATCAAGCCTTTCCAGGATTAGGGCCCTCTTCTTCCTTCTTCTTGGGAATCATTTGATATGCTAATTGTAGCTTCAGTATTCAGAGATTCAGGGCTAATTAATATCCACTTATAAATGATTGCATTCCATGTGTATTCTTTTGTGATTACGTTACCTCGCTTAGAATAATATTTTCCAGTTCCATCCATTTGCCTAAAAAATTCATCAATTCATTGTTTTTAGTTGCTGAATAGTACTCCATTGTGCATATATACCACATTTTCTGTATCCATTCCTCCATTGAGGGATATCTGGGTTCTTTCCAGCTTCTGGCTATTATAAATAAGGCTGCTATGAACATAGTGGAGAATATGTTCTTATTGCATGATGGGGAATCCTCTGGGTATATGCCGAGGAGAGGTATAGCAGGGTCCTCCAGAAGTGTTATGTCCAGTTTTCTTAGGAACCGCCAGACTGATTTCCATAGTGGTTGTACCATCTTACAATCCCACCAGCAGTGAAGGAGTGTTCCCCTTTCTCCACATCCTCACCAACAACACCTGCTGTATCCTGAGTTTTTAACCTTAGCCATTCTGACTGGTATGAGGTGAAATCTCAGGGTTGTTTTGATTTGCATTTCCCTAATGGCTAATGATGTTGAGCATTTCTTAAGGTACTTCTTGGCCATCCAAATTTCTTCAGGTGGAAATTCTTTGTTTAGGTCTGTACCCCATTTTTAATAGGGTTATTTGGTTCCCTAGGGTCTAACCTCTTGAGTTCTTTGTATATATTGGATATTAGCCCTCTATCGGATGTAGGATTGGTGAAGATCTTTTCCCAATTTGTTGGTTGCCATTTTGTCCTTTTGACGGTGTCCTTTGTCTTACAAACACTTTGAAATTTTATGAGATCACATTTGTTAATTCTTGATCTTAGAACATAAGGTATTGGTGATCTGTTGAGGAACTTTTCCCCTGTGCCTATGTCCTGAAGGGTTTTCCCCAGTTTCTTTTCTATTAGTTTCAGTGTGACTGGTTTTATGTGGAGGTCCTTGATCCACTTGGAGTTGAGCTTACCACAAGGAGATAATGGATCAATTCGCATTCTCCTGATGATGACCTCTACTTGAACCAGCACCATTTGTTGAAAAGGCTATCTTTTTTCCCACTTGATGTTTTCAGCTCCTTTGTCCAAGATCAAGTGACCATAGGTGTGTGGATTCATTTCTGGGTCTTCAATTCTATTTCATTCGTCTGCTTGCCTGTCCCTGTGCCAATACTACGCAGTTTTTAACACCATTGCTCTGTAGTATTGCTTGAGGTCTGGGATACTAATTCCCCCAGGAGTTCTTTTACTGTAGAGAATAGTTTTAGCTATCCTGGTTTTTTTATTATTCCAGATAAATTTGAGAATTGCTTTTTCTAACTCTGTGAAGAACTGAGTTGGGATTTTGATGGGGATTGCATTGAATCTGTATATTGCTTTTGGAAAGATGGCCATTTTAATTATATTAATCCTTCCGAACCATGAGCATGGAAGATTTTTCCATTTTCTGAGGTCTTCTTCAATTTCCTTCTTCAGTGACCTGAAGTTCTTGTCATATAGATCGTTCACTTGTTTGGTTAGAGTCACACCAAGATACTTCTTGTTGTTTGTGGATATTGTAAAGGGTGTCATTTCCCTACCTTCTTTCTCAGCCTGCTTATCCTTTGAGTATAGGAAGGCAACTGAATTGCTTGAGTTGATTTTATAACCTGCCACTTTGCTGAAGTTGTTTATCAGCTGTAGGAGTTCTCTGGTGAAGTTTTTTTGGGTCACTTAAGAATACTATCGTGTTATCTGCAAATAGTGATAAAATTACTTCTTCCTTTCCAATTTGTATCCCTTTGACCTCCTTATGTTGTCTAATTGCTCTAGCTAGAATTTCAAGTACTATACTGGAAGATATGGAGAGAGAGGCCAGCCTTGTCTAGTCCCTGATTTTAGTGGGATTGCTCCAAGTTCTCTCCATTTAGTTTGATATTGGCTACCGGTTTGTAGTATATTGCTTTGACTATGTTTAGGTATGGGCCTTGAATTCCTGTTCTTTCCAATACTTTTAGCATGAAAGGATGCTGAATTTTGTCAAATGCTTTTTCAGCATCTAATGAAATGATCATGTTGTTTTTTTCTTTGAGTTTGTTTATGTAGTGGATTGCATTGATGGATTTCCTTATATTGAACCATCCCTGCATCCCTGGAATGAAGCCCACTTGATTGTGGTGGATGATCGTTTTGATATGTTTTTGGATTCGGTTGGCAAGAATTTTGAGTATTTTTGCATCGATATTCATAAGGGAAATTGGCCTGAAGTTCTCTTTCTTTATTGAATCATTGTGTGGTTTTGGTATCAGTGTAATTATGGCTTCGTAGAATGAGTTGGGTAGTATTCCTTCTGTTTCAATTTTGTGGAACAGTTTGAAGATTATTGGTGTTAGGTCTTCTTGAAGGCCTGATAGAATTCTGCACTGAAGCCATCTGGTCCTGTGCTTTTTTTGCTTGGGAGATTTTCTATGACCCCTTTTATTTCTTTAGGGGTTATGGACCTGTTTAGATGATCTATTTGATCCTGATTTAATTTTGGTGTTTGGTGTCTGTCTAGGAAATTGTCCATTTTTTCCAGATTCTCCAGTTGTGTTGAGTATAGGCTTTGGTAGTAATATCTGATGATTTTTTTGAATTTCTTCAGTTTCTGTTGTTATATCTCCCTTTTCATTTCTAATTTTGTTAATCTGGATACTGTCTCTGTGCCCTTTCGTTAGTCTGGCTAAGGGTTTATCTATCTTGTTGATTTTCTCAAAGAACCAGATCCTGGTTTTGTTGATTCTTTGTATGGTTCTTAGTTTCTACTTGATTGATTTCAGCCCTGAATTTGATGATTTCCTGCCTTCTACTCCTCCTGGGTGAATTTGCTTCTTTTTGCTCCAGGGCTTTCAGGTGTGTAATTAAGCTGCTAGTGTATGCTCTCTCCATTTTCTTTTTGGAGGCACTCAGGGCTATGAGTTTTCTTCTTAGCACTGCTTTCATTGTGTCCCATAAGTTTGGGTATGTTGTGTCTTCATTTACATTAAATTCTAAAAAGTCTTTGATTTCTTTCTTTATTTCTTTCTTGACCAAGGTATCATTGAGTAGAAAATTGTTCAGTTTCCATGTGTATGTGGGTTTTATGTTGTTTTTGTTGCTATTGAAGACCACTTTTACTACATAGTGATCTGATAGGAGGCATGGGATTATTTTGATCTTCTTATATTTGTTGAGGTCTGTCTTGTGACCAAATATATGGTCGATTTTGGAGAAGGTACCATGAGGTGCTGAGAAAAAGGTATATTCTTTTGCTTTAGGGTGAAATGTTCTCTCTCTCTCTCTCTACATATATATATATATATATATATATATATATATATATATATATATATATATATATATATATATATATATATCTGTTATATATATCAGTTAAATCTAATTGGTCTAAAGCTTCAATTAGTTTCACTGTGTCTCTCTTTAGTTTCTGTTTTTCTGATCAGTCCATTGAGGAAAGTGCAGTGTTGAAGTCACCCACAATTACTGTGTTAGGTGCAATGTATGCTTTGAGCTTTAGTAAAGTTTCTTTTATGAATGAGGGTGCCTTTGCATTTGGAGCATAGATGTTCAGGATTGAGAGTTCTTCTTGGTGTGTTTTTCCTTTGACCAGCAAGAATTGTCCCTCAGTGTCTCTTTTGATGACTTTAGGTTGAAAGTCAATTTTATCTGATATTAGAATGGCTACTCCGGCTTGTTTCCTGAGATCATTTGCTTGTAAAATTGTCTTCCAGCCTTTTACTCTAAGGTATTGTTTGTCTTTGACACTGAGGTGTGTTTCCTTATGCAGCAACATGTAGGTTCCTGTTTATGTATCCAGTCTATTAGTCTATGTCTTTTTATGGGGAATTGAGTCCATTGATGTTAAGAGATATTAAGTAATAGTGATTATTACTTCCTGTCATTTTTGACATTATCTTTTATATTTGATTTGTTATCTTCTTTTGGGTTTGATGAAAGAAGGTTACTATCTGGCATTTGCCAGGGTGACGTTTCCCTCTTTGTATTTGTATTTTCCTCCTATTATCCTTTGTAGGGCTGGGTTTGTGGTAAGATATTGGGTGAACTTGGTTTTGTCATGAAATATCTTGGTTTCTCCATCTATGGTGATTGAGAGTTTTGCTGGGTATAGTAGTTTTGGCTGGCATTTGTGTTCTCTTAGAGTCTGCATGAATTCTGCCCAGGATCTTCTAGCTTTCATAGTCAATGGTGAAAAGTCTGCTGTGATTCTGATAGGTCTTTATATGTTACTTGGCCTTTTTCTCTTACTGCCTTTAATATTCTTTGTTTAGTACATTTGGGGTTTGGATTATGATGTGATGGGAGGTATTTCTGTTCTATATCAGTCTGTTTGGAGTTCTGTAGGCTTCTTGTATATTCATGGGCATCTCTCTCTTTAGGTTAGGGAAGTTTTCTTCCATAAATTTATTGAAGATATTTGCTGGCCCTTTAAGTTGTAAATCTTCACTCTCATCTATGCCTATAATTCTTAGGTTTGGTCTTCTCATTGTGTCCTGGATTTCCTGGATGTTTTGGGTTATAAGCTTTTTGCATTTTGCATTTTCTTTAACTGTTGAGTCCATGGTTTCTATGGAATCTTCAGCATCTGAGATTCTTTCTTCTATCTCTTGTATTCTGTTGTTGATATTTGCATCTCTGTCCCCTGATTTCTTCCCAAGGCTTTCTATCTCCAAAGTTGTCTCCCTTTGAGTTTTCTTAGTTGTTTCTACTTCTGATTTTAGATCCTGGATGGTTTTGCTTAGCTCCTTCACTTGCTTGTTTGTGCTTTCCTGTAATTCTTTAAGAGATTTTTGTGTTTCCTCTTTCATGACCTCAGCCTGTTGACCAAAGTTCTCCTGTATTTCTTTAAGTGTTTTTGCATTTCCTCATTATTGGCTTTTGTATTCTCCTGGATTGCTTTCAATGATTTTTGTGTTCCCTTGCAAGGGCTTCCAACTTTTGATCCATTTTCTCCTGAATTTCTTTAAGTATGTCCTTCATGTGTTCCTGTACCAGTATCATGACCAGTGATTTTAAATCCAAATCTTGTTTTAAGGGTGTGATGGGGTATCCAGGACATGCTGGTAGAGGAGAATTGGGTTCAGATGTTGCCATAATGCCTTGACTTCTGTTAGTGACGTTCCTGCGTTTGCCTTTTGCCATCTAGTTCTCACTGGTGTTAGTTGGTCTTGTCAGTGCTGGACTCACCAGTGCAAGCTGCCCCTTCCCAGGTGGCCTCTGGTGCACAGCTTACCTCCTGCACTGCCTGGAGACAGGGTGCTGTTGCCCAGGCTGTTCAGATCCCGAAGCAGACACCCGAAGGTTCCCACTGGTGCCTGCTGGACTCACCGGAGCACACCGACTTCTCCCAGCTGGCCGCCCAGAAGCCCCTCCTGCCTCTTGCAGGACCTGGAGAGGACCTGGGTTTGCTGGCCATTAAGTTGTATATCTTTACTCTCATCTATGCCTATAATTCTTAGGTTTGGTCTTCTCATTGTGTCCTGGATTTCCTGGATGTTTTGGATTACAAGCTTTTTGCATTTTGCATTTTCTTTAACTGTTGAGTCCATGGTTTCTATGGTATTTTCAGCATCTGAGATTCTTTCTTCTATCTCTTGTATTCTGTTGTTGATATTTGCATCTATGGCCCCTGATTTCTTCCCAAGGTTTTCTATCTCCAAAGTTGTCTCCCTTTGAGATTTTGTAGTTGTTTCTACTTCTGATTTTAGATCCTGGATGGTTTTGCTTAGCTCCTTCACTTACTTGTTTGTGTTTTCCTGTAATTCTTTAAGAGATTATTGTGTTTTCTCTTTCATGACCTCAGCCTGTTGACCAAAGTTCTCCTGTATTTCTTTAAGTGATTTTTGTGTTTCCTTCTTATTGGCTTCTGAATTCTCCTGAATTTCTTTCAATGATTTTTGTGTTTCCCTTGTAAGGGCTTCTAACATTTGATCCATTTTCTCCTGAATTTCTTTTAGAGATTTATTTATGTCCTTCATGTGATCCTGTAACAGCATCATGACCAGTGATTTTAAATCCTTATCTTGTTTTTCTGGAGTGTTGGTGTATCCAGGACATGTTGCTAATGGAGAATTCGGTTTCAATGCTGCCATGTTGCCTTGATTTCTGTTAGTAACATTCCTGTGTTTTCCTTTTGCCATCTAGTTCTCACTGGTGTTAGTTAGTCTTGTTGTCAATGCTGGACTCACCAGTGCAAGCTTCCTCTTCACAGCTGGTCTCCAGGTGCACAGCTGACCTCCTGCACTGCCTGGAAACAGGGTACAGTGGCCCAGGATGCTCCTGAACCTGAAGCGGAGGCCTGAAGTCTAGTGCTAGAGGCCTCAGGGCTGGATCCTCTGCTCTGCAGGGCCTGACTTACCAGAGCATGCTGCTTGCTCCCAGCCGGCCTCCAGAAAAGAGATTCTTAAAACACAACTGAATCACTCAGATGTTCCATCAGTTATTGATGCTTGTGAGCCTCTACTGGTTGGTTTTTTGGGTCAACTTGACATAGGTTGGAGTTATCACAACGAAAGGAGCTTCAGTTGGGGAAGTGCCTCCATGAGATGCAGCTGTGGGGCATTTTCTCAATTAGTGATCAAGGGGGTAGTGCCCCTTGTGGGTGATACTACCTCTGGGCTGGTATTCTTGGGTTCTATAAGACAGCAGGCTGAGCAAGTCAGGGGAAGCAAGCCAGTAAGGAACATCCCTCCATTGCCTCTGCATCAGCTCCTGCTTCCTGACCTGCTTGAGTTCCAGTCCTGGTTTCCTTTTGTGATTAAGAGCAATGCAGAACTGTAAGCTGAATAAACTCTTTCCTCCCCAACTTGCTTCTTGGTCATGATGTTTGTGCAGGAATTGAAACCCTGACTAAGACAGAGCCCTCCCCAGATTGGGTACTTTTCAATACCAACTTATATACTATGGAAAACTATAGACATAATCTCTTTGCCCTTTAATTGGAATGCAGAATGAGAAATACCTCAAACTATTATCAAGTCCTGAGATTTTTTTTAATCTCTTTTTTTTATTCGATATAATTCATTTACATTTCAAATGATTTCCCCTTTTCTAGCCCCCCCACTCCCCGAAAGTCCCGTAAGCCCCCTTCTCTTCCCCTGTCCTCCCATCCACCCCTTCCCACTTCCCCGTTCTGGTTTTGCTGAATACTGTTTCACTGAGTCTTTCCAGAACCAGGGGCCACTCCTCCTTTCTTCTTGTACCTCATTTGATGTGTGGATTATGTTTTGGGTATTCCAGTTTTCTAGGTTAATATCCACTTATTAGTGAGTGCATACCATGATTCACCTTTTGAGTCTGGGTTACCTCACTTAGTATGATATTCTCTGGTGTCTTCTCACTTCTCCATTCTCTCTCTCTCTCTCTCTCTCTCTCTCTCTCTCTCTCTCTCTCTCCTCCTCAGAGAAGGGAGGCCTCTAATTGCTATCAATCCTCCTTGGCATATCAAGTTGCAGGAAGACTAGGTGTATCTTCTCCTATTGTGGCTAGACAAGTCAGGCAAGTTAGGAGAAAGGGCTCTAAGGGAAGAAACAGAGCCAGAGTCAGCCCCAGAGTCAGCCCCAGAGTCAGCCCCTGTGGTTAGAAGTCCCATGTGAAAAGCAAGCTGCACAACTGTTAACAAGTATGCAGAGCGCCTATTTCAGTCCCATGGATGCTTTATGTTTGGCTGTTCCGTTTCTGTGAGTTCCTTTAGACTCAATTTAGCTGATTCTGTCAGTTTTCTTGTGGCATCTTAGACTTCTGTAGCTCCTACAATCCACCCATCCCATCTTCCATAGAATTTCCCAAGCTCCTTTTAATGTCTGGCTGGATCTCTGCATGTGCTTCCATCAGTTCCTGGCTGAAACTTATTCTAGGCACATATCTGCAAGTGTTGCAGAATATGCACATATCTACAAGTGTTACAGAATATGTGTAATAGTGTCAAGGAGGGGATCTCTCTCATGGCATGTGTACAGAGCTGAGCTAGTCATTGATTGAACCTTCCCTCAGTTTCTGTTCCAGTTTCACTCCTACATATCTTGTTTGTCATACAAATTTTGGGTGTAAGGTTTTGTGGCTAGCTTGGTGTTCTAATGCCTCCATAGGAAGATTTTTTGCTCATAGGTGATGCTTGTTTCAGGTTCTATGTCCTCCACTGCTATGACTCTTAGCGAGGGTCACCTTAATAGATTCCAGGGAGTTTCTATTGTTCTAGTTTTCTAGCTATATGATAGTTATAAATAGATAAATAGATAGATAGATAGATAGATAGATAGATAGATAGATGAATTGGTAGATATGTAGAGATAGATAGAGATGCCCCACCCCATGAATCCAGTTTTCTCTCCCTTCTAGCTAACCACCTGCTACTTCCTGCTTCTCTCCCCGTCTCCATTTTCCCACTTCCCAGATGACAAAGGATATTGAACATTACTTTAAGTGCTTCTTGGTCATTAGAGAGATTCCTCTGTTGATAATTCTCTGTTGAGATCTGTACCTCATTTTTAATTGGATTATTTGGTTTATTAATATCTAGTTTCTTGAGTTCTTTGTATATTTTGGATATTAGTCCTATGTAGGAGGTAGAGTTGTTGGAGACGTTTTCTCATTCTGTGGGTTGATATTCAGTCCTTCTGATAGCGCCTTTTACTGGCAGATTATTTTCAGTTTCATGAGGTCTCAGTTACTAATTGCTAATCTTAGTGACCGAGTTGTTGGTGTTGTCTCCCAAAAGTTATCTCCTGTGTCAAGTAGTTTAGCATTATTCACTACTTTCTCTTCTTTCAGATATACTGCAGAGATGAGTTCACCTGGAGGGAGCCCTGTGACCTGGTGGGGCCGGAGAGTTGGCAGGATCACTTTTTACTATTTCCTAAAACAGAAATGGACCAGAGAGTACTGGTTACAGGTAATGGTGGTCAGGCCATTGCTTATCCTTTCAGTAAGATGGTGTGCCTGCTTATTTTTTAATTATTTTATTTTATTTTTTACTTATATTGATTAATACAGTAATAATATTCTCTCTGCATTCCCAGCCACTTCCAGATCTTCCCTACTTTCATATCTACCCAATTAAAGTTTTTCCCCTTAATTTATCACTTTGTAAAATTAGAAAACAATGAAAATTAAAAACTAAAACCCTGTGATGTGTGTTGAGGGGGTCTGTACATAGCAACTTGGCATTAGGACTAATTTTATTGCTATGCTCTATTAATAGTAATATGTTTTCCACTGAGGCTGTTAAAGTAGCGAATCTCATCTTCTGGCTACGTTAGCAGTGTCAGGTTTAGGGTCTCTTTCATGGAGTGGGTCTTAAAAATGGTAAAGCAATGTGGTTGTTTCTTCCCAAAATATTTATGCAAGTATTGTAACTATATTTTTTAGGCAGGTTTCTGTTATGGTTACAGGGTAGGTAGATGGGTAATATTGAAGATAACTTTCCTTCTCCATCAACATGGAAGTACCTTCCAGCATCATGAATAGTAGTCAGTAGAGGTTAGGTACCACCTTAATTTTTTCATATTTAAGAGAGATATATCTTTAGTAATAAGAAGTAAACAGGTGAACAACGTATAGAATTAGACATAGTCCATCACATTTTGGGGTTCATTGGAACCCCAAATGTAATCTCATTCCTGGAACTGGAGGTTTTAATTGTAGCACACAATGTATGGTTGGCAAATTGCATCCAGATTAAGTAGGGACTCCATTTAAATTCATTCCTTATATGCTGCATTTTAGGGGTTTCTTTTTAAATTGAAAAAATATTATTTTCTCATGCATTACTGCAGAAATGGAGCAGAAAAGCAAGGATCTCTGTGAGACAATAGCCAAATAGGACAAAACAAGATACAGTAAGACAATGCAAAAGCCCTCATATTAATACTGAACAAGGCAACCCAATAGGAAGAGGAGTCTCAAGAGGAGACAAAGAAGTCAGAAAACAACCCACTTTGGCTCTTTGGAGCCCGTCAAAAGTACTAAGCTAACAGCTATGAGATGTACACAGAGAACCTTGTGTAGACATGCAGGCCCCATGTGTGCTGTTTCAGTTTCTGTGAACCCATATGAGGCCAGCCCTGCTTAGTTAGATCAGTAGGCTATAGTCTCATGGTATCCCCCACCACTTCTGTCTCCTGCAATCTTTCTTCCCTCTCACCCACAAAGTTCCTCATGTCTTTTCTCATTAATCCCCCCTTTTCAGTTTTTCTCTTAGCTTTGTGTTACACCATGTGTTGTTCATTTAAGGTAGGAAAAGCTTAGCAGTTTTTGTGGCAGTTTTGAGAGCACTGTATGTCCCATTTAGAGAATTGTTTAAATGTGTGAATTTACTTGAAATGTATTGTAATTATTTCCGCATAAGCACTTTGAAAACACAATGAGATGAGTAAATAGAATACCTGTTTCTGCTTCAAAAACATACACCTGCTGGATAAAAATGTAATAAGAAATTCAAACTTTCATTTAAGTAAGGGAAGAGAATTCCATTTACTTCCATTTAATTCCATTTAATTCCATTCCTAGAAGTTCCCCAGCTACTGCCTCTGCAGCTGTGCATTTTCTGGGTAACAGAGCTGAAGACTGTGACTCAGGCCTAACCATCTATGCAAAGGTGCTTTTGGAAATCCTAAGAGTTTATGAAAGCAAGAAGAAATGTCGAAGGCTTTAAACCTTTTGTTGAAGACTCTGTCATGTAAATCAAAAGTGTTAGCCAACACTTGTCTTATAGAAGAACCTCAATTTGAGGGTGTCAGTCTGAGGACTCTATCATCTAGTATATGAAAAGAAAAATACCCTGTTTATTAACTTAGAAAAAATGATGAAGCTTTTCTGTCTTGCTAGAACATAGAAAGATACTTTGCATGAGAAACAGAGATCTCATCTATGTTCTTGTGTGGTTGAGGACAGGGCAATTAAGTTAAAATAAATAGTGAGTCCTGAAATTAATAATAGTATGACTGACCCAGGTTTTATGGATATTGTTTATAAAAACAAAAATGAAACAACAAATAAGTGAACGAATAAAAAGACTGAGGAAGTAATCAGAGCTATTGAGAAATGTCCTTCAGAACAGAAGTTAGTGTTTCTTACTCCATAGTGGATGATCATGTAAGACATTTGAATAGAAATCAAAGAAACACAAGGGAAATATCATTAGAAGAAGGAATGACTAGGGAGATAGTAAATGTGACATTTTCATTATTGCAAATATTCAAGTCTAGCAGGCATTTCATATATCCAGGTATATCTAGTAGGAAAAATTTCTTATTCTTAGACAAGAACTATTTAATCTTATGGAAGAGGTAAAAGATAGGGACTACACTATAGAAGTAGATCCTAAATAAATCTGAGTAAGTCAGTTGTGCCTACCTTCCTGGGGCCTATTACTCCCCTGAAATATTCTTGTCAGACTGAGAGAAAATGTGCCTACTAACTACTAGGGGACTTCCCAGCTACCATATATCTCCTCTTGCAAAGAAAAGGAGAAGAGTTTCTGTCTTAGTTTGCTGTTTTGTTGCTGTGATATATGCAGTGACTAAAAAGCAGCCTGGGGAGGAAAGTGTATTTTGGTTTACACTTCCATGTCACAGTCTATCACCGAGGAAACTCAGCAGCTTCAGTAGGAACCTAAAAGCATCAAAGCAGAGAAGCAGGAGGGAAGGAGCTCACAGGCTTGGTTTTTTGGTCTTGTTTGGCTCATAATTTTATCCCACTGTCCACAGAGGGACAGGATCACCTTCAACAACTAAAATGTATGAAAATGCTCCCACAGATATTACCAAAGGCCACTCTGATCAGACAATTCTTCATTGAGGTTCTGTCTTCCAAGTTTACTATAAAAATACAAGTATACAGCTTAAGCTAAGTATGACAGCATACAATTAGAACACCTGCATGAGGTTATGAAATATCGACTTGTTCAATTTCATTCATTTATTACTTCAAATTCTTTCTTTATATTGTCATACTCAATAACTTTTTGTGAATCTATCTGTTCATCTATTAAGTGTGTTCAAAATTATATTGCGGTTTTTGGCTTAATGTCTCTACTGGTTCATTAACTCTATGTATTATGTATGTATGTACATATGTATGTATGTATGATCTATCTATCTATCTATCTATCTATCTATCTATCTATCTATCTGTATATGTATCTATGTATCTACCTATGTATCTATATATCTAATTATATATGTATGTATGTACGTATGTATGTATTATGTATCTGTCTATCCTCTATTTATCTATCATTTATGTATGTATATATGTATGCATTTATCTATATATCTATATATCCATCTAGTCATTCTAGTCTATCTATCTAGTCTATCTAGTCTGTCTATCTATCTATCTATCTATCTATCATCTATGTATCATCAATCTCTCTATTTACCTACCTACCCAACTGCATTTGTGCCCAGATTTAATTCTTTATTAAAATTTTATTGGAGTTTTAAAGATTTGAAAATAAAAATTTTAATATATCAATTTCAATGAGAATAATACTTTTTCTTGTTTTTCTTTATGAATATTTTTGTTTT
The DNA here is from genome assembly GCF_947179515.1 of Apodemus sylvaticus. Classification (NCBI taxonomy): domain Eukaryota; kingdom Metazoa; phylum Chordata; class Mammalia; order Rodentia; family Muridae; genus Apodemus; species Apodemus sylvaticus. The sequence continues at coordinate 10,677,027 of NC_067479.1, forward strand.
ATTAATTTTAACAAATGACACATTTTTGTTGGTGTCCTCTTTAGATTGTATATGTTCTTAATCAGTCACCTTCCATCTTTCCATTTTTATTGCTTTTGTACTGAAACATTGCCACATTATACTTTATAAATGAAATATCTTAGGAATAGACTTTAAATCCCAAAGGAATGTATATTGAACAGTTTCCATATGATTATTTCTGTCAGTGTAATCACCTGTATGCTATTTATTCTTTAGTTAAAATATTAAAGTATGTTTAATACACTTGTATGATCACACATGAGAATGTATGCTAAAAATAATTTCACAACCCGCACAGAAGGATCTTAATATAGGGCCTGAAAACTAAATATGGTAGAAAAAATAGTACGGCATATATGTAAAATCAGTGCCAGACCAAGGGATTCTATGAAAAAGATACTTAAAGTTCAGGCTTTAAAACCAATGGTTAATAAATGGGACCTCATAAACTAAAAATTCTTCTACATAAAAGGACATCATCAGTTAAGTAAATATACAGTATACAGGAAAGAGGAGGACAGCCTACTACTTGTACAACAGGCAGAGAGCATTACTATCTAGAATATACATAGAACTTCAACAATTAAGAAACAATAGAACAAACAATCTAGTCAAAGACTTTGAATAGGGCTAAATAAGAATTCTCAGAAAATAAAATACAACACATTGAAGAACAGTTGAAATTACTCAGCATTCTTAGTCAACAAGCACATTAAAATTTCCTTGAAATTCTATCCCATTCCAGTCAGGTAAAGTAAAAGGTAAGGGCAAATTCTTCTTCAGCAGACAGGCAATCTGATGTAGTTTCTGTGGAAACCAGTGTGGAGAGTTGGCAAGGATCTAGAAACATTTCTAGTATATTATCTAGTTCTATTACTCTTATCTGTACACAAGACGTCAGAATCGACTGCAGAGATTCTTGCTCGTCTGTGTTCATCACTGCTCATCACTCACAAATTCTACAAAATAGACACAGTCTAGATGCTCAGCAAAGGACGAAAGGCTATTGAAAAGCAGACTTATAAGATAAAATATTATTCATCTCCTGAGAAAGAAGAAACTGCCAGGTGAGTACTCGGAACTGAAAACATCCGTTCTGAAAGAGATGATCCAGACCCAAAAAAAAGATGCTCAGAAGGACAAGTGCCACCACATGACTTTGGTCATCTGGGGATGTAAGCTTAGAAACTTCAGGCATACATGCTGTGTATATAATTCCATGGAGATAAAGAAATTACTAAGGAGACATCTGTAGGGACATCCAAAGGAGGAGAGACAGAGCACATTTATAGAAATAGTTAAAAGGAACTAACAGATCAGAAAGGGTTAAACTGAAGCACTGGGGCAGAGGGTATGGTGGAGGAGGAAACATGGGCATACATAAATAACATCAAAGACCTTTTAAAAAGTAAATATAGAAGTCCTGTGGAAACTTCTAATGTAATCTCATAGACAAAATATTTAAATAGGATAACCTAACCTGTAACAGGCATTAAATGTAGAAATAATTCCTATAGAAATTTCTAAATATAAACACATAGATAAATTAAAAAGAACAACCTAACCTGTAACAGGCCATTGATGATTTTACTAGAAATTAAAAAACTCAGTTTCAGGAATGGGTTATTGCTGTTTGAATTTTGGCCATTAAGTTCCATAGATTTCAACATGCTACAGGTTATTGACTTCACTGTTAGTTACCTTCCAGAACGTGACCATAAGACCCTATTCCTGACACATGGTTGACTCACAGAACATGAAGCTACCAACTGGTAAGGAACATAAAGCTTCATTCCTACTAATTGAATTTCACAGTGATGGAAGGTTTCATGTACATTATGCGAGGAGAAAGTAATCATCAGTCACACCCAGCTATGAACTGTGCAGATAATAATAATGATTGGGTTGGTAGTATATAGATGTAGGTGTAGGTGGAGCTGTAGGTTTAGGTGTAGGTGTAGATATGGATATAGATATATAGATGATATATAGATATATGTGATATATATCTATATAGTTATATAGATATATAGATTATAGATATATAGTATATAGTATATATGTAATACAAGATTAACATAAATATCATGGGAGTAACCAATCATTTTATCTACAAGATGCAATGCATAACTGTCATTGTTACTTGGCCAAGGAGCTTTATCTAGAAAATTCAATGGGCCTAGAGGATAACCTACTATATTGTACTATAAGATGGGCATAGCTTTTCATTAACTAATAATGAATTTTCATTCTACTCTGTAGATACTTGTATGTCTCAGCCCTCCTGTGGAAAGCTGCTATTTGTAATAGACAGTGATTAACACAGTAACCCATGAATGGCCAAGCTACTGAGGGCAATATTCTGTACAGTTAAGTCCAATACATCTACTCTATATTTTAGAATTTTTTTTTGTTTTTAGTTTAAAAGTTGTACCTAAATATAAACATGGATGTTGACGTCACCCACAATTTTTATATCAACACCTGTGTGGTTTTTTTTTTTTCTTTCTAGTGCTTGTTTTATGAAATTAGTTTGGTTCACAAAAGTTTCAAATTGAGTGTTTTTGATGATTATTTCCTTTGTAAACATGCTGTGTCCATTTTTATTTCTTCTAATTAGTTCTGGCTTGAAGTTTATTTTGTCTGAACAAGGCCATCGATGTCTACTTTTTCCCTTTGATTTTAGGTTTCCGAGTAACTTTCTGGATTCGTGTGATCCTGAAAAGAGAATATAGCTTATTTTTGTTTTTTAATTCAGTTCATTATTCTGAATCATTTTAGTGGTGAGCTGATTCTATTTTACACTTATTATAGAAAGGCATGTACCACTTTTGTAAAACTATTGGATGCTGCAGTGTTTTTATGCATTATTAGTATTTCATTACATTTTCTAGTATTAATTTTAAGGTTTTGTTGGGGTGCAATATTTGACGTGTTTCTTTCCCATGTCTGTTTTGTGTTCCTGTATCTGCAGTTGCCATAAAATGTACTCTTTTGTATAGTTACATGCATAATGATGTATTCCATCTTCCTTCTTTTAATGTGTTTCAAGAACTTTCTGCAGTGTGGTTTGGGTTGTCATTAACAACCTTATTTAGTACTTTATATTGTATTTATATTTATTCTATTTTAGTATTTTTAAATACCTTTAATTCTTCATTAGTTTAGAAAGGAAGCAATGCAGGTTATGATATTATTGTTTCATGCTTGTTTTCCTTTAGAGCTGTTTGATTTTGTGGTGGATAAATGTATACAAATACACTAGAGAGTAAAAGCTTAAAATCTGACATGAAGCTCTGTGAATCTCTACAGTCTAAGAATGCTTACTTTAATTGAACAGAAGTTCAGGGAGATGTATAGAATTTTGGATCTGGTTAGCTATTGTTTGTGTTACCTTTTATTACCAAGTTTGTAAAGATATAAATTAATTTAAAAAATAAAAATGGGAACGTATATTCATTTCTTTCTCCCAAGCCCCAGGAATCATCATAAAAGTGGGAATTAAGAGCAGAGATATGGAGGACTAAAGTGGAAGAATATCTTCTGGAAATAGCAGGGGACCTGCATGTATGGATTTATAGGGATTTCAAAAACACGCACAAAATCTGGGAAGTCTGAGCCAAACAAAATTCCAGAATAGAGAGCATAATTTGGGCCATAATCCTCCAAATACTTTGGCACTATTGACTATAGTTATTTGTATATAAAGAGAGACAATTTTTTCTAAGAGGATAGTTCTTGATAAACTGTCCACTTACCAGAGTAATATCACATACACCATATGAACTGAGCAGTACAAATACATCTTTGAGAAATTAAAATAAGAAAAGAAGAGTACATAAATTTGGGTGGGTAGGGAATGTCTTAAGATGTTGGAAAGAGTTAGGGGTTAGGGAGTATATATGATATGAGTATTGTATGAATATTTCAAGGATGATACAAACATCTTTATTATATTTTCACCTGCTTGGAAATATGTGGGCTGTATGATAGTTTTTCAAATTGTTTAATTTTATCGTATATAAATTGTTAAATTAAAAACTATTCCATATGTGTTTGAAAGTTTTTTTTTCTTGGTAAGTGTTTTGTTTGGGCTTTATTGCTGTGAAGAGACACCTTACCAAAGCCAGTTCTTATAAAGGAAAACATTTAATGGGGCCTGCTTACAGTTTAAGAAGTTTAGTCTATTATCATCATCACAGAATCATGACTGTGGGCAAGCAGACAAGTTGGTAAAGAATCTGAGAATTCTACATCTTCATCTCCAAACAGCAGAAGGGGTCTGTATTCCATACTGAATACAGCTTGAACATGGAGACTTCAAAGCCTATCCCGACAGTGAAACAATTTGGCCATACCTACTCCAGCAAGGGAACACATTCTTATAGTGCCATTCCTCATGGGCCAAGCATTTAAACACGTGAGTATATGGGGACTATACCTATTGAAACTGCCATAATCTACTCCCTGTCTCCTATAGGAGTGTAGCCATAATATAATATAAAATGCATTCAGTCAAACTTCCAAAATCTCCATAGTCTGCCAGAGGCTCAATGATGTTTAAAAGTCCAAAGTTCTAAGTCTCTTCTGTGATTCTTGAAATCTCTTAAAGGTAATCCCCTTTAAAATCAAAATCAAAAATCAGATCAGTCACTTTCAAAATATAATGGCACAGGATATATATTACTGTTCCAAAACATAACCAAAGGGAACACTGTAAGAAAATACTGGACTTAATTAAAACCAAAAACCAGCTGGGCAAACTCCAAACTCTGCAGCTCCATGTTTGATGCTAAACTCTCTTCAGTTCTCCAACCTTTTCATTTTTGTTGAATGCAACACACTTCTTTCTCTCCCTGCTTGTTCCATTCCTAATTAGTATCTTTCCTGAGAGGTATCTCATGACTCTGGCATCTTCAGCATCTTGGGGACTTCAAGGCAATTCAGGTTTCAGCTTCACAACTTCACACAATCAGCTTTCACCCGCTTCATACAATCCTCCTGGGCCTCCATGCAAAGACACTGCTGACACATTGGTGGCCTCAGCAGCTTCCTGAAGTGGAAACTTCTGGTTTCTTTGGAAAGTCAGTTACATAGAATGACGTTAAATGATGTTTTGGTAAAGCAAACACATAAAAGTTTGTCTTTCTGAAGCAGAGGTGAAAGGATATTTTGTTATTTTTGATATTTGTTTAGAACTATTTCTAAACAGATCTACTTCTACTGTCTACTAATAATTTGTGGAAGAAGCTTGGCTGAGATGAGGCTAGATCCTTCCCTGGTGGCTGGAAACACTGAGGCCTGCTCCATGCTTCTATGTGGTGGGTTTTGATAAGAAAAGACAGATTATAGTTTCAGTGTTTTATCATTAAAAGAGTAGGAAAAGAAAAGATGATAGAGAAGTAGAGAAAGAGAAGATAGAGGGATGATGGATGGCCATGACCACGTAGAAAGGGAGAAAAGAATAGAGGGGGGAACAGAGAGAGGGGGGAAAGGGAGGGCAGAGGGAGATGAGGCCAGAGAGGGGTGAGAGCACAGGGAGGGGCAAGAAGCCTTCTTTTATAGTAGGCTGGGTTACCTGGCAACAGCCAGGTAACTGAGGGGTGGTGAAAGCCTGGCTGTAGCCAGGTGACTGTAGAGGTGGAGTCCAGGCAGAACTCTAGGGGCCTGGGATGTGGCCATACATGACTGATGGCCACAGGATTATGAAGTTGAGGAGTCAACAGTCTGGGAGCATAGCACACGGGTTCTGTCCCTTGTAGAACATTGTACTGGGTCTCCGGAGTGGCCTTGCTCAACCAAGCTACAGACTGCCTCACACCTGGTCCCACACATGGTTAGGTCTATCACAGCAATATTCCTGTTCCTATCTTAGTTTGTGTTTTTTTGCTGTGAAGGGAAAACATGAAGAGGGCAATTCTTATAATCGAAAACCTTTCATTATGAACATAGTGGAATATGTATCCTTATTACATGGTGGGGAATCCTCTGGGTATATGCCCAGGAGTGGTATAGCAGGATCTTCTGGAAGTGAGGTGCCCAGTTTTCAGAGGCACCGCAAGACTGATTTCCAGAGTGTTTGTACCAATTTGCAACCCCACCAGCAGTGGAGGGGTGTTCCTCTTTCTCCACATCCTCGCCAACATCTGCTGTCTCCTGAATGTTTAATCTTAGCCATTCTGACTCTTGTGAAGTGAAATCTCAGAGTTGTTTTGATTTGCATTTCCCTAATGACTAATGAAGTTGAACATTTTTTAAGATGCTTCTCCACCATCCAAAGTTCTTCAGGTGAAAATTCTTTGTTTAACTCTGTACTACATTTTTTAATAGGGTTATTTGCTTTTCTAGAGTCGAACTTCTTGAGTTCCTTATATATATTGGATATTAGCCCTCTATCTGATGTAGGGTTGGTAAAGATCTTTTCCCAATTTGTTAGTTGCCTATTTGTCCTTTTGATGGTGTCCTTTGCCTTACAAAAACTTTGTAATTTTATGAGGTCCCATTTGTCAATTCTTGATCTTAGAGCCTAAGCTATTGGTGTTCTGTTCAGGAACTTTCCCCCTGTACCGATGTCCTCAAGGGTCTTCCCCAGTTTCTTTTCTTTTCTTTTTTTATTTTTATTGATATATTTTTATATACATTTCAAATGATTTCCCCTTTTCTGGATCCCCACTCTAGGCAAGTCCCATAAGCCCTCTTCCCTCCCCCTGTTCCCCATCTACCCCTTCCCATTTCCCTGTTCTGGAATTCCCCTATACTCTTGCAATGAGTCTTTCCAGAACCAGGGGCCACTCCTCCATTCTTTTTGGACATCATTTAATGCGTGGATTATGTCCTGGGTATTCAAAGTTTCTAGGCTAATATCCACTTATCAGTGAGTGCATACCATGATTGATCTTTTGAGACTGGGTTACCTCACTTAGCATGATGTTCTCCAGCTCCATCCATTTGTCTAAGAATTTCATGAATTCATTGTTTCTAATGGCTGAATAGTACTCCATTGTATAAATATACCACATTTTTTGTATCCATTCCTCCGTTGAAGGACACCTAGGTTCTTTCTAGCTTCTGGCTACTACAAATAGAGCTGCTATGAACATAGTGGAGCATGTGTTCTTATTGCATGCTGAAGAATCCTCTGGATATATGCCCAGGAGTGGTATAACAGGGTCCTAGGGAAGTGACATGCCCAGTTTTCTGAGGAACTGCCATACTGATTTCCAAAGTGGTTGCACCATCTTGCAATCCCACCAGCAGTGGAGGAGTGTTCCCCTTTCTCCACATCCTCGCCAACACCTGCTGTCTCCTGAGTTTTTGACCTTAGGCATTCTGACTGGTGTGAGGTGAAATTTCAGGGTTGTTTTGATTTGCATTTCCCTAATGACTAATGATTTTGAACATTTCTTAAGGTGTTTCTCAGCGCTCCAAAGTTCTTCATGTGAAAATTCTTTGTTTAGCTCCGTACCCCACTTTTTAATGGGGTTATTTGTTTCTCTGGGTTCTACTTTCTTGAGTTCTTTGTATATATTAGATATTACCCTCTGTCGGATTTAGGGTTGGTGAAGATACTTTCCCAGTCTGTTGGTTGACGTTTTGTCCTTTTGACGGTGTCCTTTGCCTTACAGAAACTTTGTAGTTTTATGAGGTCCCATTTGTCAATTCTTGATCTTAGAGCATAAGCTATTGGTGTTCTATTCAGGAACTTATCCCCTGTGCCCATGTCCTCCAGGGTCTTCCCCAGTTTCTTTTCAATTAGTTTCAGTGTGTCAGGTTTTATGTGGAGGTCCTTGATCCATTTGGAGTTGAGCTTGGTACAAGGAGATAAGAATGGATAGATGCTGTTCCAGATGAATTTGATAATTGCTCTTTCTAGCTCTGTGAAGAATTGAGTTGGGATTTTGATGGGTATTGCATTGAATCTGTATAGTGCTTTAGGCAAAATGGCCATTTTAACTATATTGATTCTGCCGATCCATGAGCATGGGAGGTTTTCCCATTTTTTGAGGTCTTCTTCCATTTCCTTCTTCAGAGTCTTGAAGTTCTTGTCATACAGATCTTTCACATGTTTGGTAAGAGTCACCCCAAGATACTTTATACTGTTTGTGGCTATTGTGAAGGGGGTCATTTCCCTAATTTCTTTCTCAGCCTGCTTATCCTTTGAGTATAGGAAGGCCACTGATTTGCTTGAGTTGACTTTATAACCTGCCACTTTGCTGAAGTTGTTTATCAGCTGTAGGAGCTCTCTAGTGGAGTTCTTTGGGTCACTTAGGTAGACGATCATGTCGTCTGCAAATAATGATAGTTTGACTTCTTCCTTTCCAATTTGTATCCCTTTGACCTCCTTATGTTGTCGAATTGCCCGAGCTAGTACCTCAAGTACAATATTGAAAAGATAAGGAGAAAGGGGGCAGCCTTGTCTGGTCCCTGATTTCAGTGGGATTGCTTCAAGTTTCTCTCCATTTAGTTTGATGCTGGCTACCGGTTTGCTGTATATTGCTTTTACTATGTTTAGGTATGGGCCTTGAATTCCTGTTCTCTCCAAGACTTTAAGCATGAAGGGATGCTGAATTTTGTCAAATGCTTTTTCAGCATCCAATGAAATGACCATGTGGTTTTGTTCTTTGAGTTTGTTTATGTAGTGGATTGTATTGATGGATTTCCGTATATTGAACCAACCCTGCATTCCTGGGATAAAGCCTACTTGATCATGGTGGATGATCGTTTTGATGTGTTCTTGGATTCGGTTGGCAAGAATTTTATTGAGTATTTTTGCATCGATGTTCATAAGGGAAATTGGTCTGAAGTTCTCTTTCTTTGTTGGATCTTTGTGTGGCTTTGGTATCAGCGTAATTGTGGCTTCGTAGAAGGAATTGGGTAGTGTTCCTTCTGTTTCTATTTTGTGGAATAGTTTGAAGAGTATTGGTGTTAACTCTTCTTTGAAGGTCTGGTAGAATTCTGCACTGAAGCCATCTGGTCCTGTGCTTTTTTGGTTGGAAGACTTTCTATGACTCCTTCTATTTCTTTAGGCATTATGGGACTGTTTAGATGGTCTAGTTGGTCCTGATTTAATTTTGGTATTTGGTATCTATCAAATTCATCTGGAACAACAAAAAACCCAGGATAGCTAAAACTATTCTCAGCAACAAAAGGAAATCTGGGGGAATCAGTATCCCTGACCTCAAGCAATACTACAGAGCAATAGTGTTAAAAACTGCATGGTATTGGTACAGTGACAGACAGGAGGATCAATGGAACAGGATTGAAGATCCAGAAATGAACCCACACACCTATGGCCACTTGATCCTCGACAAAGAGGCTGAAAACATCCAATGGAAAAAAGATAGCCTTTTCAACAAATGGTGCTGGTTCAACTGGAGGTCAGCATGCAGAAGAATGCGAATTGATCCATCCTTGTCTCCTTGTACTAAGCTCAAATCCAAATGGATCAAGGACCTCCACATAAAGCCAGACACTCTGAAGCTAATAGAAAAAAAACTGGGGAAGACCCTTGAGGACATCGGTACAGGGAGAAAGTTTCTGAACAGAACACCAATAGCGTATGCTCTAAGAGCAAGAATTGACAAATGGGACCTCATAAAATTACAAAGTTTCTGTAAGGCAAAGGACACCATCAAGAGGACAAATCGGCAACCAACAAATTGGGAAAAGATCTTCACCAATCCTACATCAGATAGAGGGCTAATATCCAATATATATAAAGAACTCAAGAAGTTAGACTCCAGAAAACCAAACAACCCTATTAAAAAATGGGGTACAGAGTTAAACAAAGAATTCTCACCTGAAGAACTTCGGATGGCGGAGAAGCATCTTAAAAAATGCTCAACTTCATTAGTCATTAGGGAAATGCAAATCAAAACAACCCTAAGATTTCATCTTACACCAGTCAGAATGGCTAAGATTAAAAATTCAGGAGACAGCAGGTGTTGGAGAGGGTGTGGAGAAAGAGGAACACTCCTCCACTGCTGATGGGGTTGCAAATTGGTACAACCACTCTGGAAATCAGTCTGGCGGTTCCTCCGAAAACTGGGCACCTTACTTCCAGAAGATCCTGCTATACCACTCCTGGGCATATACCCAGAAGACTCCCCACCATGTAATAAGGATACATGTTCTACTATGTTCATAGCAGCCCTATTTGTAATTGCCAGATGCTGGAAAGAACCCAGGTATCCCTCAACAGAAGAGTGGATGCAAAAAATGTGGTATATCTACACAATGGAGTACTATTCAGCCATTAGAAACAATGAATTCATGAAATTCTTAGGCAAATGGATGGAGCTAGAGAATATCATACTAAGTGAGGTAACCCAGACTCAAAAGGTGAATCATGGTATGCACTCACTAATAAGTGGATATTAACCTAGAAAACTGGAATACCCAAAACATAATCCACACATCAAATGAGGTACAAGAAGAAAGGAGGAGTGGCCCCTGGTTCTGGAAAGACTCAGTGAAACAGTATTCAGCAAAACCAGAACGGGGAAGTGGGAAGGGGTGGGTGGGAGGACAGGGGAAGAGAAGGGGGCTTGCGGGACTTTCGGGGAGTGGGGGGGCTAGAAAAGGGGAAATCATTTGAAATGTAAATAAATTATATCGAATAATAAAAAAAAAAATAAATGGAAAAAAAAAAAAAAAAAAGAATGGATAGATGCGCATTCTTCTGCATGCTGACCTCCAATTGAACCAGCACCATGTGTTGAAAAGACTATATTTTTTCCACTGGATACTTTCAACTCCTTTGTCAAAGACCAAGTGACCATAGGTGTGTTGGTTCATTTCTGGGTCTTCAATCCTATTCCATTGATCCGCTTGCCTGATATCGTACATGCAGTTTTTATCACTATTGCTCTGTAGTAGAGTTTAAAGTCTGGGATATTGAATCCCCCTGAAGTTCTTTTACTGTTGAGAATAGTTTTAGCTATCCTGGGTTTTGTCATGGAATATCTTGGTTTCTCCATCTATAGTAATTGGGAGTTTCGCTGGGTATAGTAATCTTGGCTGGCATTTGTGTTCTCTTAGAGTCTGCATGAGCTCTGCCTAGGATCTGCTAGCTTTACTGGTCTCTGGTGAGAAATCTGGTGTAATTCTGATAGGTCTTCCTTTATATGTTACTTGCCCTTTTTCTCTTACTGCCCTAAGTATTCTTTCTTTGTTTAGTACATTTGGGGTTTTGATTATTATGTGACGGGAGGTATTTTTGTTCTGGTCCAGTCTGTTTGGTGTTCTGTAGGCTTCTTGTATATTCATGGGCATCTCTCTCTTTAGGTTAGGGAAGTTTTCTTCCATAATTTTGTTGAAAATATTTGCTGGCCCTTTAAGTTGTAAATCTTCACTCTCATCAATGCCTATAATCCTTCGATTTGGCTTTCTCATTGTGCCCTGGATTTCCTGGATATTTTGGGTTACAAGCTTTTTGCATTTTGCATTTTCTTTAACTGTTGAGTCCATGGTTTCTGTGGTATCTTCAGCATCTGAGATTCTTCTATCTCTTGTATTCTGTTGTTGATATTTGCGTCTATGGTCCCTGATTTCTTCCCAAGATTTTCTATCTCCAACATTGTCTCCCTTTGTGTTTTCTTAGTTGTTTCTACTTCTGTTTTTAGATCCTGGAAGTTTTTGCTCAGTTATGTCATTTGCTTGTTTGTGTTTTCCTCTAATTCTTTAAGAGATTTTTATGTTTCCTCTTTCATGACTTCTGCCTGTTGATCAAGGTTCTCCTGTATTTCTTTAAGTGATTTTTGTATTTCCTGCTTATTGGCTTTTGTATTCTCCTGAATTTCTTTCAATGTTTTTTGTGTTTCCCTTGTAAGGGCTTCTAATTTTTGATCCATTTTCTCCTGAATTTCTTTAAGTATGTCCTTCATGTGTTCCTGTACCAGCATCATGACCAGTGATTGTAAATCCAAATCTTGTTTTTTTGGTGTGTTGGGGTATCCAGGACTTGCTAATGTTGGAGAATTTGGTTCAGATGCTGCCATAATGCCTTGGTTTCTGTTAGTAACGTTCCTACGTTTGCCTTTAGCCATCTGGTTCTCCCAGGTGTTAGATGGTCTTATTGTCACTGGCTGGTGCTTCAATCTACTGTGGATCTTTAAGGTTATCTCGGCAACACTGGATGACTGGGTTTCTTCTGGCACAGATTACTGATATGCTCCCTTCCTGTTTTGTGCCTTTGGAGCCCTTCTCTGTCTTGCCTCGAGCAATGTTATACTTAGGTTGTAAAGGATAACCAGGTGTTCTCTGTCTGCTCTATTATGGAGCTAAGATGTTGTGGTGGGGGTCACTCCCTCTGTTGATTCTCACATAGGACACAGGTCCTGCGATGGACTGGCTTGCAGATGAACCACCTATGTGCTTAGTTCCTGAGTGCAGGCAGACCCCTGGCAGTTTGCACCACCAGAAATCTAAAGCTCAGGGTGGTACAGTACCTAGTGATCCTTTTCAGTCCTGGCAGGCAGCAAATATGGCCGCGGGGCTTCTCTCCTTCCAAGCTCCCTGGGCAGGACACAGGCCCCAAGCCTGGCGGGCTGGCAGACAAAACCCGCCTATGTGCTCAGTTCCTGAGTGCAGGCAGACCCCTGGCGGTTTGTACCACCAGAAATCTAAAGCTCAGGGTGGTACAGTATCTAGTGATCCTTTTCCATCCCTGGCAGGCAGGAAATATCCCCAGTTTCTTTTCTATTATCTTCAGAGTGTCTGGCTTTATGTGGAGGTCCTTTATACATGTTCCACTATGTTCATAGCAGCCCCATTTATAATTGCCAGAAGTTGGAAAGAACCCAGGTATCCCTCAACAGAAGAGTGGATGCAAAAAATGTGGTATATATGCACAATGGAGTATTATTCAGCCATTAAAAACAATGAATTCATGAAATTCTTAGGCAAATGGATGGAGCTGGAGAACATCATACTAAGTGAGGTAACCCAGACTTAAAAGATGAATCATGGTATGCACTCACTAATAAGTGTATATTAGCCTAGAAAACTGGAATACCAAAAACATAATCCACACATCAAATGAGGTACAAGAAGAATGGAGGAGTGGCCCCTTGTTCTGGAAAGATTCAGTGTAGCATTATAGCGCAAAACCAGAACAGGGAAGTGGGAAGGGTTGGGTGGGAAAACAGGGGGAGCGAAGGGGTCTGATGGGACTTTCGGGGAGTGGTGGTCTAGAAAAGGGGAAATCATTTGAAATGTAAATAAAAAATATATCAAAGAAAAAAAGAAACGAAAGAAAAAAAGAAGAAAAAAAAAGAAAACCTTTCATTAGAGCTGGCTTACAGTTTCAGAGGTTTAGTCCATTATCATTTTGGCAGAAAGCATGGCAGCTTGTTGCTTGAGGATTAGAGAATTCTACACCTTGATCCACAGGGAGCAGAATGCTACTGTTTTACACACTGGGTGGAGATTCAGCGTAGGAGACCTCAAAACCTGCCCTCACAGTGACACACTTCCTCCAACATGGCCACACACACTCCAAGACAAGACCTCCTAATAGTTCTACTCACCATGGGCTAGGCATTCAAAGCTGGGCATCTATGGAGGACAAATCTATCCAAACCTCCACAATAAGTAATGTTGATCATTTAGACTAAACACTAAATTGTAGTGTGTTATTTTTGAAATTTCCAAGTCATTTCCCCTTATGTAACCCTTGATTTATTAATCATTAAAAGAGGCATATATATCTGCTGCTTTAAATAGTGGTTTAGGTTATTAAACTATCCTTTTAATTATTGCAAATTCCTGATCATTTCTTTAAATATTGTCACTAAATAGACCATACTTGATGGAATTTTTTCTTTTCCTTTGATGAATAAAGGCTAACAGCATTTCTGTAGTCCCCTTTTCCATTATTTCTTCCTTGGTGAAGCTAAAAAAGGATTTCCAATGTACAAAGATATTTTTCTGGTAATACATAAGTCATGTTCTTCCTCGTCTCTGGAGTTGTTTCTTTGAAAAATTATATTGTAAATTTGTGTTTAATGTCTGTTTTAACTTCCAATACATCTGAGCCAAAAACTGTGAATAATTTTACTGACTTATCATATTTTATTTTTGTTTCTTATCTTTTGTTTTGCCTCATAAAATGTTTTATTTTATTGTATATGTGTGTTTGTGTGTGTGGGTGTGGTATATGAAAGAGATTGTACAAATGTGTACACATGGGCATATTCATTTTCACGCATCTCTATGACTATGCATGTACATCTGAGTGTGTATGTAAGTATGTGCATAAGTATGTGCACAAATTTCTATGTGTGTGTGTGCAGGTGTGAATGCATATGAGTGTGAGGACACTCATGACACAATATACATGTGAAAGTTAGAGGAAAACCTCAAGTATGCTCTTGAACTTTTTTTTTTCAACATCTCTGGTTTGATGCTAAGTACCTCCATCTTCGCGGTCATACAGTTTCCTGGTCCACTTGACTTCACCTTCAGGCTTGTCCTAGAAGCATCAAAATTATACAAGCTTGCTACCCTCTTTTACTCTATGTGAACTTTCAAGATGTGAACTCAGGTCTTCACACTGGGTTGCACTTGCTTTACCCATGTAGCTATATCTCCATCTGAAGCAACGAGGTGTTTAACCAGATATTATCCTTCATTCTCTGTTAATATTTAAGGTAAGTTCTTTATTTCTTCTTTCCCTCTTTAATTTTCTTACTGTATATTTTGATTCTTTTTTCTTTTCTTTCCTTTTGGTGGTTACTCTTTTCCTTTTGGTGATTAAATTTGACCTTATATAATATTTTGAAACTGAAACTAACATAAGCTTATCTATCTTCTAAACTCCCCTATACTTTGATTTTAAAATTACACTTGCTCCAGTTTGCTTCTTTGTTGTGATAAAACACTGACCAACGCAACATGGTTGAGAGAAGTTCTTTTAGGTGGATACTTCTATGTTACAGGTAGCTATTGAAAGAAGTCAGGGCTGAAAGTCAAGCTGGAGAACAGAAATCACAGAGGAGTGCTGCGTACTGGCTTGCTTGCCCTATAGCTGCTCAGCTAGTTTGCTTCTATAGCCTAGACTCACCTGCAAAGGATGGAGCCACCCACCGTGGGTTGGCCTTTCCATAGGAAGCAATAAGCAAGACAACATCTTAGACTCATAGCCATTGGCCAAACTGTTCTGGTCACTAATTGTAATATGCTCTTCAGAGGTTACTCTTGATCACAGGGTTCTCAATCTCTGACAGGTCATTTGAGGGATCACCTAAGACCAGAAAACACAGATCTTTACATTGTGAATCATAACAGTAGCAAAGTAAATTATGAAGTAACAACAAAAATAATTTTATGATTGTGGATCACCACAACATGAGAAACTATTTTAAAGTGTTGCAGCAATTAAAAGGTTCAGAGCCACTGCTTTAGACGGTGTCAAGATGACAATAAAACTAGCCAGTAGTACATTATTTTATCATTTGCTATTCCTTAATCATTTTCGTATTATTACTAGCCAATGGAGTCATTCTTTTATATTTTTAAATTTAGTTATTAATTTATTTACACTATCATCCCCCTTCCCCTTCCACACTTCAACTGTTCCAAATCCTATACCTCCTTCCCATTCCATACCTCCTCCCCAATCCCCTGTCTCCACTTGGATGTTCCCACTCCCAACCCCACCTGACCTTTAAACACTCTGGGGTCTCCAGTCTCTTGAGGGTTAGGTGCATCATCTCTGAATGAACACAGGCACAGTAGTCCTTTACTGTATGTGGGGGCCTCATATCAGCTGGTGTATGCTGCCAATTTGGTGGTCCAGTGCTTGAGAGATCTCAGAGATCTAGATTAACTGAGACTGCTGGTCCTCTAACAGGGTCACCCTTCTCCTCAGCTTCTTTTAGCCTTCCCTAATTCAACAACAGGAGTCAGCTGCTTCTGTTCATTGGTTGGGTACAAATATCTGCATCTGACTCAGCTGCTTGTTGGATCTCCTAGAGTACGATCATGCTCGGTCTCTTTTTGTGTGGGCTCCATAGCATTGGTAACAGTGTCAGGCCTTGGGGCCTCCCCTTGAGCTGGATCCCACTTTGGGTCTGTCGCTGGACCTTCTTTTCCTCAGGCTCCTTTTTATCTCCATCCCTTTAATTCTCTCAGACAGGAAAAAGTATGGGTCAGAGTTGTGACAGTGGGATGGCCCCCTCTCCCTCATTTGATGTTCTGTCTTCCTGCTGGAGGTGGGCTCTATAAGTTCCCTTTCCCTACTGTCAGGCATTTCATCTAAGGTCCCTCCATTTGAGTCCTGAGAGTCCCTCACCTCCCAGGTCTTCTGGAGGGTCCCCCAACCTCTACCTCCAGAGGCTTCCTATTTCCTTTCTGTTTGCCTTCAGGGCTTCAGTACTTTTTTTTTTTATTCGATATATTTTTTATTTCAAATGATTTCCCCTTTTCTGGCCCCTCACTCCCCAAAAGTCCCATAAGCCCTCTTCCCTCCCCCTGTTCGCCCATCCACCCCTTCCCACTTCCCTGTTCTGGTTTTGCCCTATACTGCTTCACTGAGTCTTTCCAGAACCAGGTTTTGGGCTTCAGTACTTTTCCCTCACCTAATACCAGACCAGGTTCCCCTCTCCCCTGTCTCCTTCTCAGTGTACAAACTTTAATATTTATATCTTGAAAATTCTTTATTAAATTTTAATATTTTATATCCATTGATTTTATTGTAAAATACAAGTTGTTTACAGTACAATTTTTAAAAACAATTTTACAAAAGCCCAAATAAATTGGTTATAGTGAGCTTGTATCTTATATGCATATTAATTTGTTTAATTTGCTCTAATGAACATCTGATATAGTTAGGAGTTTTCACATACAATACCATGACACTTAAACACAGGAGAAATTTAATTTTCATTTTGATCTTTGTCCAGTCAAATTTTCGCTTATTTATTTTCTTTTATTGTATCAACTCATTACTGTAGCCAGGATGTGGTATAAACATGGCAGCATATGACCATTTTGGTTTTATTATAGGAAGAAGCATTTATTCATATACCATTTATCCACACACCATTACAAATTATATTAGCTATTGCTTTGTAATGCATTTGCACACTTGTAATCCATTTGAGGATATTCTCTTCTTTTCCTATGCATTGAATGATTTTTAGCATGATTTGCACTTTTCTCTTGTACTAGAAAGTATTTTTTAATTTACTTGTTTGATGAGTTTGCTAAATTATATAAAATAGTTTTCAAACATTGAATCCGAATTTCAAAAATTGAATAATATTTAAATTTGCTGAACAACATTTGGTTTTGATACATATTTTACATATTATAGATACAGTTTGTTAATATTTTGAAAATATCTTCTCATCAGATGTAATGAAGTTTTCACATATGTTGTGTTGATTCTTGGTTTTCTAATTCTGCCTGCAATATCAGTTGGAAAAAAAGCATTACTTTTCTGTATTTCTAAGTATTTTATATAGAGTTTTTAACATTTTAAAATATTTTTTCTTGATCTTGTCAGTAAAGCCTTCTCAGACTTGAATTTTTTCACTGGGAAGATTACCATCATATTTAATTTCTTTCATTGGCAAATAGTGGCTAAATTATCACTTTCTAATTAAGATGAAATGTCTTTAACAGAGTTCATTTAGGTTGTGAGCTCTTTGTTTATGAGGTGGGTTTCAGTCTTTGTCTGCCACAAGTTAAATATCAGAGTCACTGCTGTGAGGGCCTCGCCCTCATTTGAGATGCTCATATCTTATTCTTTGCATTTTTTCCTTGATCATTTGTAGCTAGAAGTTAATCAATCACAATGAGCCGTGTTTACTGCAAATTTCAAATAAAATGAAGTCTTTATTTATTCAAGTTCTTCAGTAATAAGGCCAGATTGGCAGGTGGCTTGGGAGCCGTAGGTAGTTTTCTTGCTCTTTAATTATGAATCTGACACTTGAAAGTGTTAATATGCTACAGTGGATAATTACATCTTAAAAGTGCCTGCTTTTCCATTTTAACGCCTGGTGATTTCTGTTGGTGCAAGTGTGGAGTAATACTTGAAAACTAACAGCAGTACCAAACCCACATTAATTCCAATGAGATCGTTTACATTTTCTAATTATTTCTGATGAGCCAAGAGGAAATGTAAAATATCTAAATTTATTACAAACAATTTAGCTTACTGATTATTGTGATTTGCATTCTATTTACATATTTGCTTCTCGGAGCTAAATTAATGACAACAAAACCTATACAAAAACTTCTAGTAATTAAGTTAGAAATAATTAGCCCATTCCCTAATGTTAGTATACATTCTCTTCCCTAGGCTACAAAGGATAAGATATTTTATGTCTTAAAAACATTCTTATTAAGACTCTCCATAGAATTGTGAATGTGGTTGAAAAAGTAAAAACACAAGCCAAACATGTCCTTGACTCGCCAGAGACCAAGCTGATGTGGCTATAGCAGGGTTTCACACACACTACAAAGTCTTCTTTCTCTTTCTATGTATTTAATGGCCAAATGCTTCCTGGGTTTAGTTAAGCTGAAATATTATGTTAAATCTGGTATTGGGGGTTTAGAAGCACACCAAAACTGAAATCCGAGAGAGAAAGGAGTTTTAGGAAGCTGAATCAGACCAGTATAATCATGTATCCAAGCAAAATTCTCATCCTCTGCTTAGTTTAGGTCATAGCGCCAACTCTTTCACATAGCTTGTGCTTATTCAGTATCTTTGAACTTAATGGAAGGTATTAACCACATCTGAACAGTCTCCCAGAGGAGTTTAATGTCACATATATTTGATTTCAAGCTTGGATATTATCAAATTTGCCACTCTCTACATTGAACTTCAATTCGCCTCCTCATGTCCTTGACCCCACTGTGCTATTTCTGACTCTTTTAGATGAGCAAAGGCACTCTAATCCCTTTCCCATCACATACACATAAAAATATATCAAAAGATAGCCTCCAAATAAGTTTCCCTAAGTCCCCAATCCCTTAGATTGTTCTCCAGATGCAGTAACGTCTACTTCTTTTTTTAGTTAGAAACAGATTTATCTGTATCATTCTCCAGTTAAGGAATTGCACAGCCTCGACAGCCTATACAGATGAGTTTGTGAAAACTCCTGAGAAGGCATAGTCTGTGCATCTATTACCATGCTAGAAGATGCAATGTGTATAAATATTTATAAGTTAAATTTCAAAAGAAAGCCTTATTCATCATAAAGTTTAGAGTGCTGTGCATCATAACTCATCAAAATCTTTTTATCTAAACAACTTCTTTTAACCCGTTATCCCCAAATTTAGAAGTGTTGTGGATAATATTGTTTTTCTCCCAAGCAGATGATAAAGTCTCAACTCTGGGACCTGCATGTACAATACTTTTAGAAGTGGGTTTTATTACAAATGCAATCAAGCAAACCCAAGATTACTGAGATAAAGGAAAACTAAGGATTTTTGACGTTGTGGAAAGAGTGAAGTTAGGAAAAGGACCATGAGAATAGCATAGGAAGACTCTACGATTCAAAGGGGCATCTACAAGATAAGTAATGTACCAGACTAAGAGAAGTTGGAAGAAGACAAGGTGTACTGATATACTGAGGAAGGCTCAAGACAGGAAGGAAGGAAGGAAGGAAGGAAAGAAGGAAGGAAGGAAGGAAGGAAGGAAGGAAGGAAGGAAGGAAGGAAGGAAGGAAGGCAAGAAGGGAGGAAGGAAAGAGGGAGGGAGGGAGAGAGGGTGGGAGGCAGGGAGAGAGGAGGAGGAGAAGACTGGAGGAAAGATACAATGCTAGAATCCCATGGTCATGTGCACCACTAGATTTGTGATTCCTAGACTCATAATAGTGGTATAGAAAATATCCCAATTATTTCATACCATTTTTCTGATTACTGATTCAGGAAAACCAATCCAGAACTAGTAGGGGAAAAAGGCAACAACTTACTTCTTGATATGATATCTTGGATTTTGCCCTTCAAAAATTAACTTTATTCTATAATTATATCATTTTTAATCTCTCTGAAGTCCCTGTCTAGGCAGGCACTGCAACAAAAAAATTTCCTTCTTCCTTCCTTCCTTCCTTCCTTCCTTCCTTCCTTCCTTCCTTCCTTCCTTTTTCCTTCCTTCCTTCCTTCCTTTTTTCTTCCTTCCTTCCTTCCTTTTTTCTTCCTTCCTTCCTTCCTTCCTTCCTTTTTTCTTCCTTCCTTCCTTCCTTTTTTCTTCCTTCCTTTCTTTCTTCCTTCCTTCCTTCCTTCCTTCCTTTCTTTCTTTCTTTCTTTCTTTCTTTCTTTCTTTCTTTCTTTCTTTCTTTCTTTCTTTCTTTCTTTCTTTCTTTCTTTCTTTCTTCCTTCCTTCCTTCCTTCCTTCCTTTCTTTCTTTCTTTCATCAAGCTGGCCATAATGAGTAAGTGCCAAGTATCAGGATGAAGGGACACTTTGTGGTTAAAAGTAATGATAGATTGAAGAGGTGGACTGAACAGCTAAGAATACAAAAGAATTGGAAGTGACATTAACTTGTTTTATGATAATACTGCTGGTTCTTTGTTGTTGTGTATTAATTATACTCCTGAGATTGAAATCAAGAAGTACAAGTGAATGGCATCAAGGTACATTAGAAATATTGACAATAGAGTTCAGGCTGCAGTTGCATTGGAAGACAACTCCCTCAGTGTGCATGAAATCCCAGTTCTATTTACCAGGACAGTGTGAATTGAATGGACTAATGTATCACATAATCTCAACACCCAAAGCATGAAGACATGAGGAGTAGAATTTTTAGGTTATCTTTTCTACATTATCAATTTTCATATATAAGACTCTACATTCATGATAACTACAGTAACAATGGTAGTAGTAGAAGTAGTAGTGATAATAATAATAAGTATTGCTCTGGACTTTGAGATCTATGAGAGTAAAGAGACACTAACATTGGAGACGTGAACACTAAATTATTGCAACACAAAAGATGCAGTTAAACAGGTTTTAGGGTCAAACTACTCTCTGCTATGATTGAACCTCTGTCTTATTTAAACCTCTGGAAACCATGGCAAAAAGAGAAAACCAACTCTCTTAAGCCTTCTTCTGAACTCCACAGTCATGCTATGCCAAGCATGTACATATGTGTGCACGTAAACACAAAACAAACAAAAAGGTATAAGAACATATTCTACAGTTAATGGAATAATGGAGCATTCTTCTCGTTATAGACTATTAATAGAACCTCAGTCTACTGTAAGCCACAGACCTCTCAATTTTTAGAAAGCACCAGCTCACACTACAATGTCTATGGATGTTAAAAATTATGAAGAGCAAATGAAAAATGGAGGAAAAAAATTGAAAGAGAAAGAATCTGATGCAGGGCAAAACAGAAAAGTTTAACATTCTTAGAAATTTATTTTAAATTTTTCAGGTTTATCTAATTTTGCCTTAAGCAAGACAGAATTAAAATTTAATTACTGAGCAACTAACATAAAAACAAAAATACTTTAATGTCTATTCACATCCTAGGAGCAAAGCTGTGTGTTAAGGAAAGTGACATCAAGGTTTATGATGGGGGCACTTCAGGGTCACTGCCTTAGCCCTGTTTTGTTCTCCAAAGAGTGTCCTTAGAGGGTCCTCATCCCAGTAGTTGGCTCAGGCAATGAGTTCAATTACACACAGGAAGGAACTGAACCAAGATAGATCCTTCTAGCTTTAGAATTCAGAAGGATTTTCTCTTTAGAAAACTATGTCATTTGCTATTCAGAATTCTACAAAGATATGTGCATATAAGAGTTAAAAGAATTTGAAAAGTAATGTACTATATTTATTGCCAAAATATGAAACTAATTTATATTCATTTATACCGAAACTAGGACACACTTGACAGCTATTAATCCATACAGTAATTAACATTAGCTTTTCAAGCTGAAGATAATATAAAAAGCTTATGCTGCAATATAAAATGTTTCAATGGATCATAATTAACACACAACTTCAGTTTCTGATTAATCAGTTTTGTTAGATTGTTTCATAGGTTATATCTAATTAGTAAAAAGGAATATAAAATTTGGTACTGTATGCTAAAAGTCCAAAAAAAGAATTATAATTGAACATTGCTATTATTCTTCATATATTTATTACAATCCTAATAATATGAAGTCTTACTCATTACAGAACTGAACCACTTCTGTCATGTCCTAGAACTCTCCAGAATATAGGACAAGTTCTATAATGAAGTAAATCTTATATATTTAATAATCCCAACATAAGAAGGATGATTATTCTTTTAATTATTTTTCAGAAAATTGACATTTTTTATTTTCTCAAAACTTAATCCAAATTTTCCAGAAAATACGGTAGTTTAATTTAGTCACATTAAATTAATATAACAATTTGAACTAGTAATTTCTGTCTTATAAGTCATTATTTTATAGTAACTCAAAAATCCTATAATACCAGAGCAAATAAAAGAATTTGATGGATTGTGTATTTTGCTCTTTTAATCATTTTTCTACTTTCAAAAGCCTGGATTATCTGTGCATGCCCTCTGACTACCTTTCAAGATACATAGTGAATAACTCACGTGGATAATTTTAGGTCAAAAATCATTTTGTACATTTGAATTTGCAGTCAAGAGGCAAAGAACTTAATGCATGCTTGGCATCAATCCATATTTGAACTTTGAATGATATATGATAGAAGTTCAGTTCTTTAATATGTAATATTGCTTGAACAAAAAGCCTGTCCATGATTTTTTGTATTTATTATTCATATTTTCAGTAAATTCTACTACTTATTAACCATTTCAACCTGAAGTGGAAGGCATTAAATTATAGAAGACAGAACCGTTCCCTCACCATCAGCTAAAGTTATATTCCTGGAAAGCAAAGATAATTCACAATTGGACCACAAAGGATGTACTTCTCTGTATCAGTAAATTCCGTATCAGTGAATTCTGTCCTTACCCTACCCAACAAGCCGTGTTTGCAAGCCATCCGCATGTCCCCTCAAGAAAACTATTTGTCAGATTCAGAAACCAACATTATATTCCTCCATCTGCCTTGGTTTAGTTTCGCTCATCTTTCTTCTGGAATCTAATGCCTCTGTAAGCCCTAGCAACAATTGTAGGTAGACACTCTTAGTGGTATGACATACAAATTAATTCTCTTCACTTTTCCATTGGCTTTGACTTTGAATTTATATACACTTGAGGAATATACAAAACCTACCACAGTGGTTGTTGAGATACTCCACACTTAACATAATACCTTTTCCTCATTTTCCCATTCCCATTCCTCCACATCAATTATTCTAAAAACCTTAAAACCAAACACATGGAACAATGATTAACTCTCTGGCAAATAACTATAAAAAATAACATATGAGGTAAATGGAGAGAGGTGACTGGGTGGGAGAGGGGTTAGGGAGGAAAATGTGGGGGTTTGGGATCAAGTTGGGGAGAAACAAGACGGATTACCAGATGACCATTAGAATGAATAGAAGTCTGCAACTGATGGGGCTCACCTTGAGGATGTGCCAGAGATCTGGGATTGGAGAAGTACCCAAGAATGAATAGAGGTGACCTTAAACTGTGACTCGTAGCATTGGGGATATCAAACCTGAAGAGGCCAACCTGACAGGAACTTGAGTGGAACAATAGAAATACCAACCCACCCACAAAATATTTGACCCAAAATCTATTCTATCTACAAGAAATGCAGGAAATGGGGAAGGAGTAGAGACTGAGGGAATGATCAAGCAATAACCAGCACAATTAGGGACCCATCCCAAAGGCATGTATCAATCTCTTACACTATTAATGATACTCTAATGCTCGCAGATAGGAGTCAGCTAGGGCTGTCCTCTGAGAGACTCCATATAGCAGCTCACCCAAAGGGATGCAGAGACCCACAGCCAAACCATGGCCAGAGTTTAGGGTCTCTTATGGAATAGTTAGGGCAGGTATTGTGGGCCCCGAAGGAGATAGGAACTCCACTGGAAAACGAACAGACTCAATTAACCTGGACCCTTGAACCTCTCAAACACTGAGCCACAATCAAAGAACATCCAAGACTGGACCTAGGCCTGCCTGCACATATGATCCACTTGATCCTTGATTAAATTAAGATTGCATTAAATTTCATTTTGTGGAATGTAACAAGAATAATAAAACCATCGTTTATTTTATACTCCCGGACTTCGAATGAACAGGGGAATCTTTCCGTATTTCCACATCAGTTTCTATGTGAATTTTCCTGCCTGTGCATTTTATAAACGGGACTTGGGATAATTAATGTACAGCAAATCCTGTAATGTAAAGTCTTATACATCTTTATGTGCTGTTGATTCTTGTTACCCGTCAGGGAAAAAGTTGTCAGTATTATCTTAGTCTAGATTTCTTTAATTATACTAACAAAATTTAAATATCCAGTAGAATAATATTTTCCAGGGTTCACTTTATGATGGAAATGTGGGCCTTTGTGTGGTTTGTTGGACTAAATTTAATTATGATGCTGGATTCTGTCCCTAGGCATTTTCCCAACTATTTAGAAGAAAAGTTTCACATTAAAATAAAAGCATTAGTGCAGTAATTATTTGTGCTAAATGTAGATTTGTGTCTCTAGCTTTGTAATTTAGTAAAAAAAAAGATTAGCTTGCCAGGGAGAAAATTTGTATGAGTATTATATTTTGAACATAACCTCCTAACCTCCATAACTATGTGCAAAGGAGATATTGTTAATGAAATAGCAGATAGGACCTTTAATATTTATAATTATTACTTATTATGCAAATTTGGAGCTAATTTAAGAGCCATATTAGGATAATTCATCTTAATGGAACCACTTAATAAGTACATCGTAATTGCCCATTGGCCAGGTTTATAATTAACATTTAAGCTTTTAACTCTGTATCGTGATTTCTACCTTGATTTTATTGCTTATTATGAAGAGGAGTCAAATAATGTTTTAACTTTTATTAAAATTAAAAACTAATATTTGCATTTTTCATTTAAAAGTCAAAATATTTGAAAGAAAGATTTCAATTTGAAAAAAAATTATCTTCAACCTATTAAAAAGAATATCTTAATGTTATAGGCCATTGTATTTTGTGATTTCATTGTGACACTTAATCTTATACATTGAAGAAGAAAACATCAAACAATAATTTGGGCTTCCTTGTGCCTACCAACCTTTAGAAGCAAGAAAATATGAACTCAGTTTTGTCTTTTGTCGTCAGAGTTTCTTACAAATACCTTTGATGTAATTGTGAGTATGAAACACAAAACTGCACATGAGCAAATGCTTTACAGTTGTTTCATCATTGCAAACAAACAGCACTAGACTTTGAATAACATTTTACCAGACGAGTTTTAAGTAAATTACTTCTTATAAATACTTTTCCAAGAAGAATATGCAAAGTCAATAAGTGACTGGTGCTCTGGAAAGTGGTGCTTTCAAGTTTCCACTCTAAGACAGGTTTTATTTATAAAGTCAGATTTCAAAATGACACTTATTCAAAAATCCAGCATTTTAGAGATTGTCCACGTTTGTCATATCCCCACTCTTTAATCAAAAAAGGAGAAGATTTAGATATTTAGGGGTATATTAATTTTCTGCACATTTTTCTCTTTCCTTGCTGTACTACTTGCTATAGGGAATTGAAAAACCTAAAATGGCTAGCCACATTATCTAGAAAAATTCCTTAATAAAGTGTACAATTGATTCCTTACCACTGATTTTTTTTTTTGTTTTATGAATTCAATTGGATTTAAAAACTTAAAACTAAATCCAGATAAGAAAGATCTATTGCTCAAAGGAATATTTTGACATCATTCTGAATTCCATTACACCGAAGAATGTGTTAGAATTTACATTACATCTGTTCATTCAATTGACTTTTAAATATATAATTAAATTAAAAATAAATTCGTGTTTTCAAATACAAATGTCCTTTTTCAGACATATATACATATAATATACAAATATACATATATATCTATATATTTTCTCTCTGTGTGCCTTTCTTCTACTCTCTGTCACTGTCTCTCTGTCTCTTTCTGTGTCTCTGTCTCTCTGCCCCTCTGTCTCTGTCTCTGTCTCTCTCTGTCTTTCTCTCTCTCTCTCTCTCTCTCTCTCTCTCTCTCTCTCTCTCTGTGTGTGTGTGTATGTATTTGTATTTAACAACATTAGAAATAATTTGGAGCTACAAGTTTGGCTCAGTAGTAGAAAGTTTGCTTAACTTATATTGTATCCCATAACATTAAAAAAAATTAAGTACTAAAAAGACAAAGAGGCCAGATAGAATGTTTATATGTCTGTTATTGTCTTATATCTATTGCAAAGCAGAAATAAGCTCTTAACTATAGCATGCTGTCTCTGGAGAATTTCTCTACAACTACAATGAGAACTCATCAGTGCTGGCAGATGATGAAGTGTGTGTGTAGTTTAATGAGATTTGTATACCAGGAACTGTGACAATTCCTAATTCTGCATCATAACATTTTCTAGGGCAGATTTTAGTTCTGTGTTGAAATCTAAATATTAGTGTCTTTGTAAGTTTTGAGTAATAAACTTTTTTCCTTAAAATTTGTCATTGATGAAATTACTAAACAAAATAATGGTTACCCAGAATATTAATAGATATTGTTATGTTTGCTTTAACCAAGAAGCACGAGTCAAAATCATCCAAATCTACTGTCTTATTCAGGGATCTCTAGAGGGACAGAACAGACAGAAACTCTCTCTCTCTCTCTCTTTCTCTACCTACCTACCTACCTATCATCTATTTATCTATCTACCTACTTCTAATCTATCACTTATATATGTAATATAACACACACACACACACACACACATACACACACACAGTTGTTGTTTGGTAGTCTAGCAATTATTATTTACCAACAGAAAATTCAAGAATCTAATAGTTTTTCAGTCCACAAGGCTAGATATTTCATCTGCTCTTCCATCTAGTTGATGCCAAGAATAGCCATCTAATCTTCTTAATTATATATCAATGGTGTACCTTTCTGTCCTTAAGAGGGAATTGTTCTTCACAAGGAGAATGATTGCATCTTCATATCACCTTAGTCTACCACTTTTCTATTATATGATAGAAGGTATTTTATTATATACCTACTTATTTACTTATTTTTATTTGTTGCTTATTATTTTTATTACTTTGGTTTATTATTTTTATTTTATTCATTGTTTAGTTGTTTATCTTAAGTCAGATGTTGTACTAATATAACATAAATAATGTTATGTGCTGATATTAAATAATGAATATATAAAAGAAAAATACAGTTGCTTATATAAGACATAAGACATAAAAAGAAAAAATAAGTCTAGGTAAGGCCAGAACATAAGGGAGTCAATCCAAGAGACAAAGATATGTTCCCTGGATAAAGATGGGAGTTAAAAAAATTATATGTGAAGTTGGCCTTGTAAATTTATTTTAACTCATTAGTTCATATTCTAAATAAGTAATAGAATAATGGAATGATTATAAAATGATTGTTTAATGAATTGTTTAAGCATATACTTAAAGTATTTATCAAAATGATTTTACATTTGAGATTATTCACTAAATTTTATAATTAAATGTGAAGAAAATATATCAATATTGATAACAAAATGTCATGCATGTTCTAATAGATGAACTTCCATTCACATTAAAGTTAACTATTCATTGTATATTATAATCTTTTATCTATTTTAATTATGAATTTACTAGTTTTTCATTGTGCATAGATTTATCTGAAATGTATATTTGGTAATCTAAAAACTTCTGACTTCTCCAAGCATATTAACTTAAAAATCAATATTCCTCTTCTTTTGCCTTTGTCATGGATACTTATTTATTTTTAAATTTCAATTTTTGTCATAACTAAAACTGTAGCTAAACTCTTAGTTTCATTTTGTGACTTCTTTCCTCAACCACTTCTGGTATTCAAATTGTACTAAAAATTAGAGAATAAAACAATCAGATTTCATTGTACACAGAGCTGTTATAATGGCATATTTTCAAGCTTTCAGACTTCCTAATCAGTTCCTATTTATTCTTTCTTATTGTGTTATTGCAGAACACAATTAATATTTCCTTGATTACCAAGCTCAAAACTAAATTTAGTAGCTGTTTGCGATAGTTACAAAAATGAAGAAAACAAGCTATTTATAGTATAAAAGTTTTTCTGACAAATTCTATGTCAATTTGTTACAAGCCTGAGTTATCCAAAAATAGAAGACCATAACTGCAGAAATTCATTCCTAGAACTGGCCTGTAGGAAAGTCTATGGAGTACTGTCTTGATAAGTAGTTAATGTGGGAAGCCTGTTTCACAGGGGGCAGAACCTGCATGTGGTCCTTGGTTGTGTAAGAAATATCAGATTGTAGGTCAAAGGTTTTGTGGTTGGGTTGGTGCCCATGTTTTTGCTTTCAGGACCTTGCAGAATACCTTACGGAACCAAAGAGACTAGAATACAGGGATGAGTGTTACATGTAGGTACCAGCTCAACCTCTCCATATCAACCACATGTCCTGCCTGCAAGATGTGGAGGGGAAATGGTGGTGGTATCAAACTTTTGGGAATGGCCTAACAATGTCCAATTCAACATGAGGGCCACTCCATGATAGGGTGCCCAGGACTGCTACTGCTTAGAGGGAACCAGAGACTGGACAGCCCAGATACCTGGGATAGAATCAAACATGATTTACTTTTTAAAAAGAGCCAATCATATTCTGCTATACTCATTGATGGTTACTCTGTCTAGTAGTAGTAGAGGCTTCTTCCAGCAGCAGGTAGGATCATGAACAGAGATCTATGGACAGACATGCAGAAAGAGTCTACATTGTTGGTCTTCATTGAGTCTCTCCACTCTGAGTTCTGGTAATTCCACAAAAGAAAAGGAAAGATTGTAGGAGTCAGCGGTAGTGGAGAACAACAGCAGAACATAGATTACCATATCAACTAATCAGAGTTACATGGGTAGAAAGAGACTGAATGGACAACCATGGAGTCTGCATGGGTTTCCACCAGGTCCTCTGCATATTTGAGTATTACCTTGGTATTGGGGTCAGGAGTGGGCCTCCTAAAAGTTCGGACAGTCATGTCTGTGACTGTCTTGCATACTCTTCTCAGTCTTTTCCTACCAGAATCAGCATGAGAGCTTTGGTATTATATTTTATTTTGCCATGCTTGGTTGTTGTCTCTTGGAGGCTTGATCTTTTCTGAAGGAACACAGAGTGAGAGTGGTTTGGGGAAGAAACGAGGAGGGCAGGAACTGGGAGGAGCAGAAGGAGTGGGAAATGTGCTCAGGATGCATTATATGAGAATGCAAATAATTTCCATATTATTTCAATAAAATGGAAAAAGAAGAAATACTATACTGACAAGTCAATGGAAGCAAACCAGTAAACTGTGGGGCAATGGAACATTCCAGGAAACTTTGGAAGGCTGAACAGATTGGAAACCCAGGAACCTCATGCCAGAGGACTGTAGGAGCATCACCTGCTTTTGACCCCTATCACATGACCACACTCCCTATATCAGAATGTTACCTGTAGTCGCCAGCAGCCACATGTGAACTGGAGACCTGAAAGAGAATTCTGGGGATAAACGGGAAGGGGACGAAAGAGAAATGAGTCAAGACGAGAGTTGCCGATAGAGACTGACTTTACTATATTTTAGCCAAACTATATAGTCTTTAGAAAACAACCCTGCCCCCTTCCCCCCCCCCCCCCATCAAGGAGTAGGCCGAGAACTCCTTGGCTCCACTTCTAGGCTCATCTAGCAGGTCTCTGCTGGTCTCCAGGTGAGACTGCCCTGAGGCAGTCTTGGTTGTCAAGGTCAAAGCAGTTGTATTGTTCCCATTGGAACAAAGGCCAGAGATAATACCAGCAGAAGGCTAGGCACTGCCAGCCAGGAATGTCACGAATGGGCTGGGAAGTCCAGCTCAATGCTGTGGGGGAAGGGACAGTTACCTAAGGTCACATACATCAAAACAGTTCTCTATACTATGGTATCTATAGGCCCTGAGAATGTAGCCAATAAGAGACCCTTTATGGACATTCCTTCCTACAATAAGTATTTAATCTCTGGTCCTCCATGAGGAGGTGGTATGTACCTATTTGTGTGTGTGTGTGTGTGTGTGTGTGTGTGTGTGTGTGTGTGGTGAATGGTATGGATAAGCATGTACTGTCTCTTTCATCAAGAACCACCTTGGGCATAGAAGGCATAGAAGAAGTCTTTATCTAAAGAGCTGCTCAGTTCAAATCACTCTCAGAAGGCAATTCTGTGCTCCCAGACAACCGCATCTAAGCCAAGGACAATCAATCACCTATGAGCTAAGCCGGAGATACCTATCCTCCAGCCCTGGCTTTCCCGAAAGCCTGTGGGAACCTTTCAACTCTGACTTCATGGAGTTTCCATTGGCGACTGGATGCCCGGGAGCTTAGGAATCCCAATATAGTCTCTCACTGGACTGAAGCACATAACCTAGGCAGCATTTTCCCACACCCTGTGCAGTGAATCAGCATTAGCACTGCCCATTTCATCTGCCCAATAGAGTTTCTACAAGTGGCTAGATGGAATTCAGACCCACAGTAAACAAAGTTCCTCTAAGGCCGCCTGCTTCAGTTTCTACCTCTAAGTTCATATTTTCAGTTTCTCTCCTAACTACCTTGCAAAATGCACTACGATGTGGAACTATAAGCTGTGATAAATGCTTACCCAAATTGCCTATTGCCAATTTGTTTTTTATCATAGTAATCCTAACCAAGATACCTTTCCTTTGAATAATATTTTTAAGAACTATGATACCTCCATTCATAGAATTTGTACAATGGGAAATGACACCCTTAACAATAGTCCCAAATAATATTTCATACCTAGGTGTGATCTCAATGAAGCAAGTGAAAGATCTGTATGGCAAGAACTTCAAACCTCTGGGGAAAGAAATCAAAGAAGGTCTCAGAAATTGGAAAGATCTCCCATGTTCATGGATAGGCAGGATCAATATAGTAAAAATGGCCATCTTGCCGAAAGCAATCTACAGATTCAATGCAATGCCCATCAAAATCCCAAATCAATTCTTCAAAGATCTAGAAAGAGCAATTCTCAAATTCATCTGAAATAACAAAAAACCCAGGATAGCAAAAACTATTCTCCACAAAAAAAGATCTTCTGGGAGAATCACCATCCCTGGCCTCAAGCTCTACTACAGAGCGATAGTGATAAAACCTGTTTGGTACTGGTATGCAGACAGGCAGGAAGATCAATGGAATAGAATTGAAGACCCAGAAAAGAACTCACACACATGCGGTCACTTGATATTTGACAAAGGAGCTAAAAACATCCAGTGGAAAAATGACAGCATTTTTAACAAATGGTGCTGGATCAACTGGGGGTCTGCATGCAGAAAAATGCAAATCAACCCATTCTTATCTCCTTGTACAAAGCTCAAGTCCAAGTGGATCAAGGATCTAAACATAAAAGGAGACACACTGAAGCTTATAGAGGAGATAGTGGGGGTGAATCTTGAACACATGGGCACAGGGGAAAATTTCCTGAACAGAACACCAATGGCTTATACTCTAAGAAAAAGAATTGACAAATGGGACCTCATAAAACTGCAAAGTTTCTGTAACGCAAAGGACACGGTCAATAGGACAAAACAATAACCAAAAAATTGGGAAAAGATCTTTACTAACCCTACATCTGATAGAGGGCTAGTATCCAGTGTATAGAAAGAACTCAAGAAGTTTGTTTCCAGAGAGTCAAATAACCCTATTAAAATGGGGTACAGAGCTAAAAGGGAATTCTCAACTGAGGAAACTTGAATGTCTCTAAAACACCAAAAGAAATGTTCAGTGTCCTTAGTAATCAGGGAAAAGCAAATCAAAACAACCCTGAGATTCCACCTCACACTGGTCAGAATGGCCCAGAGGATTCCCCAGCATGTAATAAGGATACGTGCTCCACTATGTTCATAGCAGCCCTATTTATAATAGCCAGAAGCTGGAAAGAACCCAGATGTCCCTCAACGGAGAAATGGATACAAAAATTGTGGTTTATATACACAATGGAGTACTATTCAGCCATTAGAAAGAATGAATTCATGAAATTCTTAGACAAATGGATGGAGCTGGAGAAATCATCCTAAGTGAGGTAACCCAATCTCAAAAGAACACCCATGGCATGCACTCACTGATAAGTGGATATTAGCCTAGAAGCTTGTAATACCCAAGACACAATCCACATATCAAATGATGTCCAAGAAGAAGGAAGGAGTGGCCTCTGGTTCTGGAAAGGCTCAGCGTAGGGGAGTATCAGAACAGGGAAGTGGGCAGTGGTGGATGGGGGAACAGGGGGAGGGAAGAGGGCTTATGGGACTTTCTGGGAGGGGCAATCAAGGAAGGGGGAAATTATTTGAAATGTAAATAAAGAGTATATGGGGGGGGAGACACAGGAAAAAACTCAGGGGAAAGCAGATGCTGTGAGAGGATGTGGGGAAAAATGAACACTTTTCCATTGTTGGTGAGATTAAAAGCTGGTAAAACCATTCTGGAAATCATTTTGGCGATTCCTCAGAAAATTAGACATAAGCTGGGTGATGATGGTGCACACCTTTAATCCCAGCACTTGGGAGGCAGAGGCAGTTGGATTTCTATGTTCGAGGCCAGCCTGGTCTACCAAGTGAGTTCCAGGACAGCCAGGGCTACACAGAGAAACCCTGTCTCAAAAAAAAAAAAAGAAAGAAAGAAAGAAAGGAAGGAAGGAAGGAAGGAAGGAAGGAAGGAAGAAAGAAAGAAAGAAAGAAAGAAAGAAAGAAAGAAAGAAAGAAAGAAAGAAAGAAAGAAAGAAAGAAAGAAAGAAAGAAAAGAAAAGAAAAGAAAATTAGACATAGTACTGAGGACCCAGATATACCACATTTTTTTCTAAGCACTTCTTCAAGTTATATAACATATCTCCTATGTTTTATCCATTTTCTTCTACAATGTTTCCTAATAAAGGGCTTTCCTAAGCTCCTAGTTTGAATGACATTGAATAGCATAGTATAAATCCTAAACTGCCAGCTTGACGTGTTCTAATAACTAAGGTGTTTCAACGCTGACACTGGACAGGCATGGGCATACCACCACACATTATCAGTGGACGCAGTGATTTTGGCTGGAATGGCTATTCATAGTTGTCAACTTGGCTATATCTAAAATTAACTGCAATCTAGAATTCCCAGATTCAGGCCTGGCGATATACACCTTTAATATGGGCCACACCTTCTGCTGGAGACCTATATAAGGACATTGGAAGATGAAAGATTCACTCTTATTTGCCTGCTTGCATTTATTTTTCAGCATCTCTGTTGGAATCTACTTCTATAGAAATCCCGTTGAATGAACTAGCATCTACTAGATTCTTGGACTTCTCATTCACAGCTGCCCATTGTTGGGATAGTTGGACTATAGACTATAAATCATCAAATAAATTCCCTTAATATATAGAGACATTCCATAAATTCTGTGACTTTAGAGAAATCTGACTAATACAGAAATGCTCACTGACTTGAAGGTATCCTGAAAGAAATTATCTTCACAGCTCATATATTTGAACTAATGACATAGTAAACAACATCTAAAAACTGGAGCATTCTTGCATTCATCCACCTTGAATGAGGTAGCATGTCAGGTTATTTGGCACTTCGGTTTGTATAAAAGCCAGAAGTATTTGAGGAGACCTGGCTCTTGTAATATTGAGGCCATCAGCAGATTAAAAATAAATTAATTTTCTTCCTTTGACTTTTGATATTATTTTCCCAGATCATAGGAAATGGAAACCTTTGGCCTGGTAAGGTCTCAAAAGAAATATTCCAAAAGGAAGGCAATTTAGCAACACCATGCCCTTTCCTCTGTTCTCAAACATGAACTTTTGTCACTTAGTACTGCAATAAAGAAGACAAGTTGGATCAGTGTAAAAGTGTTTTTAAAAGAGAAGACAATCTATTCCAACTTGAGCCATGTGATATGACCTAGCTCCAAGGACTCCTAAAGTTATGCAGATATACATACTTAACTGAAAATGAAGGCGAACCTAAGTGTTAAAACGTACTTAAATCCTACTTAGCCTTTACATTTAGAGTAAACATCTAAACCTTTTTTGATGGTCTGAACCTCAGGGCTCTGACTCTTGCTTTTCCTTCTACTTGCACCTTCTTTTCCCAGACCCTCCCACACTTGCACTTCCTCAGCCAGATGGTAGGTTTGGTATCAATTTCCACTGTGCATTTTAGCTTAGGTAGTTTAATTCTGTGTCCCATTTGCTTTTGATCATTTTGCATCATTTTGCTTTCAGTTTCCTGGATAATGGAAAGGGGTTTTCACTTTTTAGTTAGTAAGCTTTTGCCTGCTTGTTGAAAAGATATAATTGCCTTGAGAGTAAAAGCCCTTTCAGCTGATTTTTTAACTGGTTCTGTTCTGGGCCAATGGCAATGCTGGATACTGATGCTACTCAGTGGTAATTGGATTCTGTAAAATTGGCTGGGCAAATGACTGCCAGAGAGCTGTCCTGCTTCTATCTGTGCAAACACATCTCCCACATGCATGGCAACTTATGTGCGTCATGAAAAATATAAGACTCTGAAAAGAAAGTTTGCTATTCATACAAGTCAGTCAATACTCAGCTCCTTTTAATCCAGGTGATATATTCTTATGCATTTATATGCTCATTAAGCTTGTGTGAAGCCAGATACCGTGGTCAATGAGGTTTTTTTATGTGTTCAGCATAAGAAAATCTATGGTCTGACTTATGTCTCACAGTGTGAACAGTTCTACACCCAAAGAAGTCATGTAAACTATGATTCGGAGTAATGCTGGGAAATAAACCAAAGTACCACAAGGAAAGACTGTCCTTTCCTTACAGAATTTCTAGGTGAGAAATACAGAGCTACTTATTGGTTAACATAGTAGATAGAAAATAAAGAGCAAAAAATATTTGGAATAAAAGCAAAGAATAACTCTTCCAGAGGTCCTGAGCCAATTACTAGCAATAACATGGTAGATCACAACGATCTGTAATAGGATCCAATGCCCTCTTCTGGTGTGTCTGAAGACAACGACAGTGTACTCATACACACAAAATAAATCTTTAAGGGGCTGGTGAGATGGAACCGGAAGAACACTGACTTCTCTTTCAGAGGCCCTGAGTTCAATTCCCAGCAACCACAGTGGCTCACAACCATCTATAATGAGATCTTATATTCTCTTTTGGTATGTCTGATGACAGCTAAAGTGTATTCACATACATAAAATAAATAAATAAATCTTATTAAAAAGAAAGAAAGAAAGAATTATAGAAGTACTATCATCTATATTACCTAATATACATATAACACAGCACGATGATGAAATAATGCATTTCAATATAAAATTAAAGAGCAATTTTGAATAAAAGAAAGTTAGGAAAAAGCCATCAAGTCCTGCCGTGGTGGCCCAGTGAAGTCTGTAAAAATGATATTTTACAGACAGAGGTGAAAAAAAGAAATGTCTCCTGGGAATAACGGAACTCTCTGCAAATTTAGAAGCAGAAACCTCACCTGACAATTTGCTATATTCTCTTACTTCCTAGCTATTTAAGATGAGCCTGTAGTTCTCAAGTAGCAGTTTGCCCTGACTTCCTCCTTTTCTCTCAGGGATTCCTATGTCCTGGTTGATAATCCGGGTCTTTGAAGTCTATTCACTAACCACCAAACTCCCATTTAAGAATTGCTGATGGGGTTGCAAATTGGTACAACCACTCTGGAAATCAGTCTGGCGGTTCCTCCGAAAATTGGGCACCTCATTTCCAGAAGATCCTGCTATACCACTCCTGGGCATATACCCAGAGGATTCCCTACCATGTAATAAGGATACATGCTCTACTATGTTCATAGCAGCCCTATTTATAATTGCCAGAAGCTGGAAAGAACCCAGGTATCCCTCAACAGAAGAGTGGATGCAAAAAATGTGGTATATCTACACAATGGAGTACTATTCAGTCATTAGAAACAATAAATTCATGAAATTCTTAGGCAAATGGATGGAGCTAGGGAACATCATACTAAGTGAGGTAACCCAGACTCAAAAGGTGAATCATGGTATGCACTCACTAATAAGTGGATACTAACCTAGAAAACTGGAATACCCAAAACATAATCCACACATCAAATGAGGTACAAGAATTTCTCCAGAACAAGGGGAGGAGTGGCCCCTTGTTCTGGAAAGACTCAGTGAAGCAGTTTTCGGCAAAACCAGAACGGGGAAGTGGGAAGGGGTGGGTGGGAGGACAGGTGCAGAGAAGGGGGCTTATGGGATTTTCGGGGAGTGGGGGGCAAGAAAAGGGGAAATCATTTGAAATGTAAATAGAAAATATATGAGAAGAATTGCAATGCTTTGCCTCATAGTTGTTTACATAATTACAGCCCTCCAACCACATGCAGGTTTTTATGGCTGTGCATATGTGTATGAGGATGGCTCTGGCACTCTGGTACTGAAAGCATTGATTAAGTCAGGAAGTTTTGTTTTACAAGGTAGAAGGCTAAATGTTAGATAATGATTTCTCACAAGAACTTGTTTAAAGACCCAGGTGATATAAGTAACTTCAAACTCTTTGAAGGTTTACTGTAAACTATGAGTGACTCTGTATTCTAATCAGGAAGTTTGATGGCATCTGTAAATTGATCTTCTGTATCTGTTACTTGAGAAATTTTGTACCTAATTGATTTTACATTTCCTTATACCAAATGGCTATAATTGTGCCTGCCTCACTGGCTACATCTTTTGAAATGGTAATGCCATCTCTTCCTCTATAAAAATCCTTGCCTTAGAGCTCCAAAATACATTCAGTTCAAACTGCCTCTGTGTGTGTGTGTGTGTGTGTGGTTCTTTCTGTCTGTCATCTCAGCCAGACCTGTGCCTTCCTGGACCAGAGAATCCTGGTTATCCCGCAAAAGCCCCACGGTCTGTAACAAAGTCTACCTTCAGAAGCTCATACCCATACTTGCATGCATTTTTTTCTTTCCTTAAGAGACTTTCTTTGTATTAACATGTGTGTTAGAAAAACAAAAACAACATTTTAATAGGGCTTGAAAGTTGTCTCAGTGGATGAAGTACTTACCATAGTAGCAAAAGGAGCTAAGCTGCAATCTAAGTGGGAGTTCAGCTGCAGTTCTCATACTCTGAGTGCAATATGGCAGCTTGAGGTAGGAGAATATCCAGAGTCTTACAGGCCAAATAACCTGTTATATGGTGTTATGCATGAAACATAACATATAACAGCCTTATTTCAAACAAGGTTGAAGGTGTGGACTGAGACGCAAGGCTGTGCTATTACCTCCATACGTCTGATGAGACACACAGACTCCTCTTCCCTCCTGAACACATACCTACATAGTTTGTATAATTGATATATATTGTTTTACTTACTTTTTATGTGTGTTAGTATTTTCCTGAATGTATATGCACTGAACAGAGTGAAGGTGTGCCCAGCATCCACACTGGCCAAGAGAATGAATCGATTCTCCCAGAAATGAAATTGCAGATGGATAGATGCCAATGTGTGGTTGCTAAGAACTAAAGCCAGGTTGCCTGCAAGAACAGCAAGTTCTTAACTGCTGAACAATCACTCCAACCTCCATGAACAGCTTATTATTAAAAAAAAATGCCTTCAACCAACTCTGTTCCTTAACAAAATAAACCTTAAATACCAGCTAGAAAGTATCAAATTGTGTTTTCAGATGTACATCCACTTTTGAAAACTATGAATTATCATAAAACTGTGAATTGACCTTTAATGGGTGAGAAGTACACGTTATTAAATATAGTCCGTGTAGGAATACATATGGAAAGCACTGTGCAAGGGAAATGACTCTAATAAATTATACAGGTAATACCATGGCATATGTTGGTTACCTTTTCTTGCTATTAAAAAACAACTTGGAAACGCCAACTTAAGTGTAGAAAGAGTCACTTTGGCTTATGGTTCCCGAGACCTGAGTTTGCTGACTCTACTACTATATGCCTGTAAAGAGGCAAACCAGGAAAAGAGACATGTGGCAAAGGAAGCTGCTCACCTCCTGAGGGATGGGGAGGCAGAGGCCAGGAGAGCTGAGGGACGAAATGGGGCTCCCAAAGCTAAGGTCTCCGATCTCCTTCTTTCAGGTTGGCCTCCAACCCTAACTGATGCACTCCTCATCCAGCCACGTCTCAAGAGCATCCCTAGTTAGGAATCAAGCTTTACAACCTTTAGACATGGTCAGCATCATTAATCATTAGGGAAATGCAAATCAAATCAACCCTGAGATTTAACCTCACACCAGTCAGAATGGCTAAGATTAAAAACTCAGGAGATAACAGGTGTAGGCAAGGATATGGAGAAAGAGGAACACTCCTCCACTGCTGGTGGGAATGCAAGTTGGGACAACCACTCTGGAAATCAGTCTGGTGTTTCCTCAGAAAACTGGGCATGACACCTCCGGAGGACCCTGCTATACCTCTCCTGGGCATATACCCAGAGGATTCCCTGGCATGCAATAAGGACACATGCTCCACTATGTTCATAGCAGCCTTATTTATAATAGCCAGAAGCTAAAAAGAAGCCAGATGCCCTTCAAAGGAGGAATGAATACAGAAAATGTGGTATATTTACACAATGGAATACTACTCAGCAATTTAAAACAATGAATTCATGAAATTCATAAGCAAATGGTTGGAAATGGAAAATATCCTCCTAAGTGAGGTAACCCAATCACAAAAGAACACACATGGAATGCAGTCACTGATAAGTGGATATTACCCCAGAAGCTCTGAATACCCAAGACACAAGTCACATGTCAAATCATTCTCAAGAAGAAGGAAGGAGAGGTCCCTTGTACTGGAAAAGCTTGATCCAGCATTGTAGGAGATTACCACGACAGAAAAGTAGGAGGGGTTTGACTGGAGAACGGGCAGAGGGAAGAGGGCTTATGGGACTTATGGGGAGGGGGAAACTGGGAAAAGGAAAATCATTTGGAATGTAAACAAAGAATACAGAAAATAATAATAATAATAAAAAAATAATACCAGTAGGACTTAACCAGTCCTCTGCCTTAGGATCTGTTAAAAAAAAAATCACGCTTTACTCTATGTGCTTCTTATACAAACACTACACAAACAAACATCAAGTTTGCACTGAACTTCATTTGATTAGATGTAACTCCTCTTATGCGTTCTCCACTTTGTGTAAGTCATGTTCACCATTTATTTGAGCAAATGTTCAATTGCTTTAACTTTTAAGAAAATTAAAAAGCATTTGAAAATTGGTTCTACTCATAAGAGTACTTCATGGATTGTTTCAGATAAGAAGGAATTAAAGATATCCTTTTTTCTTATAGATTTTGTTCTTTGTCATTCATGGAACAGGGAGATTTGTATGCTGATCCTGTCCAGTTGGCCACAGCCAGCTTCTAGCTTACTCTGTAGGTAAAGATGATTGTGAACTTCGTATTTTACTAGCTTCTACCCTGCAAACACTGAATAATAGGCACACCAGCAGGCAACAACTAAATTATGTCACATAGTCTCTCCTCTTTTTCAGTTATTTTCTCTTTATTATATATTATGCTTATATATAACTATGTAGAGTTTTTCAATTAATCACTAATTTACATTGTAAAATTATACAAATAGTAATACACGGCATTGTTCAGTGTCGCGACCACCCTCGCCAGCAAGGAATGACGCAACGCAGGAAGATCTTCTTTAAGCAGTTTATTCCCAGGGGGATTTAAAAAAACACAGACACAGTTCATTCTGCAAGAAGAATGCCCCCCAGACCTTACTAAGAGACCAGCAATATATATACCAGAGGCCAGGGATGGGAACAGGAAAAATCAATTATAGTCATAGGTCAGGCACCTGGGAAGTCCGTACCACACCGGGCAGGAAGGCAGGAGTCAAGCTAAGCCACAGGATGTTTTGCTCTCAAGAAACCTGTGCAAACAGCTCAGCTGGGGGCATTGAGCCAAGCTCTCTGACACCCAACAGTTAAGATATGCAAGTTTATCTAAACAAACAAAAAGGATGTAAGAGAAACTAATCCTAGAGTATATATTTGTAATTTTGGTGGTTTAAGATCTGTAAGTCTTATTGTTTAGAGATTAACCAATCATTTGTAAGGCTTATTGCACCTGGTAATGTTTTTGTTAGCCTATCAATATTTGGGAAGTATTTACAGTCCAATGACTTAACCTACTTTACAGTGATCTATCTATATAATTTATATATATATCTATGTCATCTACATCTACATTTGTAACTATATTATCTCTATAATCTATAGCTCTCTATATCTGTTTGTATTTATTGTTATCTATATAATATTTATCTGCGTGTATATCTATTATATCCATATCTAAACTTATGACACATTTATGTGTGTATAAGCATACACACATAAATTTTGCATGCATTATCACACATCGCTTCAAATTTTGGTTAACTTTAATTGGCTAATAAATATTATTGATTATGGAATCATTCTTATTTATTCTGTTTTTTTCCAAGCTCACCCATGTTGACCACACTGACCAAAACTTTTATCTACAATTTTGTGCATAAACTTTTTACCCAGAAGTCTCTTTAGAGAGTAATGCTTACATGTTGAACTTTTGTTTAATATTTCTAATTAGCTCATTCATAAGGCCTTTATTAAATATCATCTCTCTTGATTGATTCTTGATATTCTCTTTCTTATTAAATAGTAGCATGACACACCCAAACTTATCAACTTTACACTTTGGAGTTACTTCTGAAATCTGATTTTATCCCATGTCAATTTCACAATTGTTCATGAAATCATGTCAATCCTACATCCCCCCTGGAATTCATAATTCCCCACTTGTCTTCATTGCACACACTTTAATTACTCTTAATTTGCTACACCTATATTATCACTATATGAAGCTGTAGACTATCCTTTATGAGCCTCAAATAGTTCTACCTGTCACAACAACGTACCACAGAATATTTGACCTAGACGTCAGAAATCCTTTTTTCTCATTATTCTGCATCTTGAAATTGTGAGATGATGGTATCAGTATGACCAAAGTGAGTGATGTTTCTGACTAAACCCTCTTTTGTCTTTGGTAAAGGATACTAATGTCATCATGATAGACCTCCCACCTTTCTGAGCTCATTTAACCCTATGCATTTTGCAAAGATGCAGTCTCCAACTATCACTGTGTTGCACATTACAGTTTTAACACATGCATACGTGGAAATCCATAGACTTCTCTCTTAAAAATTGTAGTTGGGCATTACACATTCACAAATTCCCCCACATACCCTGAAAGCATATTCAATGCAAAAGGCCACTTCTGTTATAGACTTGAATTGTTTTGTTTATACCCATATCAAAATTATTCCAGAATAAATCTAAATTGACAAGTTTCACTTGCAAAAAACAGACTTAGAATGGTTTTTAAGAAAATCTCATAAAAATGCCATATGCTAAATATTCTCACATGCTAAAATCTCGGGACATCATTTTTCCTTTCCTCTGTTGGTCATGCTCATGTGGAAAGGATGCTACACACCACAAGTTTAATCAACATCTGATGAGCCATTGACAGTTGGTAGTTGCTGGGGTAAGGAAAGTCATCTTTTAAAGACTATTCTCTTTGGTAAGTTAACCATGACTATGATCAGTAGATGGCTACACATCCAATATTATATCTGAATTACAAAAATCTTGAACATGTGATAAAACCCAAAAGATTTGCTTTATTTTTCACTTATTTATAAGCTTTTGAGTGTTGTGTGCAAACTTATTTTCTATTAAGTGGTTACTGGTGAACTATCAACATTTTACAATACCATCTAAGGCTTTAAAATGTTTTTGTCCTATGGAGAAACATACTAATTAAACATCATACAGTATTTCAATTCCATTTGTGAAGTTAAACTTTGATTTCTGTTTTTCTTTCGTGTTTTTAAACCTTTACCTTTTTCTAACTAATTTCTACTGTTTATATATCTAGTGAATTATATATATTTTCAACACTCAGTACAAATTAGTAAGATTCCAATTAACTTTTAAAACTTTAATTACTAGGCTGGAGAGATGGCTCTATATTTGAGAACACTGTCTGCTATTCAAGGGTATTAAATTCAATTCTCAGCAATCATATGGTAGTTGACAGCTATCTATATTGGAATCTGATGTCCTCTTCTAGTAGGCAGTTGTACATACAGATAGAGCACTCATATATACAAAGTAAATAAATAATTCTTAAATTATATAATCATATTTCTAATATTATGAGTTGCTGCTAAGAACATTATTATACAATTATAAACAGCCTAAAATTTATAAATCACAAGCATGAACCAGTGACTATAGTAAACTTTGCTTTCAACATATAACTACTAATATAATACTTTAATTTTCATTCATTTATCTGACACAGAAGACATCTTAATAGCTCATTTGCAAAGACTTAGAATAAATATAGTAATCACACGAACACTTCAGGCCAAATTGGTGATTATATCTATAAACTTATTGCTGGAACAGGCAATTGTTCAATGTGGTAAGTGGCTAAATTGAAGCTACATACACTAATTCATATTTCTATTAATAGAATATTGCAGTTCCTTTAACCACTGAAGTAAATTGCATTAATATCCTTCTCCTAACTCCAAAATCATTTGAACTTAATTAGGGATCTTAGCTACAGAGATTTAAGTAAGAGAGTTTTGATATGATGGATTTTATAACCTTTTGTATTTCTTAGTTTCATGGAACAATGAAAGTTAATTAAATCATATTCAATTTATTTAAAATATTTCAAATGGTTTTCTTTAAAGCATAAAATTTATGAATATTTCTTGCTTGAGTCAGAGAAGTTCCTGTACCTTTCTTTATGTTGTACACGCATTTCTGTATTGTATATTGACAAAACATGCAAAGTAATACTCTGAAAACAAAAAGTTCAGAAAAGAATTTTCTATATTTATCTTTCACAGTATATTATGCTAAGTTATCATTTCTGGAAATTAGTGAACTTTGCATAGTTTGAAGTGATTTTTAGTCACTTTTCTCTTTAATCATGTGAAATGTGTAACTTTATTGAAAACATGTATTTACTATACAATTAATTATTGTGTCCAGTATTGTGCTGTCCTTACAATCA
Source organism: Apodemus sylvaticus (assembly GCF_947179515.1). NCBI lineage: Eukaryota > Metazoa > Chordata > Mammalia > Rodentia > Muridae > Apodemus > Apodemus sylvaticus. The sequence continues at coordinate 10,720,210 of NC_067479.1, forward strand.
TATAAGCGTCTGCATAAAAACATGAAGTTAGAGTTGAGAGGGAGTGTTGGGGGAGAATCAGGTGTTAGCCAGAGAAAAAAACTGCTGTGTATATAATTTTATTTCTTTATATAATTTTATGAAATTCTGATGAAATAAAACATTTTTGTGTTTTATTAATTCTTTTATAATTTCATGGTATAACAACTCCTTCCAGATGCATTCCCTAACTACTGATACCCCAAGTTTGTATTTTTTGGATTTGTTTTTATTTAATAACCTCTCCATATTCTTCTGGGTATGGATCTGTCCAGTAGAGAATGTCAAGAACCAGGAGCCATGACCTTAGTGAAAACTGATTCTCCCTCCCTCAGAAGCCATTAACTGTCTATGGCTCCTCAGTTGGTAGTGATGGCTTTTGTACTCCTTCCATCTTGATGCCAGAATGGTGACAGGATAGATCTTGTGCAACCAGACCTGTAAGTGCACAGGTTCAAAGCCCTATAATGTCCAGAAGACATATTTTCAATTTGATCCATCCTAACCTCTGGCTCTTACACTTTTCCATCCCCTGTCCACAAATGATGGTCCTTGAGACTCGATGAGTGAATGTGATAAAGTTGCCTCATTTGCAGATGAGTATGCCATAATAAGTTACTCCCTGAACTTGACAAGATGTTAAGTTTTTGCTTTGATTACACAAGAATTTTGTCTGGTGAGGTCTGAGAGCTGCAGTAAAATAAGATTCCCTAGATCTTGGGTAGATTTGTTAGAGCAGGCATATGTTTGCTTCTGTGGAGCTGGTCTGAAAATTCATCCAGAAAAAGATTTATATATATATATATATACATATATATATATGTATATGTATATGTATATGTATATGCATATGTATATGTATATATATACACATACATATATGGAGAGGATACAATATATATTTGTATAAAATAGTATGTATGTGTGCATATATAGTATTATGTATGTATGTATGTATTAAGTCTACACAGCATTACTTACATATGTATTTTCAGACATCCCTATAATTAGTCTCTCTCTCCTAATTCCCTTCACTGCTTCAACTTCCCATCCTCTATTTATGCAAACATCTTTCCTCTTTGTTTTCACCTCTCCATATTACTTGTGTTCTAATATTCTCCCTCTCTAAAGATGTTTTTCTTCCTTACCACCAATAATGCCTATATAGTTCCTGTGTTCTATAGGTAATCTAAATCACAAATCCTAGGGTTTAAAGCTAATATGTGAATGAAAATGTGACACTTGTCTTTCAGGTTCTGATTTACTACGTGCAGTTTAGTGTTAGCTAGCTCCCTCAATTTACTTGCAAATTCCAATCTTCTTTACAGTTGGCTAAAATTCTGCCTTGTGTAGTACACATCCTTATCATCCGCTCATCAGTGTGTGCACTGACTCTGTTTCTCCATCTCTGCTATTGTGAATAATGCAGATAAGGTCAGCAGTAGGAATGTGTCCCTATCATATCAAATAAAGTCCTGAGTGTCTACCCAAAAACTGTATAGCTGACCATATGGAAAGACTGGATGGAGTTTTCTGTGTATTCTGTGTTCTCACACAGCAGGAGGGTCTCTGTTCCCCAAAGCTATGCCAATGCTTACTACATATTTTGTTTCCTTGTTTTAACATAATTTCTATTAATGTCATTTCTCCCCTTCCTTTCTCTTCATCCAAATCCTCGAAATTACTTCTCCATGTTCTCATTTAAATTCATGGCCTCTTCTTTCCTTAATGTTTCTTAACATGCATTTATGTATGCATGTTTATTCATATATACTCCTATCCAGTACCTGTTCCATTTGGGTAATATTAACCTCTATGCATTCAGGGAAGCCAACCATTTGGTATTATGACCCAATAGATTATATGCTCTTCTCTAGGGAAGAATACTTCTCCAGCTCTCAGCATGACATATTCACCTATAATTCTTTGTGTAGGGTTAATGCCTGCTTAACATTCCCCTGTCCAAGTCAGCATGTCTATTGTTGTTCTTGATAAGTTCATTCTCCAGCAACTATGTATATAGCTTCTGAGTATTATTTCCAGCCACTAGAACTTGGTAAAATGAAATTTCAAAGCAGTTATAATTTGCATTTCTGAGGGCTAAGAATGTGCTCCTCAAAAATACTTTAAATAATAATTTAAATTACTGAATTTCAAATTTATTGAAATAATTGAACACTTTAAAAATTAATTCTTAGCAAATTGTATTTCTTCTTCTGAGAACTGGCTGCTCAGCTCCATAGTCTACATTTAATTAAGTTGTTTGTTTTCTTGGCATTTGGTTGTAGAGTTCCTTGCATATTGTAGATACGAATGCTCTGTCAGATATAGACCTGACGAGTTTTTTTCTCTGTTCTGTAAACGGTAACCATTCCTTTTGTACTCAAATGTTCACAACTTAATTTATTTATTTTCCATGTATTTAGCATAATCTCCTTGACATTTCAAAGCTGTGTCTTTTTTCTGACTCAACCGGCTGCTCCAGTTTTCATTGTATGTCTATTCTTCTGATTTGAAATCAGCCTTTTCTACAAAAAGAAATACTATGAGTAGAAAAACAGTTCTATAGAAGAGAACACGGCCAAAGTATAGAATACATTTTGTTTCAGTTCTTGGAAATTACAGATCTGGTCAGGCTTTCATAGACAGGTAAGTTGGTAGATTCATTTACTGAATTTTTGTCTGAATTTTATTTTTTAAATTATAATATAATGTATATAATATAATATAATTTTATCCTTCCCTTTCTTTTCTCCAAACTCTCCCTTATATCTCTTTCCCACTCCCCTTCAAAGTTTTGCCCTCTTTTTTCAGTAATTGTTTTTACACGAATATATGTATTTTTATACTCATATAGATTTCTAAATATAACCTGATAAATCTGTATAGGGTTGCTTTACAAGCTTCTAGTAATGATCATTTTGTTTATAATTTTTATGACTGTCACTTAAATATAGTATTTATCCCCCTCCTTTCCTCCATCCAAATCCTACCATATATGTCTTGTGACTCACCTTCAAATTCATGGCCCCTTTTTTCCATCAATTGCTATTGCATGTACATAAGTATGTGTGTGTATATACAGATATTTCTTAAACCTAACCTGTCAAATGTACATGTAACGCTTCTTGTATATATGTGTTAAGAGCTGACTGCTTGCCCCTGTACAACTAATTAGACTGAGGTCTAAGGAGCTCTTCTTAATCCAGTTTGTCATGTTTGTTGTTCTTGCCTTTGCTCAGTACGTGGTTGGGTAGTGATGTTGGTGAGAGTTTTCAGGTATAACTTCTATTGTCAGTAGGAGACACAGTCTCACAGCAAATTCCTGATACTCTGGCTCTTACAATATTTTTTTTTTTTTGAGACAGGGTTTATCAGTATAGACCTGGAAGTCCTGAAGCTCACTGTATAGTCCAGGCTGGCCTCAACTCAGAAATCTGCCTGCCTCTGTCTCCCCAGTGCTGGGAGACACTTCCACTTCCACTGCCCAGCCTAGGCTCTAACAATCCTTATTCCTCTGTTCTGCAATGTTTCCTGAGCCTTAGGTATGGGAGTATTTTGTAGATGTCTCTATTGTGATTGAGCTCAACCAGGGGTGAAAATTTTATTAATATCTCTGCAATTCTATTAGTTTGAAGTGAGCCTCATCTTCAGAGCAAATTCCAGGACACAAGCAATACAGAGAAACCCTTTGTCAAAAAAAGAGACTTTAATTATTTTCATTTATCTTTTAACTGGCATAATTTTCTTTCAAAATGAAAGTGGTAAACAGACAAAGGAAATAGTAGGAACAATTTAGTATTGCAAATAATAAAATGGCTGAATGCATCTCAGAACTCTCTATATATTTCCCTTTGTTCTTTGATTGCACATGACTTTATTTTCTTGGTAACAATGGTCTATACATATCCATAGTAATTGGGTAACTATAAATTTGCTTATATAATAATCATAATCAGTCTTGTTTTTTAACCATTGAGGGCACTGTTATGTAGTAATTATTGTTTGAAATTCTAAGAGAAAGAGGGATTTTTTTCCTGTTGGTGTTCATCAACAGAATAATAATAGTTTATACAGTCTGAACTTTATACATTATGGAAATTACATGAATTAGCATCCTAAGCTTTGCATAAGAATTTTATATTTCACTATTTGGTTCATCTATGTTGTATCTGAGTACAGAATTAAAAATGTGAATTTGTATAAATTTTAGTCAGACAAGTTTATATATATGTTCTGAGTAGACAACTTACAAATATTAATATTAAATATTTAATGAAGTTATGTTATTATCATTTGCTTTTATTACATTTTAATTTGATCAAATTCTATCTGAAACAATCATTTCAATTTCTCTAGCTATTCTTCCTGATGATTAAACTTTGTTTTGTTTCTATAATATGCTAGATACCCTTTTCATTGTCCTGTAGTATGCTGTGTTGTTAATTTTGCATATGATGGTGAAGAGAGAAAATGCTGTAGGCAGATTTTAATTCTGTAAGTGTGTGAAAGGGGCCTAATTTTTTATATTAAACTTCCTTCAAGCTCCCAAGAGACATAATAATGCTGACCAATAAGGTCTCCAGGCAATATAAAAGAATAGGAGTGAAGTCACTATCATTATGTCCAGTTAAAACTAAGCTTTTCATTATTTTTTCATTGCTGAGAATTACTAGGTAATACATTTACTTATTTGAGAACTACTCCTATTATCTTTTCCCCCATTATAGTTATTAGATTGAAATTTCTTTACATGTTCTCTAGGCTTAGGTTTCCTGTCATCCACCATGATAGTTATAGGTCTAGTTATAACATATATTGAATACAATGATTACTAAAAATAAAAAATTAACAATAATCATCTCTATGCATCAGATGACATGAACACACAATGGCTATAATGTTGCCATAGAGACTTGTAATTCAAATAGACTGGTGTTTTATCTTTTTTTCTTTGTCATGCGAATATTTTTCTGATCAATTGTGTTTTAAATATTAAGATTAATAGGTGACTGTTTAAAGGATGAATCCCCAGGTAGGGCATTCTCTGGTTCGCCTTTACTTCAGTCTCTACTCCACACTTTGCCTCCCTTAATGCTCCCGTGAGTATTTTGTTCCCTTTCTCAGAGGAACCAAAGCACCCTCACTTAAGTCCTACTTCTTGGGCGTCCTGTGCTGAGTGTATTGTAATGTGTTTATTTTGAGCTTTTGGGCTTATATCCACTTATCAGTGAGTGCAAAACCCTGACACTACTATGGACTACAAGAAGTATAAACCAAAAGGAGCATGCCATGGTTGTCTATGGAGGGGTCCTGCCAGAGCCTTACAAATACAGAGGCAGATGCTAGCAGCCAACCATTGATCTGCACATGGGGTCCCCAATGGAGCTGAAGGGTAGTCTGGAGGAGCTGAAGGGGTTTACAGCCCCATGGGAAGAACAATGATATCGGCCACCCAGATACCCCAGGACTCCCAGGGACTAAACTATCAACCAAGGGGTACACATGGTTCAGGACAATACTGCAGCAGAGGAATGCCTTGCCAGGCATCAGTGGGAGGAGTAGTCCTTGGCTAGGTGAAGGCTCAGTAGATGCTCCACCAAAGGGAAATCGAGGGGGAAAGGTTGTAGTGGGTCCGGTGGAAGGGCACATACATGGAGGCAGTGGGTGGGAGGAGAGGTTGGGGGTTTGGGGCGAGGGTAGAAATCGGGAAAAGTTTTACCATTGGAAATGTAAATGAAGATTATATTCAATAAATAAAATAAAAAATAATATATATGCATACAAAAAAGATTAATAGGGGTTGGTAGTCAATCTTAACTGTCAACTTAGTAAAGCATAGAATCAATATAAAAATGAATATACCCCTCTAAAAATCTGTGATATTGATTCCATAAAGGATCTACTGAAGAGGGCTATCATGTTTTAAATTTGGATAGTGCCATTCTTGGTCCTGGAATTCCAGATTGAATAGAAAGAAGATATAGAACTGAAAAGCAGCACTCATCACATTCTGTTTCTTTATTCCAGTAATGCCATGCGGCAGGCTACTCCAGGGTCCTTATGTGTAACTTGTCCATCATGATGGACTATACCTTCACTCTTGGATCCACAATAGACTCTCCAATTTATGATCTTTCTTTCAAGTATTTTGTCATATAAAAGAGTCACTAATATATAAGAAGACCGCAGAATGTATTGAGATTTCAGTACATTTCAACTGTAAAATTGTGATACTAAGAATTATTATAAAATGAACCCTGCTTATGAAAATTAAACTATATATACATCTTTTATATAACAGAAAGATTAAATATTAATTTGTAAAGCTATCCGTTGTTTTCAGATAAAACTCCCCTAGATAACTTGAAAAGAGTATGGAAATAATGAGCCATGATATATCACATAACTTGAGGAAGCTCTTTTAAAATGCTGGCTTAATGTCTAGGAGTTCTTACTGTAATTTTATTCCTAAAGATTAGGAATGAGATGGATCAAAATGAAAACATATTTAACAAGCAGAAAAGACACTAGCAATTTGTTGCTATTTTTGCCTTAGAAATGCTAACATGGAGAGAAGAATGTTCTTATGAAGTGGTGGAGAATTACATTAGCCTTCAATCAGACAGCCTCACATAATCAGTGAACAATAGGTCTCAGAGACTGATCCTGAGGAATGATATGTACATTTTTCCTGTGGCCTCTATTTCCCACATCACATGAACAACTGAATGCAATAAGCAACACACACACACACACACACACACAAAGGAGACAGAGAGACAAAAAGACAGAGACAAAGATATTGACACAGCTTGTCCTAGGGTTTTGAACTTCCCATGCTGTATACTGTTTCTAGTTACTCATTAATGATGATCTGAAAAACTGACTTGGTTTTTGGTGCAATGACAAATTGAGAAAAATCTCTAATTCAGAAGTATTACTATAAAGAAATTCTAGTGCCTGGATTATATTAATTTATTCTAGGAATGAGATACAATTCAAGCTTAGGATATAAACTATAACGCAAAGTAAATAATAATGAATAAATGTTTTAAAGGCTGTAAAGTGATTTTTTTGAGAATTTGAATCTGATTTCATAGTTAAAAGTTATAAACTTCTTATATAAATATAAGAATATAATAAATATTTGAAAATGTGTGACATACTTTCTCTATCTTTTATTTCTGTGTCTGGGCTTCTACTGTTCCTATGGAGACAGCTAATAGACACAAGAAATTCAAAACATGGAATTGAATAGATACATAAATAACAGAAATGCAGCAATGCCTTTGTAATTCAGTTGTTCCACCCAATCTTTCAGGAGAGCAATGATGTTTAGTTCTCCAGTTGTCTTAATATTTGCATCCCCCAAAGTTTATGCTTCTAAATACTTAGCAAAGTCAGTTATAAAGGTGGACTGTTTAAAAGAATTGTGAAGCTGTCTATTGAAAGTGTTTCTTCTTTGGAAAGATTATTGTTATCTACAAGTAGGAATGTTCATCTTCATCTCTACTCAAGTAGACAGGCCCAGAGAGTTCTGATAAACTAAAATTTGTCTGGTAAATCCTTCATGAATAGTTAGGTTGATAGATTCTTGGGTTGATTTCTTTCCTCAACTATATAACATCTTGAAGCTAAATGCATTGTTTGTTCTTTTCAAACGTTGGGAAATTGAGTAGAGGTTTTGGGATGAGGGTACTCCAAATGTATCTATTGGATTCTGTTTATTTTCATGTTTATCCAGGGTACATATTTTTATTAGATTTTGGATTTTTCAAGAGAAGGAAATTTAAATGGATCAGAATTTCCATAGATGTGAGGGCTGTCCTCTTCTGACAACATCCTCTCACTATTTCCTTTCAATGCTTTCCCTATGAATGTATCCCCCCAAAATAGCCTTAAACTACTGGCACAGGCAAAGACTTTCTGAACAGAACAGCCCATGGAACGAACCTCATTAGCAAATGGCACCTCATGAAACTGAAAAGCAAGGCACAGAACACTAACATTTAGACAAAGTGGCAGCCTACTGTGTGGTTAAAAAATTATCTCCACATATACCAGAAGACTAATATCTAACTCATATAAAGTTATGAAAACTAGAGAACTCAAAAAAACTAGATTAAAAAAACCCAAATAGCCCAATTAAAAATTCCATACAGATATAAACAGATAATTCTCAATAGATAAAACCCAAATGGTGAAATTCAATCCTTAGTCATCAGGAAAATGAAAGTCAAAACTTCTTTGAGATTCCATTTTATACCTGCTAGAATGCAAAAGAGCAAAGCCATAAGTGACAGTTCATGCTGACAAGAATGTAGAATAAATAGAACACTGATCCAATGCCAATGGGAGTGGAACCATGTACAGCCATGATGGGAATCAGTATGGAAGTTTCTCAGAAAGATGAAAATCAATTTACCTTAAGATCTAGCTATAACATTCTCAGGTGCACATACCCAAAAGATGCTCCATTCTTCCACATGGACACTTAGTCAACCATATTCATTGATGCCCTATTCATAATATGCAGGAGTTTTGAACTGGAATATTGAATGAAGAAAAAGTGTTATGTGCAAACAATGAAGTATTACTTAGCTGTTAAAAGCAAAGGACATCATGAAATTTGCAGGCAAACTAAATAAAAATCATCTTGAATAGATAACCCAGACTCAGGAAGATCAGATTGGGAAGAGAAAGGGGAAATGTGATTAAGGAATGGAATGCATAGAAAGGCAGCTAAAATCGAGGGACATTTAGTGCAGTGGAAACTTCTTAAAAGCATATGATGGAATTCCTAACCAAGTTTCCAGAGGATGAAGGAGTCAGAGTCAAAGCTGGCCATATCTTGTTACCAAATGAAGCTTCTAGTACTAGGACTGGGTTGCATCCAATTGAGTTGTTGACCAAAAGCTTTCTTCCCATGGAAATCTCAAATAACCCAGGCTTTTGCCAAGAAATAGGTTACTCTGTATGAACTGACAGCAAGGCCTCAGTGCTGAAAACAACACATAATCAACTTTATTGATGATAGAGAGGTTGAGCTGGTGCCTGCATAGAACCTTTACCTTTATATCATAGTATCTTTTTTATGGGAAGGTACTCTGCAGGTTACAAAAGAGTAATGTAAACACCAATTCTCATGGTTTGAATATGCTTTGCTTCAGGGAGTGGCACTATTAGGAGGTGTGGTCCTGTTGGAATAGGTGCTCCCTTGTTGGGGGAAGTGTGTCATTGTCAGGATAGACAATGAGACCCTCCTCACATGGTTATGTGAGAGACAGTTTATTCCTAGTGGCCTTGAGATGAAGATGTAGAACTCTCAGCTCCTCCTACACTATGCCTGCCTGGATACTGCAAAGCTCCTGTCTTAATGATAAGGGACTGAACTTCTGAACCTGTAAGCTAGCCCTAATTAAATGTTGTCCTTTATAAGAGCTGCCTTGGTAATAATGTCTATTCACAAAATCGTAACTAAAACATCAACCCAGCTACAAAATATTTGATCTATAATCTGTCCTGTCCACACAGTGTGTGAGAGTAATTGTGGCATAGAACTTTTGGAAGTAGAAAGCATAGAGCTTTTGTTCCCCCTTTTACGAAGGACCAGAGTATCCACACTTTGCTCTTCCTCCTTCTTGGGCATCATTTGATATGTGAAATGTGTCTTGGGTATTCCAAGCTTCTGGACTAATATCCACTTATCAGTGAGTGTATACCATGTGTGTTCTTTTGTGATTGGTTTACCTCACTCAGGATGATATTTTCCAGTTCCACCCATTTGCTTAAGAATTTCATGAACTCAGTGTTTTTAATAGCTGAATAGTAGTACTCCATTGTGTAAATATACCACATTTTCTGTATCCAAGCCACTTTCTTCTGTTCCTTTTTCCTTCCACCTCCTCAATTGTCCTCTCTCTCTCTCCACCCCCCCTCAAAACTTTCAGCTCCTCCTTCCCTTCTCCAGCCCAATCACCAGTGGCTCTAGCCTTTACTTTACTAATTAAGGTGTAAAGAAGGTTTATGGAAGGTTTATTGGAAGTCCACTGAGTTATGACTCATTCCTTGTTTGCAGCCCCAACCTGGAGAACTGAATGAGCATTAAAATACAAGTATACCAGGACTATCCACAGTTGAAGGCGGTTCCAAAGGATGGTTGTGGTGGCAAGTCAGTGCAAGCAAAGAAGAAAGTCTTCTTTCTTCCATTGTCCTTGTGTAGGCCTCCAGCAAAATGTATTGCACATACTGAAGGTGTGCACCACCATGCTTAGATTTGGAGCTTGCTCTGTCTCAGGCTTACCTTGAACTCAGAGATCTACTTGCCTCTGTTGCCTGTAATAAAAGACTTGTGTCATCCAATGTCACGATATGGGTCAGAAGCCTGTACCTTCCAGCCTCAAGATCTGGATCATTTCTGGATTGTGATTCACTCAAGATGTAGTCAAGTTGACAACCAGTAGTAGCAAACACAGTATTTTTATGGAACATCTGATAATGTAAATCAGAGTGTCTTTTATTTTTCCACTGTCCCTTGGATGTTTTTCCTTCTGTTTTCACTTATCTAATTTTCAAATATCAGTGATGATTTTTAAAGATGTATTTAATTTATTTATATTTCAGTTGTCTCCCATTTCCAGTTCCCTCTCTCAGCGTTCTTTACCTCCTCTTCCGCCCTCCTTGCCTCTGAGGGGGTGTTCTCTAACCCTCCAACCCCACCCTTTACCTGAGATTCCCCTTGGCATCCTTCTTCCCTGGGGTACAAGTCCCTACAAGATTAGGTACATCCTCTCTTACTGATGCCTGAAAAGTCAGTTCTCTTCTACATATGTGCCTGGGGTGACAGACCAGTCAATGTATGTTCTTTGGATGGTGTCTCAGTCTCTGTGAGCTCCTAGGACCTTTGGGTTAACTGACACTGTTGGTCTTTCCATGGTGTTGCCATCTACTTTTATTCTTTCAATCCTTCCCCCAACTCTTCCATAGGTGTCCCTGAACATTTCTTTAAGTAATTCTTGGCCATTCAAGAAAGACAAAAAGGGAGTGGATGTGGATGGGAAGTTAGTGAGAGGAAACTGGAGGAATAGAGGGAGGGAAAGTGTAGTTGGGATATGTTTTATGAGAAAAGAATCTATTTTTTATAAAAGGAAAAAATAAAAATAAAATCTACAAATATATTTACTTTATTATTTATTCAATTTTTAGGTTCAGAAGAAAAAAGTATTTCCCAATTAATCACTAAACCTTTTCTCCATTTTTAATTAAAAATGCAAACATCCTTATAGATATTATTAAGCAAGATCTTCATATTTACTTTAAATACAAAGTGTGCTAGTAGGGACTATGAAAGAACATAGAGAAAGAACATAGTGAAATAATAATCATCAGAACTATTGTCATCAGAATAACACGAAGCGCTCTGGGTACATAAGGTTTTCATAAAATGCAAGCCTTTGAAATAAAAAAAAAGAGAGAAAGTGGATCTAATTAAGTAACCACTTCATTAGTGAGAATTTAAAGTACATTGTTTGCTATAATTTTGTGGCAGGGTTATTCTATAATAGATAAATTTACTAAAATGCACACTCTAAAAGAGTCAATTTTTACTCAATTACCCTTAGAAAATTTTAGACAAAGAGGTTTATAAAAATCATACATGCCCTGATGAAACTAACTTTAGGGATGAAATGGAGAAGAGGCCTCGAGGATAGGGTGATACCCTGAGTAGCATACATTGTCCCCATCTTATATGTGGTTTTTCATAGGCTATAGGTTCACTCACAGAATCAAAAAATTGCTCTAACAGAGGACTACAATTTTTACTAGTCACTCCTCTGGCTATTATGTCTATACAATACTATGTTATCAAACTGTCCTTTCTATAAACTAATGATAATGCATATGATAAATATAATGCATAGGTTTTTCAAGTCACATGTAAAGGGACCCAAATAAAGTCCTTAAAAACAGAGATGATACAAACCAAAAGGGTATGGTTCATTTTCTGAGATTAAAGTTTGAAACATAGCAATGCTTAATTATATAGATGCTAATTATATTCATTAATATGCCCATTTGTCTGACACAAAGATGAATCCATATGTAGAGAAGAAGAAATTTGACTACAAGGAACTAAAAGGCCAATAAAAGGACTAAATTGCTGCAAGGAAGGACCTCTAAGTATCTACTCCAGCAGACTGAGACAAAACATAGACACGTGTATTTTGTATGGGGATGAAAAAATAGATAAACAGATTCCAGGTGGCAAAATTAAAAAAAAATAAAAAGAAAAAAGAAAAAGAAAAAACGTTATTCCTGAGTATTCTAGGTTGTATATTTAGCACATCATCCAGATAATTTAATTTGCCAAAGTATATGATAAATAAAAGTCACTAATGGGGTGCTTCTCTAATTACTAACCTGGAGTGCACCTCACTAATGGAGTGCTTTGCCAGTATGCAACTGCCACAGACGGGAGTAAATAATTGATGTTTCTCAAAACCTCACAAAACTGGAACACAAGCGATTTAATCTTACATGACAAAAACACTAATGTGACACTAATGTGACAGTCCAATTTGTGGAGTGGTTAATGGGGGTAAATTTAAGGTACGTATTCAGAGTCATCCTGTCTGCGGAATATTTAGATGCTTCCAGAATTTGGAAAATATGGATAGTTTGATTTTAGTGCTCTCTGGGGATCAGAATAGAGGAGCTAATGTTATTTAACCATGTATTTTTATGCTATGCTATGGAATTATCAGAAACAAAATCTCACAGAAGTTGCTTACTTGGTTGAGTGAATGTAAGCTCCTGAATACAGACTGATAATACCATAAGAAATCATGATACTGAAATTTGGACTTTTGCTTGAAATGTAAAATGACAAAGGTAAATAAAATTAAAAATGAAACGGGTTGCTCATTAGCCCACTCTTGTAGATAATGGTAGAAATTTTATTGAGAAAATTGTGGTGGTAAATTCTAGGATTTTAACAGTGAAAAAAAATGAACTGAGTCTATTAACTACTCTGTAACCTTCACCAATTCACAGGGAAAACTCATTTATGAAACATAGGGATTGTAAAAGTTATGTTGAAACAACTTCAGATCATAAATTACTTACTAGAAAATACTACCTAAAGATAACAGTGTTTTACATACATAGATATGCATATATAAATTAGATCATTTTGCAATAAAAATTAATGTTAATATTTTAGGAAAATATTCCTCTGATCTAATTCTTTACAGATGATAGGCCATTGTGCAGATCCTTCAGTGTTTAATATTGGAGTTGAAAAACACACAATGGCTTATCATAAATAAATCAGATATACATAGAAATAGGTGGAGAGACAGCTAGAGAAAAAAGTGATATAATGTTTCCTTTTGAGTATGGCTTAAATTAGCCATAAATATTTATCTGACATTTTACTGTATATATTTTGAAAGGGAATATTCTCAAAATCAATGATTAGAAAATAAAACATCAATTAACTGAAAAAATTAAGTGATACAAATCATTTTATCCCACATATTCATCCAAGACTTAATTTCTTCGTTTTTATTTACTATTTTATTCATTTAGTTTACATTCCAAAAAAAGCTTCCTCTCTCTCTTCTCCCGCCAGTCCCTTCCTCTTGTCTTTCTCTCTCTCCATTCCCTCCTCCCTTTCTTCTCAGAGAAGGCGATGCCTTCCATGAATATCAACCTGCCTATTTAGCATAACAGGTTCCAGTAGTATGAGGTGTATCTTCTATTAAGGCTAGTCAAGGCAGCCTGTTTAGGGGAAAGGGATCCAAAGGCAGGCAACCGAGTCCTTGTTCTAGCTGTTCGGGGACATACGTGAGGACTGAGATGTACTACTGTTATGTATAGAGGGCCTAGGTCTGGCCCAAGAATGCTCCTTGGTTGGTAGATCAGTCTCAGTGAGCCACTATAGGTCAAGGTTAGTTGATTCTGTAGGTTTTCTTGTCGTGTCCTTGGTACCTCTCCTTCAATCCTTTTCCTCTTCCACAAAATTCCCTGAGATACAGCAGATGTTTGGCTATGGCTCTCTGTATCTGGTTCCGTGAACTGCGAGGCGAGTCCTCTCTGATGATGATGAGTCCTCTCTGTTGATAGCTGTGCTGGACTCTTGTCTACAAGTATAGCAGAACATCATTAATAGAGTCAGAGATGAGCTTTCTTTCATGGTATGGATCTCAAGTTGGCCAGTCATTGATTGGCCGTTCACTCAATTTCTGGTCCATCTTTATTCCTGCATATCTTGTACACAGGACAAATTATGGGTGGAAGGTTTTATGTTTGGGTTGCTGTCCCCATTCCTTTTGGGAAGTCTTGTTTGGTTATAAGAAGTGGTCATTTCAGGTTCCATATCACCTGTTCCTAGGAGTCTTAGCTAGAGTTACCACCATCCTAGGGTCCTTGGAGTTTCACTTGTTATAGGTTTCTGGCTCATCCCCACCACCCACACCAATTTCATTTCTCTGTCCCTCCATCCTTCCCACGTTTGATCCCTACTGTTCCTCTCCCCACCCTCTCTCCCATGCAGTTCTCTTCCTCCTCCCTCCATCTTCCTCCAATGTCTATTTTATTTCACCTTCTCTGTGAGATTCACACATCCTCCCTTGGGCCCTCATTGTTACTTAGCTTCTTTGTGTCTGTGGGTTGTAGCATTGTTTTATGGTGCTTTGTATCTAATATACAAATATTATAAATGAGTACATACCATGTGTTCCTTTCTGTGTCTGGTTTGCCTCATTCAGGATAGTATCTTCTAATTCTATTTGCCTGCAAACTTCATGATGTCCTTCTTTTTCGTATCTAAGTAATATCCTACTGTGTAAATGAATCACATTTTCTATATTCATTCTTTGGTTGAAGGACATCTAGTTTGTTTCCAGTTTCTAGCTATTATTAATAAATCTGCTATAAACGTACTTGGACAAGAGTCTTTGTGGTATGGTAGAGCATCTTTGGGGTATATTCCAGGAATGGCTGGGCCTTGAGGTAGAAAAATTCCCAGGTTTCTGAGAAACAGCCTGTGATGATTTATATATGCTTGGCCCAGCGAGTGGCACTATTAAGAGGTGTAGTCTTATTGGAGAAAGTTTGTCACTGTAGGTGTGGGTTTTAAAACCTTCCTCATAGCTGCCTGGATGTCAGTATACTGCTAGCAACCAATATATGAAGATATAGAACTCCGATCCATGCCTGCCTCAGTGTTGCCCTTTTCACACCTTGATAATGAATTGAACCTCTAAACTGTAAGCCCTCCCCAATTAAATGTCCTTATAAGACATTTACGTTGGTCATGGTGTCTGTTCACAGCAGTAAAAGCCTAAGACACTGCTAGATTGATTTTCAAAGTGGTTGCACAAGTTTGCACTCACATCAGCAATGGAGGAGTGTTTCCTTATTCCACATCCTTGCCAGCATGTGCTCTTGCTTGAGATTTTTGTCTTACCCATTAGATGGTGTAAGATGGAACCTCAGTCTCACTTCGATTTGAATTTCCCTGATGACTAAGTATGTTTAAATTTTTTAAAGTGCTCCTTGGCCATTAGAGATCCCTCTGTTGGGAATTTTCTGTTTTTTCTTTTTATCTCTGTACCTCATTTTTAATTGGGCTATTTTGGGGGGGGCTTAAATTTTAGTTCTTTATATATTTGGATTTCAGCATTCTGCTAGATGTAGGGTTAGTAAAGTTTTTTTTCCCTATTCTAAACACCACCATTTTGTCCTATAGAACATTTCCTTTCACTTAAAGAAGCTATTCAGTTTCATGTGGTCCCATGTATTAATTGTTGATCTTAGTGTCTGAACTATCATTGCTGCCTTCAGAAAGTTGCTTCCTGTGCCAATGTCTTCAGTGTTATTCCCCAGTTTTTGGTCTATTAGATTTAGTGTATTTTGGTCTTTTGCTGAGGACTTTGGTCCACTTAGTCTTGAACTTTGTTCAGGATGATTAATATGGATTTATTTGCATTCTTCTATAAACAGACATCCAGTTAAACCAGAACCATTTGTTGAATACGGTATCCTTTTTTCCATTGTATGAATTTGTTTCTTTGTCAAAATTAAATATTCATAGGTATGTGGGTTTACTTCTGGGTCTTCAATTAAATTCTATTGAGAAACCTGTTCAGTTTTAAGTTAATGGGATTTTCGTTACTATTGCTCTGTAGTACAGATTGAAATCAGACATCGTGCCCTAAGAAGTTTTATGATTGTACAGGATTGTTTTAGTTATCCTGTTTTTCTTTTCCTTATATAATGTAGAGTATTGTTTTCTCAAAGTATGTAAAGAATTGTAATAGAATAGTGATCAGAATTGTGTGGAATCTGTAGACTTCTTGTGGTAAAATGTCCATTTTTACTATGTCAAAACTACCTATTCATGAGCATGGGAGATCTTTTCATTTTCTGAAATCTTTTTAATTTCTTTTTTTCTGAGCCTTGATGTTCTTATCATAAAATTGTTTTTTTTTTTTGCTTGGTTATATATTTTATATTATTTGTGGCTATTGTGAAGTATGTTGTTTCCCTTATTTATTTTCAGCCAGTTTAAAGTTTGTAGAAAGGAGGACTACTAATTTTTTTTAGTTAATTTTATGTTCAACTATTTTGGTAAAAGTGCTTATTAGATTTAGGAGTTTTGTGGTAGAATTTTTGAGGTCACATGTATACTAGCATATCACCTGTTAATATATGTTGACTTCTTTTCCAAATTGTTTCCCCTTATATCCTTTAATTGTCTTATTGCTCTAGCTAGAACTTCAGCTACTATACTGAATACATACAGAGAGAATGGGCAACATTATTTGGTTTTAGTGAAAATTTAACTGATTTTAGTGAAATTGCTTAAGTTTCTCTCCAGTTACTTTCATGTTGGCTTGCTGCATATTGCCTGTATTATATGTAGGTGTGCACTTTTTTCCACTGATCTCTCCAAGACTTTTATTTGATTTTGTTATATAGTAAAATATATCGATTGACTTTCATACATTGGACCATCTGTGTCTCCCTGACAGAGAACCCACTTGATATAGGTTGATGATATATTTTATGAGTTATTGAATTCAATTTGCACTTTGTTAAGTAGTTTTTCATCAATATTCATAAGAGAAATTGGTCAGAAATCCTCTTTCTTAGTTGAGTCTTTGTGTGGTTAGGTAACAGGGTGATTGTTGCCTCATAGAATGAGTTTTGCAGTGTTTCTTCTGTTTCTATTTTGTGGAATAGCTTGAGCAGTATTGGTATTAGCTCTTCTTTGAACGTTTGGTAGAATTCTGTCTTAAAACTATTTGACTCTGGGCTTATTTGTTTGTGTAGACTATTGATAACTACTTCTATTTCCTTAGGGGTTATTTTACTGTTTAAATTGTTTGCCTGATCTTATTTTTACTTTTGTAAGTAGTATCTATGAAGATAATTGTGTATTTCATTTTGAGTTTCCAATTTTGTGTAGTACCAGCTTTTGAAGGAAGACCTCATGATTCTTTGGATTTCCCCAGTGTCTGTTTTTATGTCTCCATTTTCAATTCTTATTTTATTAAGTTGCATATTTTCTCTCTGCCCTTTAGTTAAATTGGTTAAGGGTTTGTCTATCTTGATGATTCTTTCTAAGAACCAGCTCTTAGATTCCTTGATTTTTTTTCCTTGTTCTCTTTGGTTTTAATTTATTGATTTTAGCCCTGAGTTTGTTTATTTCCTGCCATCTATTTCTCCTTGGTGTGTTTGTTTCTTTTTAATCTAGAGTGTTCAGTTGTGCTGTTAAGTCACTAGTATGAGATCTCCCCAAATTCTTTGTGAAGGCACTTAATGCTATGAATCTTCCTCTTAGCACTGCTTTCATTGTGTGTCTTAAGTTTGACTATGCTGTAGCTTCATTTTCAATTAATTACAGAAAATTTTGTAAAAAATTACAAAAATTTATTTTCATTTTTATTTCTTCATTGACCCAATAGTTATTGAGTAGAGAAATGTTCAGTTTCCATGAGGATGTAGGCTTTTCTTGTTTCTGCTCTGGTTGAAGTCTACTTTTAATCTATGGAGGTCTGATAAGATACAGTGTATTACACTGTACCCAAATATATGGGAAAAATTTGGAGAAGATTTTGTGGTGAGTAAATGGTGTTTGGTGAAATATTCTATTGATATCTGCTAGGTCCATTTGATTCTGTTTAGCTTCTGTCTTGATGACTTATCCATTGGTGAGAGTACAGTGTTAAAGTCTCCCAATATTTATGTGTGGAGTTCCAAATAAGCTTTAATACTATTTGTTTTATGAATGTGGGTGCTCTTGCAAGTGGAATATATGTTCATAATTGAGATGTTATCTTGGTGTATTTTTCCTGTGATGAGTATGAAGTGTCCTTCCACAGATTTTATGATTAATTTTGGTTGAGAGTCCATTTTAGTAGATATTAGAATGGCTATTTCACCTTGCTTCTTGAGTCTGTTTGCTTGGAAAACCTTCCACCAGCCATTTTCTCTGAAGTAATGCTTATTATTATTATTATTTTTTTTTGCTGAGATGTTTTCTTTTAATGTATACAGCAGACTGGTCCTGTTTTAACATCTACCCTGTTATTAGTCTGTTTCTTTTTATTGGGAATTGAGTCCATTGATGTTGAGATACACTAATGACCTAGGATTGTTAATTTCTTTTACTTTGTTTTTATTGGTGTGTGTGTGTGTGTGTGTGTGTGTGTGTGTGTGTGTGTGTGTGTGTGTGTGTGTGAGTGTGTGTGTGTGTGTGTGTGTGTGAGTGTGTGTGTGTGTGTGTGTGTGTGTGTGTGTGTGTGTTTACTATTTTTTGGTTTGATGGTGTGAGATTATTTATTTCCAGTGTTTTCTTAGGCTTGGTTAAGCTCATTGGATTGGAATTTTTCTTCTAGTATCGTAATATGGATGAACTTGTAGATAGATATTGGTTCAATTTGTTTTTTTTCATGGAGTACCTTGCTTTCTTCATTTATTGTCATTCAATTTTTGCTTATTGTACTAGTCTGAGCTGAAATTTGTGGGATCTAAGACTCTGGAAGATAACACCCCAGGATCTTCTAGCATTTAGGGTCTCTTTTGAGAAATCAGGTGTAATTCTGATAGCTCTGTGTCTTGGCCTGTGTTACTTGGCCTTTTCCCCTTGAAGCTTTTAATTATTTTCTTTTTTGTGTATATTTTCTGTTTTGTCCATTATGTGGTGGAAGAGTTTTCTTTACAGGTTCAATCCATTTGGTATTCTGTAAGCTTTTTTTAGGTTTATAACCATCTTTTTCTTTTGTCAGAGAACTTTACTTTCATTTTGTTGAAAATATTTGACATTTGAACTGAGAATTTTTTCCTCTTCTTCCCCAATCCCTTTTTCTTCCTGCTCCTCCTCTTCCTCCTCCTCCTTTTCCTCCTCCTCATCCTATTCCTGTCATTCTTATATTTTTGTCTTTTCATAATGTTCCAGATATCTTGGACATGTCAGAAACTCATTAGATTTAACATTTTCTATTGATTTCTTCTAATGTGTCATCTACACCTGTGATCTCTTGTGTTGATGATGTTTTCTTCTGTAGTTTCTTCTCTTATCTAGGTTTTCCATCTCCAGGATTCACTCATATTAATTCTTAAAAAATATTTATTTATTTATTTATTTATTTATTTAATTTTGCTTCTAATGCCATTTTCATGTCTTGAACTGCTTGCATTCACTTCTTTTACCCATTGAATGTATTTTCTTGTATTTCTTTGAAAGATTTATCCCATTTCCTCTTTAAAAAGTCTCTATCATCTTCATCATGATGGATTTAAAAGCATCTTGTTGTGCATCTTTTGCTAGACTATCGAAGGCTTGTTGTAGTGGATTCCTCAGCTTGTGGTGCCATCTCTCCCTGGCTCTTGTTGATTGCACTCTCTTACACTGTGTGTGCACAGCTAGGAAGCTATCTTGGGTATTATGCTCCAACTATGCTCCACATTATAAAGTTACTTTCTGTCATGAATTTTGGAGAAAATTTTCTTTGATTAAACTGAGTTAGTAAATACAGACAGATGTTCCTCCACAGCTTAATCACCAACACTCTGATAATTCTATTCTCTTTCCTCTGACAGGTCTGAATACCTAGTAGCAAATGAATTTTTGCTTAGATCATTTTGCTTAGCATGAAATTAGACTCAGCTTACTCATAGAGTCTGCTAAAATTATTTCTTTAACACACAGTAAGAATTAGAAAAAGTTAAATAAGTGTAGAATTCATTAACATTATTTATAAGAAACAGGAAAGACAATTATCTTTATCATACTGAGGGTACAATGGCTCTGTGCCACTTTATAGAAATAAGTAAATGTTATTCAACAACAAAGAAAGATGGAATCCGAAAATTAGCAGTAAAATTTATTGAGCTAGAGATCATTACGTTAGGTAAAATAAATCAGATTCAGAAAGACAAATCTGCTTTTTGAATGTTTCACATCCCCTATAGAAGAGAAGTCTAGCTTTAAATTTATGGAGAGAGAGAGAGAGAGAGAGAGAGAGAGAGAGAGAGAGAATCATAAATGTAAGAAAGAAATGCAAAAGGTGAAGGAGTGTGAAAGAGAGGTAATAGAATACATATGACCTGAAAGCAGAAAGCTTGAGAAAGAAAGATCCCCAAGGGTTGGCGAGAAAGAGAGGTAGATGAACAACAACAACAACAACAACAAAAGTATACTGGCATATATGTGTGTACACATACACCCACAACCACCACCACACCCACACACATAGATATTTATATGCATATATACAAATACATATGAAGATAATAAAAACCCTCAAGTACTATTTTGGGAATATGTAATATAAACATAATGGCTGAATCATAAAATGATATTTTTAAATTACAAAAGATGAAAAAGGGAAAATAATCTTCTAAATCATCTTTTGAAAAATACAGCGTCAATAAATATCTATGGATACAAGACAATAATGGAAAGATTTAGTTTAAAGTAAAACCTAGGAATCTTATAGAAATACCATTGAGGAAGTGCTAATCTAACTCAGAATATCTATGACAAAAAAATGGCAGGTGGGATTTGTGCTTTTTGTTTCTGGAAAGCTGCCATCCTTAGGTTAGGTGAGAATAAAATAATTAGTTCCCTTAACTTATCTGGAGAGCATTCCTTTTATTATTTACTTGAAAGTGTGAAATTGTAGTTCTAATGCTGACAGTATAGGACAGAACCACAGAAAAATAGGATTATCTTCCATCTAACACTTTATGGTAGAATAATAGATTGAATTCTATACAGAGAAGGAAGTAACAATGATGTTTTCACATTTATTAAATAGCCAATTATAGCCATATTTCTAAAGTTATAATCAAGTCTGGAACCATTATTGAAGACACATGGCATTGTTTTATTTATAGTCTGTTACTTGACAAAAGCAATCAGTGAGATCCATTGATAATAAGATTCAGGAAGTTTTTTTGATAACACAAAGGCAGTGAAGACCCAGGAGAGTCTTGGCTCCCTATGGTGGTTATTTCATTCCATTTCATGGCGAATGGTATTTCCTTTTCTTCCACAGAGATTACATTTTGAATTGGAGACTCCTTTTTCCAAGGTAGGAAGATATAAGCTTTCTGCTTCAGATGAAGAAGAGGAGCAGTAAATGTCTTTAACATATGACTAAGAAGAATGACTTTGTGGTCTGTAATCATTTTCTTAAAACTTCCATAATAAGCCATATGAACATAGGTTTCTTAGCATAGTTCAAGTGATTTTCCTCATAGCTCTGGAACATTGACATCTGAAAATCCAAGGTCCAAGGGCTGTGCCTTTACCAGGACATTAGGCATTCATAGTTTGCTTCTGTTATTCCAGGTGTTCTGTGGCTCACTCCAATAGATATCTGATCGCCACCACAGTCTTTAGATGGCCGTTCTCTCTGCAGGTTTCTACATCATCTTTGTTCTCTGTCTATCAATCTGTGTCTACATTTCTCTGTCTCCCTTAAAAAATGCTATATTTGTACTTCATAGATAAGACAATTCAGTTTGGAATTCTAAAAGTCATATATATAGGAGGCAAGAAAGACAATAAAACAATAGCTCAATTCTACTGTGCCATTTCCATAATGGACCCACACTGACTTTAATGGACACTTACGTTTTTCTCCTTTTCTTTCTTTTTTTTTATTTTTTTATTTTATTCGATATATATTTTATTTATATTTCAAATGATTTCCCCTTTTCTGGTCCCCCACTCCCTGAAAGTCACATAAGCCTCCTTCCCTCCCCCTGTTCTCCCACCTACCCCTTCCCACTTCCCTGTTCTGGTTTTGCCTTATACTGCTACACTGAGTCTTTCCAGAACCAGGGGCCACTCCTCCGTTCTTTTTGTACCTCATTTGATGTGTGGATTATGTTTTGGGTATTCGAGTTTTCGAGGTTTATATCCACTTATTAGTGAGTGCATAACATGATTGATCTTTTGAGACTGGGTTACTTCACTAAGTATGATGTTCTCCAGCTCCATCCATTTGCCTAAAATTTAATGAATTTATTGTTTCTAATGGCTGAATAGTACTCCATTGTGTATGTATACCACATTTTCTGCATCCATTCTTCTGTTGAGGGATACCTGGGTTCTTTCCAGCTTCTGGCTATTATAAATAGGGCTGCTATGAACATAGCGGAGCATATATCCTTATTACATGCTGGGGAATCATCTGGGTATATGCCCAGGAGTGGTATAGCAGGATCTTTCGGAAGTGACATGCCCAGTTTTCTGAGGAACCGCCAGACTGATTTCCAGAGTGGTTGTACCAATTTGTAACCCCACCAGCAGTGGAGGAGTGTTCCTCTTTCTCCACATTCTCACCAACACCTGCTGTCTACTGAGTTTTTAATCTTAGCCATTCTGACTGGTGTGAGGTGAAATTTCAGGGTTGTTTTGATTTGCATTTCCCTGATGACAAATGAAGTTGATCATTTTTGAAGATGTTTCTCCACATCCGAGATTCTTCAGGTGAGAATTCTTTGTTAAACTCTGTACCCCATTTTTAATAGGGTTATTTGGTTTTCTGGGGTCTCACTTCTTGATTTATTTGTATGTATTGGATATTAGCCCTCTATCTGATGTAGGGTTGGTGAAGATCTTTTCCCAATTTGTTGGTTGCTGATTTGTCCTTTTGATGGTGTCCTTTGCTTTACAGAAACTTTGCAATTTTATGAGGTCCCATTTGTCAATTCTTGCTCTTAGAGCATACGCTATTGGTGTTCTATTCAGGAACTTTCCCCCTGTACCGATGTCCTCAAGAGTCTTCCCCAGTTTCATTTCTGTTAGCTTCAGAGTGTCTGACTTTAGGTGGAGGTTGTTGATCCATTTGGAGTTGAGCTTAGTACAAGGAGACAAGGATGGATCAATTCGCATTCTTCCACTTGCTAACCTCCCGTTGAACCAGCTCCATTTGTTGAAAAGGCTATCTTTCTTCCATTAGATGTTTTCAGCCCCTTTGTCAAGGATCAAGTGGCCATAGGCGTGTGGGTTCATTTCTGAATCTTCAATCCTGTTCCATATCCACCTGCCTGTCACTGTACCAATACCATGTAGTTTTTAACACTATTGCTTGATAGTATTGCTTGAGGTCAGGGATACTATTCCCCCAGAAATTTCTTTTGTTGTTGAGAATAGTTTTAGCTATCCTGGGTGTTTTGCTATTCCAGATGAATTTGAGAATTGCTCTTTCTAACTCTATGAAGAATTGAGTTGGGATTTTGATGGGTATTGCATTGAATCTGTATATTGCTTTTGGCCAAATGGCCATTTTAGCTATATTAATCCTGCCGTTCCATGAGCATGGGAGGTTTTTCCATTTTTTGAGGTCATCTTCCATTTCCTTCTCCATAGTCTTGAAGTTTTTGTCATACAGACCTTTCACATGTTTGGTAAGAGTCACCCCAAGGTACTTTATACTGTTTGTGGCTATTGTGAAGGGTGTCAGTTCCCTAATTGCTTTCTCAGTCTGCTTATCCTTTGAGTATAGGAAGGCTACTAATTTGCTTGAGTTGATTTTATAACCTACCACTTTGCTGAAGTTGTTTATCAGCTGTAGGAGTTCTCTAGTGGAGTTTTTTGGGTCACTTAGGTAGACTATCATATCATCTGCAAATAATGATAGTTTGACTTCTTCCTTTCCAATTTGTATCCCTTTGACCTCCTTATGTTGTCTAATTCCCTGAGCTAGTACCTCAAGTACAATATTGAAAAGATAAGGAGAAAGGGGGCAACCCTGTCCAGTCCCTGATTTTAGTGGGATTGCTTCAAGTTTCTCTCCATTTAGTTTGATGCTGGCTACCAGTTTGCTGTATATTGCTTTTACTATGTTTAGGTATGGGCCTTGAATTCCTGTTCTTTCTAAGACTTTAAGCATGAAAGGATGCTGAATTTTGTCAAATGCTTTTTCAGCATCCAATGAAATGACCATGTGGTTTTTTTCTTTGTGTTTGTTTATGTAGTGGATTGCATTGATGGATTTCTGTATATTGGACCAACCTTGCATCCCTGGGATAAAGCCTATTTGATCTTGGTGGATGATCTATCTATCTATCTATCTATCTATCTATCTATCTATCTATCTAGAGTGTCCTGCTATGTAACCCAGAGTACATTATTAGGAGGTGTGAACTTGTGCTAAGAAAGTGCGTCCCTGTGGAGGTGAGCTTTAAAATTCTCCTCCTAACTTCCTGGGAGCTAGTCCTCTCCTGTTTGCTTTCTGAAAAAGATGTAGAACTCTTAGCTTCTCTAACACCATGCCTGCCTGGACTCTGCCATGTTTCCTGCCTTAATGGACTGAACCTCAGAACCACTAAGCCAGCACCAATTAAATGTTGTCCTTTATAAGAGTTGTCTTGGTTATGGTGTCTCCTTACAACAGTATAAACCCTAATTAAGACACTGCCTTTTCTCCTTTTGAACTCCTTTCAGGGGTTCATACATCGGAATATATGAGAAGAATATACAAAGTATCTTCCAAATCCCTCTATAGAAGAAAATGTCAAGCTCTGAATACTAGCCGACTCCCACAAACCATCACCAAGTACATTTATTGTACCTCAGCCAGCCATAACCAAGCCTTCAAATACATAATATCTCTGCAAGAACTGACTAAGTGTTCACATGCATTTTACCTCAGTAAGCCATGACAAAGGCTTTACATGCAATATACCTCAGCAAGTTATTACTATTTTAGCTCCATATGCATTAAAACACAGCACTGAACTAAAGATTTCTACAGAACAAAATTTTTTCTATCTTGATATTTCTCTCTTTAAATATTTACCTCTTAGAAATCTCAAATGATTATAAGTATTTTTCAACAGTCAAAGAGCTTACATTTCTAATCATTACAATAGTTAATAAAACCTTTAGAGTTCCAAGACTCTTCTTTTTAAAGATTCTTTGAGCAGATGACATTCCCTAATATTAAGGAGTTATTGAGGCTATCAGTTGTAAATTCTCTTAGCGATCTACTTTCTTCACTTCAGTTTTTTAGTCAGTTTACTCATAATCTACTTAATTTACATGCTTCTTTTAAACTACACATGTTTTCTTTCATTCTGCTCATGGCAGCATAACCGCCATATCACGTCTCAGGAGGTTCGGATCAATCAGCCCTTTGTAGTTACTGGCTGTGTTAGTGATTTATGGTATAATCAGAAGATGCCAAACCTCTTTTCCTTAAATGATAAACACTTTACTTTCAGTTTACACATGTGGTTCTAGAGGCCTATGGTGGTATGTAATAAAAAAAATGAAAAAAAATTGTAAAAATTTAAAGCTTGGTGAGAAGTCCTCCTTCAGTTCCAAAAACAAATGAAAGGAAAACACTATTCTTTCTAGGTTCCTCACAAATCACATAAAGGCAGTACAAGCGTCTTTCTCTGTTAGTAAGGATTACAGTTCCTATCAAAAGTTACTTAATCACTTCATCTACATTAGATGAATTCCTAAATATACCACTGGCAAACACTATACTGCCTAGTTGGGAAGTGGGGCTTCAACAGAGCAACTTCAGACATACAACTTTAAGTCCCTAGCAACAATACTGGCCTTAACTTTTCTTAATATTTATAACAAATACATGATAATGCTTGTTTCTTGTACATTGAAAAATGTAGAAAAATGTGAATCTCTCTCAACTTTAGAAATAAAGTTTCTAGAAAAAACTCTTGAGCCTCACTTATATTACTTTCCCATTTGTTGTACATTCTTCCATCTGGCTTCAACATTTATCTCACTCTAAAATGGTGAGATAAATCTGCTCTGACATAGTACAACAGGACAGATGGTCTTCAGAACATATACTATGAGCGGGTGAAGTTGAGAAAAATCTAACCAACACTTACTCTTTTACTTTTTAAAGAGAAGCATGAAGATCAGATTCAGAAACAGTACATATAATCATTTTCTATTTCTTGGATAAAATTCTGACAAAATTTAGACTCTACTTGTATTACACCTGTATATACCTAATGATGATCCTATATTGTTTTGAAATACTTATTACTTCAAGTTACTAGGTTGAAAGCTTACTTCACTTAAATGGAAGATAACCAAGTATGTAATTTACTAATTCAAAATAAAGATCAACCTAGGAATTGTGGTACATACTTGTACTCCTAAGACAGAGGAGGAAGAGGCAAGCAATTTCTGTGTGTTTAAGTACAGCCTAGACTACATAGTGAATTTTTGTCCATACTTAAATATTCATATATATGATATAATTATATATTACATGCCTCCTTGATCTAAAGTTGTAACAGTTTTATGACAAATTATCTTGTAACACAAGATAATATAGGTCCTATGAAAACAGATAGAGGTATTTTATGATGTACTATATATGTAACTGTTTTTATGCATATTTAGAAAATATTTTTATACTAAATAGACAAGAGCACATGGAAGAAACACTCTAAAATTTTCTAATTTGATACTGCTTCTTTCACATCCTCACCATCACCTACCATCTCCTGAGTTTTCAATCTTAGCCATTCTAACTGGTGTGAGGTGAAATCTCAGGGTTGTTTTGATTTGCATTTCCCTAATGACTAATGATGTTAAACATTTTTTAAGGTGCTTCTCAGCCATCCAAAGTTCTTCATGTAAAAATTCTTTGTGTAGTTCTGTACTCCATTTTTTAATAGGGTTATTTGGCTCTCTGGAGTCTAACTTATTGAGTTATTTGTATATATTGGATATTAGCCCTTTGTCGGATGTAGGGTTGTTGAAGATCCTTTCCCAATTTGTTGTTTGCCGTTTTGTCCTCTTGACAGGATCCTTTGCCTTACAGAAACTTTGTAATATTATGAGGTCCCGTTTGTCAATTCTTGATCTTAGAATAGAATCTAAACATAAAGTAAGGTCAGTTTGGCTCCTGGCAGCTAACCTATAGGTATATTTCATCATTTCTCATATAGGAGAGAGGCAAATGCATTTCTTTTTTTATATTACAATTATTATTATTTTAATTTTTGTATGGGTGCTTTACCTGTATGTGTGCTTGTGGACAACATGTATGCAGTGTCCACAGAGTCCAGAAGAGGGAGTCCGATGCCTTGGCCCTAGAGATAGAGACAGTTGTGAGCTGCCATGTGTGAGCTGGGAACAAAACCTGAGCGAGCCAATGCAGTTATCAAGTATCTAAGAGCCAAACAATAGGAAGTTTTATGAACAAAGAAAACAATAGAAATGCCAAAGTGAATGCTGTAGGATTATATAATTTGAAATATTTTAGAGATACTAACCTATTCTATTCAGTTGGAATTTAAATTTTATTAACCCAATAAAGAAACGGAGTGCATTACTGACATTTTCAAGTTACTGTTATTATAATGTAAATTTTAGTATTAAAAGTATTTTATCATGTTGGTGAATATTTGAATTCTGGGTGATAAATGAAATGAATTTGATTTGAGAAATGCTGTTTGTTTTTTCTGTTAAATTGTTTATTCAAAATTCTGATGGGGAAATATTAAAATAAAGTCAGCTGCAGAAAGCTGTCAGGTCATTCAGTTGTTTAAGACCTTCATTATTTTGCATTTTATCCCATCAGTTTAAACACCACATGACACTCCATTTTGTAAGTAACAAGAATACACAGATTCATGGCTCCCTTCAAGTATATATTTAAATACTATACTTATTTAGAAATGAAATGAAGTAATTGAAAGGATCAAAGTCTTTATAGGCACAGTACAGTGTCTTCTGTGCATCTTATTCTATTAATGAGAAACTTGCAAACTCTTCTCTGGTAATAGCTTGTCTAGTTTCTAAAATTAACTGCCTTCAGCTGCATTTAAATCACAATGTGATCTAGCAGCATGGAGAGCTTATGCATAGCACCACATGTACCCTAATCTATCCTTTGTCCAGTGGTATCATCACCAAATTAAAACATTACAAAATGACCAATTGAGTGAAACTATTAGCTTAATATTGCCATAAAAGCACCATCCAAAAAGAGAACACAATGTAATTCCCCAGAGTCCCCGAAGCACTCAGGCAGAATAGCACAGAAATCAATAGAACCAGGAGGGAAACATTATGAAAATTTTGTAAGAATTTGCTTCCAAATGTGATCCTCAATAAGAGACTTCAGCATCTCATTCAAGAGCAATGTTCAAATGGAATGAAATAAAATACACTTAACAAGGAATGAATGCCACAATGTAAAGTTCTGTTGTTCAAAGAACCTTACCATTTTAATATCAATTTTCCTCTTTCCAGATTAACCCTATTGCTTTTGCTAACAAGAATGATGAAAGACATATTGGAAAACATAAAATATTAAAAACCTGAAAAGCCTATATTAGAAAGATGAATTAAATATGTGATAAGCCCAAGGTGCAAAGGTGTATGATACAGTACATTCAAATATATCAATATTCAAAGACATGGATATAGTACATGGATATAAATCTTGAGAACTTATCACTTAAAAAAAAAACTCACTATACCAGAGCAGAACATTTATTCCAATTCTGGATTTGCCCAGAAAGCATCCCTGTAGTGGAGATTTTCATGGTAACTCACACATCTTTGAGGTATGGTTTTAGCCACACTCTGGAAGAAAACAACAAAGCATGAAAAACAACAAATAGATCAATGATTTATCCTGTCAGAAAAGTCCATAATTTTTATGCTTATAATAATTTGACCAAATATAAAGGAAATGATGTAAACAACAATTTGATCTAAATTTCATATAAAAACACTGGATAAAAATATTTCTCAGTAATTCAATAAGTTCAGCTTGGAATAACAAAATAAGCTTTCCTATAATACACAAAATAATTATATTGATTTAGTATATCTAAATGAGGCAATCAAGATAATGTTTGTGTATAAAACACATAGACATTCAATGGACACATAAACTAAAACTGCACATTATCATATATGAAAAAACTACATTGATCTTAATTAGCAGTACTATACTTTAATGATAAACAGGCTATTACAAATAAGATGAATTCAGTGTCTTTTTCCTGTCTTTTTAATTTTATCATGAAACAATTTTTACCAAAAATGTTGAATCAGCAAATAATTACATCCTAAAATATTTTTTATATATAAATCAGGATGCATTTCTCTTTATAATACTAGAGATGTTTCAATACACATTGTTATTCATGTGAACAATATACATTGTCTTGATTAGTTAGTTCATGCTACCGGAATAAGGTACCACTCTGGATTACAGAAAGCCCAAATGGCTGACTCATGGATGATTTGTTGCTTGCATCACCCAGTGGAGCATCCAATATGCCACAGAATGGAGTGTGTAGCTGTGTTTGCTTGATTCTTGAAAACCAAAAATGCCTTTTCAACTCATAAAGAAAAGAACTGGCTTCTGAAAAGATCATTTAAACAATTTAGATGCAAGATGGTAACTATGATGAAGATAATATGCCAGTGATAAAAATAAATACAAAATACAATGAGTAAAAATTGCACACTCTTTTTAATGCTGCCACTCAGTTGTAGTAGGTTGGTAAGATTCTACAACTATATCCTGGTGGTTTTGTGACATCCAATGATGGTATAGAGTTTTCTGTAACCATGAGCATCATGTGGTTATGCATGTTTTGGCAATGCACCTTTATATGTGCTACTTGCTTATAGGTTGGTAATGATGTAGCATTCCTATGGATGCCAAGGCTTTCTGTAGTTGATGGTCAATGGGGCTTTTTGAAAATATGAACTCAAAAACCAGTGTATGCCTTGGAATTGTTTATTCAGGAGTGAAATAGGATTGAAGCATAGATTCAGGTATCCCCAATTCTATATATCAATGCAGTAAGAATATTATAAAGGTTTTGGAGAAACAGTATAAAAGGGTACTAAGGCACTCTTAACATATATTTATATGTACTGCATGCAGACTGCAGCAAGGCGAGGCAGTCTCTGACACTGTCTTCAAATTCTATTTGACAGTTTTTTTAACTTAGGAGCTGGTAGAAGCTTTGGATTATTAATATACTTGAAACTGAATTATGTAATTGTTCCAAGAATGCTAGACCAGACTTCAGAGTGGGCATGGACTAGATGTTCACAGGACTAAGACTATGAAAAGTAAGATGACTCTACACCATCAACAGTATTTTTTCCTCAATCATTACAAATGTTTCAGTCAGTAAATCATGTAGAAGTTGTAAAATCACAGTGGTCTTCCTTCTATATTTTCTGGAAACTTCACAGTAGGAATTCAGTTTCTTTATTGGAACACACAATGCTCTGCCTCTTCAGGCTCCCCAGTTCAGGCCCTCCCCCATGTACTTATTTGCATATTCCATGTTGGCACTTCTTACCATTATTATATTTTTTGGATAGACAGCATTTTTATTAAGTTGTAAATGACTTGGTGACTTAATAATCAATGAATAAGTACTCTCTGTTGGATAATTGTAGAGCAATTGATGAGGTTTTCAACAATTTCTGTATGTCTTTTGCTTAGATAACTGCTATCCAACATTTCCAAGCTTCCTTATAATTAGGTAGTGTCATGATTTTAGCTATTATTTGAGGAGTATGAAAAGACAATGGGAACTTTCCTAGCATAGGCCTATTTCATGGCTGAGTGCCTTATCCTCAACAGTCAAGAGAAGGACTCAGAGAACTCCAATGTGACAGAGCATGAGCTATGCAGTGCTGTAGCTCAGACATCCAGGACAGTGACCATGGGTTACATGTGCTGTAATTTGAACTGAGTGAGATACAAACTGAAGATGGTTAAGTAAAC
Organism: Apodemus sylvaticus; assembly: GCF_947179515.1. Classification (NCBI taxonomy): domain Eukaryota; kingdom Metazoa; phylum Chordata; class Mammalia; order Rodentia; family Muridae; genus Apodemus; species Apodemus sylvaticus. Next base: position 10,751,523 of record NC_067479.1, read on the forward strand.
AGAGATGAGCACAGACTTTTGATGCTGGGCATTAGTCAAGCATTATTGTAAGGACTTATTGCTACACTGCTCTCTATTTAAAAATTTATTTACTACTTCATTAACTCCTGTTTTATAAAATCATATTTTAGAAATCTCCTGATGGAACTTGGAAACATTATTCTAGATGATTTCTTTTGTTTCTAATTTTCTCTTCATCAGAAATATGATTTTAATATTCTATTGATTTATTTAACTACAATGAAAGACATGAGCATGTATAACTAACAAGCTGGCTGTGTAACTTATTGTCTAAGCTTGTGAACAAGATTAAAACTTCAAAATAATTTCTTTATATTTATTATCCAAAGATTTATTATCTAAAGCAAAGCAGAATGATTATTTTCTTTCATTTCTCTGTATTTTAATTGCCTTCACCAGTATCTATATCTATATCTACATCTATATCAATATCTGTATCTATATATATATCATCCATATCTATATATATTCTTGTTATATATAACATATATATACTTAAATATGTATATATACACACATATGTGTATATACATACATATAATATCAAAGAAGATTGTTTCTAATATTAAAGCTTTAACTACTAGTTTTTCAAAAATTGTCATGATATCATAACAGTTGAGTTGCATGTTTCATCTTTGTGTAGTTCATAAATTTAGTTGTAGTAAAATACAGTATAGTATGAATGGTTGGAATGTTAAGAAAAAATACTGGTGAAAAATGAGAATAAAATTGTATTTGTTTTTATGTATTCATGTTTTCTGTAGTTACAGGCATTGTGGTGTGTGTGTGTGTGTGTGTGTGTGTGTGTGTGTGTGTGTGCTTTTTGATGTCTTTATTATACAGGGGCAATATCATTGCATTTTCTTTTCTTTTAAGCAAATTTTCCTTGGATCCTTTTCCCATAGCATAGTCTGGCCTCAGTAGGAGAGGCTGGACTTCTTCCTGCTGTGAGCTGATATAACAAGGTTGGTGGGTAGTCATGGGGGTGTCATCTTCTCTCAGGAGAAGGGAAGAAAGGAATGGCGAGAGGGGTGTAAGGGTGGAATGGAAGGAGAGGAGGGAGGGGAGCTGTGATCAGGCTATATGTCCCGCGCTTACGTCACGCCAGCAAGAACGATGAGGCACACTCAGGATCCTTCTGCAGAAAGCTTTAATGAATCTTGAGAGGGAGAGCATAAGCTTACAGGGCGGAGACCCCGAGGGAGCGCGAACCCAAGTCTTATATAGGCAAGTCCTCCCGCCTTGGACGTGGCGTACCCTGGTTGGCTGCGGCTCATCACCCCATATGACGCCACAAGGTAGGCAGAGACTCAGTAGCGGGAAATTCCGCTCGGGCATGTGCACTCGGCCTGTTTACGGCTCAGCAAGAACAGGATGTAGGCGCCATCTTGTAATGGAGATCATAGGAGCGTTCGGGCGGCTCCCAACAGCTATAGAATAAATAAATAAACAAGTTAATAGTGGAAAAATATGGGTTATTCAAGTAACATCTAACCTGAAAAGTTTTTTACTGCTATCTGCTTTCATGATACCAGAAAACACTAAGCAAGCTGTCAAAGGACGGAAGCAATTAAATCGTTCCTGCTGTGATTCTTGAGAAGCACAAGAGTGACCAGCATGGCAAGGTATATGTAAGGGTTCGATATCAGGCACTCATAATTTTGTAACCTCATTCGGACTTAAAGGTTGAAAAATCATGCTGGTATAAGATGCCTGGTCAACTTCTCATGGCCAGTAAGGACAGGGGTTTCAGAGAAGGAACAACTACTGCCATTTTGCTAGACCACACAATTCCTAACTACATTCTAAATCTTATCCTTATCCACAGACTCACCACCACTACATATGGCAACCTTCTGAGAAAACAGTATTTTATCACCCCATTACTTAGAAATTCTTTACTATAGACCCATATTTAAAACTGTCTCCACAATTTTTCTGATTTTCATCCATTCTAAAATGTGAGTATTTTAGTTCTCCTAATCCCCAAATGTTGTAAAGATTAAAGTTTTGAAGAATATATAGCTAAATATATTCAGAGTAAACATCTGGAGGATAAGTCACCAAAGAAAATTTATTCTCATTTTTAGTTCTGTCCAGTGGAATTCAAATATATGGAGTCTATTTAATAAACAGAATTAGAAATCACAATTACATAGTACTTTCATAATGAAAATGACTTAAAACATTTTTTGTACTTTGAGCAGAAAATGTGCTTGATTAAAAACTACTTGACTATTGCGCTGCTTGCACAGCTAGAGGTGTGAAAACAGAACAGTGTAAACAGAACACGAAGGTCCCTTTGCTGTTGACATCTGTGACAGCAGCTTATTAATAGTGTAGCCATTTTCACAGCAGGAATGGTTTAAACTTCCATCTTATATTGTAACAAATAATTTGGGAAATGATTAATGAGATTTTTAATTATAGACTGAGTTTCTCTCTAAACCGTCTGCGTCATTGCCGCCGAAAAAGATCAAGCTTTAATTATATAGAGGTGAAACTCTGCAGTAAAGCCAAACATGACCATTTTGGGGAGGCTGGATGTATTCCACAACTGGCTCACCTTCACACATGGCTGCACACGTCTGTTACTTAGAACCCTGTTTTAACGAGGTTGCAGTCCCATTATACTCTCCATATGAGTAGTATAGTGTTACAGACTGGTTTGCAAAACTTGGGCTGCCATCCCGAAGACTTCTCTGTTAATGAACCAAGGTGATTTAGAAACTGTCTGTCTCTATTTGTCTGTCTGTCTGTCTGTCTCTCTCTCTCTCTCTCTCCCTGTCCAACAAAATCAACAATAACAGCAGTAGCAACAATAACAGCAACAGCAACAACAGGAAATTTGTAATGAACTAAAAATGATTTCTGATTTCTCGGCATTGGAGGTAAGAAAGAAGGAGATAAGATGAATCCTTTCTGTTCCAGGCAGCCACATTCTTTAAACTCACACACATCCAGTTGGCTGGATTACTTTTAACAGTAATTACTTCAGAAAAGTGACATAGAGAAAATAACTCTTGGGTACAATTTTGACACCTTAATTTTATTTTTGTTTCCTTCCCAAAGTAGACCGTGACCTCAAACTGATATCTCATTAGTCTCTGTGAATTATCATTATCAGGAAAGTTTTAGAATTATATTTGATAATTAACCACAGGCATGCTCTGCATAACACTCTTATTCTAATCATCAGAGAAGGGGAGCATCACTTGATGATGCAGCTACTAGATGGGCAAGGGACTTGAAGTATCTTAAACACTTGAGCTACGTCTCAGGCAGATGGCTGTTAGTTATTAACTGTCTGGATCAGGTGCTTCTGTTTTGTAGCTTTGTTCTGCTGCTTTCAGGAAGGGACAGCATTGCCATGAAGCTAGAGCGGGAGATGCAGGATACTGGTGTTGATGAATGTGCTCACTAACCATATTTCTCCAGTTTATCTCTGAAGACTTCTGCCTTAGTCCTGCAATTAATACATTCATTCTTGTCACGTTTTCTAGTTTATTTCTTATCATATTCATAAACTCATTTCAGTTTTGGAACACACAGTAAGGGTCAAGGGTGACAAATGTTCTTACATAAAATGACTTCTTAATTTTACTCAATGAAATATTTTCAAACTGAAACAGTGAAAAATCTTCTAGTGAACAAACACACATATGCACACTCACCCAAACATCAACACAAGTACGTGAATGTACACATGGGCATATATTACATACACACCCATGTATATACATATATACACATGAATGCACACATGAACACACACATACACGTGATTGTGTACATGCATGTGAAAAAACTCTGAGATAATTCAATGAAGAATATTACTCTAAGAAACGTTAAGTCCACAAAAGGAAACTTAATGATTATTTTCACAAGTTTACCCTGAGAAGAAATAACTCAGTTTTTTATTTTTGTACTTTCTTTTTCCTTTTTTTGTTATGTTTCATCCCTTTTTTACAGTCCAGTCATTATCTCCCTCTTTGTCCACCCTCTGAAAGTTTTCATTCCATTCCTTTTCTCCCATCTTCAAGAGGATTTCCCCACAACCACACCCCCGCCTACATCCAACCAGACCTCCCCCCTCCCGGGGGCTTCAAGTCTCTCAAAGGTTAGGTGCCACTTCTCTCTCTCACTGAGGCCAGACCAGGCTGCCCTCTGTTGTACATGTGTCAGGGGCCTCAGACCAGCTTGAGTATACTGCCTGGTTGGTAAATCAGTGTCTCAGAGATCTCGGAGGCCCAGATTTGTTGAGACTGCTGGATTTCCTATGGGGTTGTCCTCCTCCTCAATTTCGTCCAGCCTTCCCTAATTCAGTCACAGGGTTCCCTGATTTTAGTCCATTGGCTGGATGTAAATATCTACTTCTGTCTCAGTTAGCTGCTTGTTGGGCCTCTCAGAAGGCAGCCATGCTGTGTTCCTGTCTATAATTACATCATAGTAACAGTGATGAAGCCAGGCCTTGGAGCTTCCCTTGAGATGGGTCCCAATTTTTGCTGGTCACCTGACCTCCTTTCCTTCAAGTCTCCATTTTTGTCCTGGCAGTTCTTTTTGACAGAAAGAACTTCTGCTTCAGAGTTTTTGACTGTGAGATGGCAACACCATCTCTCCACTCAATACCCTGTCTTTCTACCAGAGGTGGATTCAACAGGTCACTCTTCCCACTGTTGGGCATTTCATCTAAGGTCCCTCCCTTTGAATCTTTGATTTCTCTCACCTCCCAAGTTTCTATTACTTTCTGGAGGGTACCCCAAAGACCCACCTCCTCATGTTGCTCCCCCTGTTCCACACAGTTTCCTGTCTCCCTCTTCTTGAGGAATCAAATTATTCTAATTAACAAGAAAAACATATTCAGGCCACACAAAAGAATACAATATAATTTTCAGACCGGATATCTAGAATTTTATTTCATATATTTGAGGAAATTAAAAATGATGAATGAGACTATGCCTTACTTGGTGAAGAAAAATTCAGAACAGAGTTCCCAGTTTCTGTAGTAGTGTATATCAATGATAAAATGTGTTAGAGCATCTATATTTTAGGAATAAAATACTTTATGAAAAAGAAATGCCAACATTTCAGGACAGTAAATTTCACACCAATTTCTTCTGCACAGAGGCACAAACTGAGCAGCAAGGTATTTGTGAGCACTGAGTCATGCCAGAAACAAAAACTAATACTAAAAAACATAGAGTGCTCTGTCTAAGAATAGGGGAACAGAGAAAAATAGCTGAAATTCCATGTTATCCTTCTGTAACTAGAGGGAAACATGATAGGAGAAATAAAATTTAAAACAAAGATGTAAACAGAAGAGAGGTTATGAGTTTATTGCTCTCAGTGGGTTTGATTCTCAACACAGAAAACTGAATTAATTGATTAAGTACTTTTGACATAGCCATTAAATAAGCCTTCAGGATACACAATCAAGAGTAAACTATAATAGAAATATTTGAGAAGAAAATATTTCCGCCAATGCTTGCTTCAGCAGCACAGATACTAAAATTGGAAAATATATCCTCCAGTCAGGGAAGAAGGTAGACTAATTTCCTATCTGCACCTAACCCTCCGATCCTCCAAATCTTGTCCCTGACTCTCTTCTCCAAGTCCGCAGCAGACCACTGGCTACACCCTTCCTTTCCTCCTGTCTCTGTCTCCAGTAGATGATCCAGATCTTCCCACCACTACCTCTCCCCACATTCCAGCAGAACTTCCCGCTAACCCACAGGCCATGATGGCTAGGGAATCAGGTAGGTTCATTGCAGATCTTCAACCTTCCTTTCCTCCATGTTTAGATTGTTCCATCTCACAACCAGCTCTGAGGCAGTACATCTTCTGAAGGCTTCTTTGCCTTTCTGAACTCATAATCAGTGATCAACAATAAGTAGATCTTTAATTTTCCTTACTCCCACTCTTCCCATTATTCCAGCCTCTGACTGTAGCAGCCATTTTCTCTGAACCCACAAACCACTCTAGCCAGGGAAGCAGATAGCAGAAATGAAGCTATTTACCCCCCTCTTCTTCTACAAATACAATTCCCCAACTTCACTTAAATTTATATAGCAGATTCCCTCTTGCATCTTCCCCCACACATCTCTCTCCCCTTCCAACAGATCACATAAAATTTCCCTTATTGTCTTCCTCCCCACTTCTCAAGTTATTCTAATCCCAAGTCCAGGAGACTTTGTCTAGGAAGCCAAAATCCAAGACTGACAGAAAAGTAATAGGCTAGTTAAGCAGGTAAGCCAGCTTCAGATCTATAGTCTCCATCATCTTCTTGATATCTAATCCCAAACTATTCACGCCAGCTCATTAACAGACTATCTGTTGTAGAACTTTCTCTCCCTCTGCTTTCATTCCCAGGGGTCGTAGAAGGTACTGAAGGAATACCCTGATTTCTCCTTCCTGTGGACCACCACAACACTTATCCCATTCCATTCCCATCCCTAAGAGTTAGACCTCAATACCTACCATCAAATTTTATCCAGAATGGCCAGGACTTCTCAGAAACCTTGAAGAATTTTCTATGAGACACTGTAAAGCCACTAAATGTGACTAAAATCCAAAAAAATAACAACAACAAAACAAGAAACAAAACACCCATTTAACAAATCATGAGCAGATATTCACACCTAAAATTTCAATTTCTCCAAATGTAAATGACTAGCCAACAGAGCTAAAACAAAATGCTTAGAATTCAGGACAGCATATCTTCATTAAAACCTTGAATGCCAACACAACACAAGGTCCTGAGAATCATAACACATCTGCACGCAAATCAAAGACCTGGTGAATATGAGTGAAGGCTTTAAGAAAGAAGTTAATAAATTTCATAATGAAATTTATAAAAGAATAAAGAAAAAGTGGCAGAACATGAATAACACAGTTCAAGTCCTGAAAGTATAGATTCAATAATGAAAATCCCAATTGAGGGAAATCTGAAAAGGAAAAGGTTAGAGACTCAAAGAGAAACACAGGAAACAGATCTCACCAACAGAATAATAGAGATGGACAAGAGAATTTCAGACTTGAAGTCCCAATAAAAGAAATGGATACATTGGGCAAATAAAATGTTAACTCTCAAAATATCCTGGCACAACATCTGGGACACTATGGAAAGACAAAAATCTAAGAATTATTGGATTAAAAGAAGAACACGGAAGATATTTCAAGATAATGTTAGACAAAGTTTCATTAACCTAAAGAAGAAGATACCTATAAAGGCCCAAGAAGAATACAGAACACCACTTTCTGTTGACTAGACCAGAAAAGCACCCTCATCATATCATACTCAAAACACTAAATGTACAGAAAGGAGATGTATACAAAATTAAGTCAAAAAAATCAGAAGCCCTCTTCTATACAATGGAGAAACAGTCTGAAAAAAAATTAGAGAAACAAGACCTTTAACAACAGCTTCAAATAATGAAAAATAATGTGGGGTAGCTCTAACTAAACAAGGAAAAGACTTGTGAGGTTAAAAATCTTATATCATTTAGAAGATAACAGACCATGATCTTCTATTCTTATTAATGGATAGGATTAATGCAGTAGAATTTACCAGGTTATCAAAAGAAATTTAAAATTCAATACAATCACTATCACAATTCCAATGCAATTCTTCACAGATGATAAAGGGATATATTTTAGTTTCATATGGAACAAAAATGCCTGAAGTAATTCTGAAAAATAACAGAATAGCTGGAGGTATCACTATCACCAGTTTCAAGTTTTGCTATAAAGCTACAGTAATAAATACATTATAGTAATGACACATATGCACACCCCAACACACACACACACACACACACACACACACACACACACACACAACCACAAGACACACTGATTAATGATCTCAAATTGAAGAACCAGATGTAATTCTCACACATAAGGACTCCTGATTTAAAACAAACAAACAAACAAACAAACAAACAAATGCCAGAAATACACGAGAATAAAAGACAGCATCTTTAGCAATGGTACATATTAAAGTAGATGTCTGCATGTAGAAGAAAGTAAATAGATTAATACTTATTATTCTGAAGAAAATTTAACTCCAAATAAATCCAAGTCTTCAACTTTCAACCAGATACACCGATAGAAGAGACAGTGGGGAATGTCCTTGAACACATTTGCACAGGCTACAACTTTCTAAATAGAACATGGACAGAACATGTGCTAATATCAACAATTAAGTAATGGAACTTCATAATACTGAAAATTTCTACATGTCAATGGACTTTAAAAGTGACAGCCATAAGAATGTGAAAGTATTTTTCGTCAATAGCACATCTACTAAAGATCTAATATCCAAAATATGCAAAGAACTTAAAAATACCTGGATATCAAGAAAACAAATAATCTAATCAAATATATTTTATTGTTCTAAACATTTGATATGTAGATTATGTTTTGGGTATTCCAGGTTTCTAGGTTAATATCCACTTATTAGTGAGTGCATACCATGATTCACCTTTTGAGTCTGGGTTACCTCACTTAGTATGATGTTCTCTAGCTCCATCCATTTGCCTAAGAATTTCATGAATTCATTGTTTCTAATGGCTGGATAGTACTCCATTGTATAGATATACTATATTTTTTGCATCCACTCTTCTGTTGAGGGATACCTGGGTTCTTTCCAGCATCTGGCAATTATAAATAGGGCTGCTATGAACATAGTAGAGAATGTATCCTTATTACATGGTAGGGAATCAGAATTCTCAAAAGAGAAAACTCTAATGACTTGGGAACACTAAAAAGATATGTTTCACATCTTTAGTCAGCAGGGAAATGAAAATCAAACTACTTTGAAATTTTATCTTACACCTATCAGAATGGCTAGAGTCCCTAAAAATGTGACAGTCATGTTGGCAAGAATTTGGAGTAAGGAGAACACTTAACCACTGCTGGTGGAAGTATAAAGTTATACAGCCACTCTATAAATCAGTGGGGCAGTTCCTTAAGAGTATTGGAATCTATATATCCTCATGATCCAGCTATTTCACTCTGAGCTATATACAAAAAGAATGCATAATCTCTCCAGAGGGAAAACTGTTCAGCCATGGTCATTGCTGTTCTATTAATAATATCTAGAAATTGGAAATAACCTAGATGTTCCTCACTGGAAGAATTGATAAAGATAGTGTGATACATTTACACAATTGAATAATATTAAGCTGTTGAAAAACTAAAATTTGTCATAATATGGAGGTAAATAAAAAATCAGTCTGAGTATGGTTAACCAAAACTAGAAAAACAAATATGGTATGCACATGTGAATATGTTGATATTAGCTTCAAAGTCAATGATAACCAAGTTGTTATCCATAGAACCACAGATTGTAAATATAGAGTAAGGAACTAGGGTTCAGGGGAGGAAGCAGATAAATCTCCCTAAGAAAGAAAAATTGAATAGTTGCAGATGGATTGCTGGAGACTCAAATGGGGTTATAAAGTAGAGGGATAGAGGGAAGTGGGAGACATTGTAGAGAATATAAGGAGAGATACCTAAAATTAAGGATCATTTGAGGCATAGTAAAGAAACCTGATATAGTAAATGCTTTCTAGAATGTACACATATATGCAGGAAATCTAAATGAAATTGCTAAATAATAGGGGAGAGAGTCTTGTCAACAAATGATGCTTTCAGTACTGAGACTGGGTTATATCTAATTGAATTCGTGGCCAAAGTGGTCTTGTGGGTACCCCCAAACAACCTTGGGTATTTGCAAGATTAATTTGCTGCCACAAACTTATAACAGGGTTTATAGACAGGTGCTGAAGACAGCACCTATACAACTCATTGAACATGGAGTTCAATACTAGTGTCTTTAGGAAAGAAAGACACTCTGCATACTGTCGAAGGACAGATGGAAATACCAATCTCACAACTAACCATTTCATCTAAAATGAAATCCTCTCTGAAGGATTTACTGTTGCACTGGTACATAAAGTTTATGAGAACAAACAATCATCACCTCAGTTGGCTGTAGACACACTCAACAAAGATGTAGCCTGTAATTGACATTCCTTGGTCGATCAAAAACCTGAGATGGGGTGGCTTACGAAAGTAGGGTAAAACCAATACTACTGTTCGAAAAAAATTTGACAAAATAAATTTTTTTTAAAAAAATAGTGATAAGATCCTTACCTTTCTGAGTAAGGAAAAAAATATATATATATATATATTCCAGTTTTAGAACTGAAACAATAAATCATTTCATAAATTAAAAAGAAATGCAGTTAACAAATGACTCCTAATGACATTCTGCCATATTGATAGACTGATTTCTTGTTCAGCAATCATTAGGGACGCTTTCTCTGATGGAATATGGGGAAACTTTCAGAAAGATCACTGAAAGACATCATGAACAGTGTGAGAGATCTTGTCACACACAGTCCTAAATATCTCCATTCCCTCAGAGCTCAGGAAATCCTGAGAAAGAAGAAAACGACAGTATAAGAAGAACCAGGGCACACTAAGAATCATGGCATGATTGACAACATCTGACCTCACATAGGTGGGCACAGCATGAACAGCACTGGCATGGATCTGCATTGGGTGGGGTCCTAGAGTGGCTAACCTCTTGTAATGAAAATCAATTTCCTAAAATGTAGCTTTACCAGGAAACAAATTATTATCAAGGCCATTCGGCACAGCCAGCAGTAAATGGACAAGGGACAATGAACTCTATTAGTTTTGGAGCTTCCTTGTATCATAATGTACATCAGGAGTGTGTGTATGTGTGTATGTGTGTGTATGTGTGTGTGTGTGTGTGTGTGTGTTTGTGTATGTATATATGTGTATGTGTTTATGTATATATGTGTCTGTGTATGTGTTTATGTGTATGTATATATATGTGTGTGTTTATGTATGTGTATGCGTATGCGTATGCGTATGCGTATATGTATATGTATATGTATATCTCTTTTACCTTAGAGTTCCTTCATGCATATATTGTTGCTTTCAATTCAGTAGTTTTATGGGATTTGCTTGTTAGTGTGGACGAGAGTGAGTCTGTTTCTTGTGCCTTCTCTTGGGGGTATTTCTGTTTCTTTTGCCTAATTCTAATGTATTAGATTTGTTTTATCATAATATTGTATTATATTAATCATACCATATCATATCATCTAACCATAGAAGCCTGATTGCTTTCTACTGAGAGACAGCAAGGGTGTAGACCCAAATGGGAGGGAAAGAAGTAGAAGTTGAGAAAAAAACTATAATCCTTTTATTTTGAAACTTTATGCTATAAAAATTGTCTACTTTCAATAAAAGGAAAAGGGTAGATCATAAAGAAAAAGAAATACCTATGACAATCTCACTCTCAAAACATTTCCTTCCCCTATTCCTTGACATTCCCAGAGACAAAGTAGCAAAGTTGGCCTTCGTACCACTCACTCTTTTCCACATGTGTCCAGTAATGGTTTTCTATGGTGGTCTCCCTGTGCTGTAAAGACAAGCTTCTTTAATGAGGGGTAGTAGCTACACTTATCTGGAGCAATAAGGGTCAAATTAGTATAACATTGTGCCAGTGTAGTAAAGTGTCAAAACTCCTTATTTTCTGAGGTGTCTGATCTCATACATAGCAACAATTGACTCACCTTTTCTTTCTATATTTGTGCAAATACACACACACACACACACACACACACACACACACACACCTATATATAACAGTAACAATGAGTAAAGACAGCTATCACCTTGAAAGTGGGAATCATAGTAGTGACTACAAAGGTAAAGGTTTAGTGAGAAGTGATGGCATTGTATTTCAATTAAACTTCATTATAAAAATACTCAATTTCAATAAAAATAAAAAAGTAGTAATGAGAATGTGTGTATGTTAATCTCTGTGTTAAAAACAACCATAGGTAAAATAATAAGATGATTTTCTAGATATTTAGAAAACAATGCTTTTTTTTCTATAGAATATATTCTCGTTTCATAAAAAAATTAAATAAAAATCTGATTAAAAATACAACACAAGCTACAAAATATGTTCTTAAGGAACCATTACTAAAATTTAAATGATATTTCTAGATTCAGTATTGATAACAAAAATACATACTTGTGCTATACCTTTTGTGATTTTCATATTACATTTCTGCACATTACTCAAAATAAATTAATTTCTGCATTAATATCTTTATGTGACTACTATGTGAGTTTTATAGCATGAACTGCATTAGGTTGGTTATATTTTTCTTGTCATTTCTACTCAGTAATCAAACATCTCATCAAAATTGAGAGGCAAAATTAAAAAAGCACAAGAAAATATTTGTAGCTACATATTGAAAGTCTGGCGCATGCATTATTACAATCTTAGTGGCCATTTGTTACATCTCTTGAGTGAGGCAGGTCTTAGAGAATTTGTGATGTGTGCTGTGCAATAGATGTACAGAAAGTCTGAACCTAATGCTTGGAAAAAGCCTTCACTGCTGATGTGAGGTGTATGCGCTTTCCATGTCTTCTTCCTTGCAGTAATAAGGTGGCCCCAGTAGCAACACTAGAGACTCATGAAATTTGGAGAAAGAACTCAAACTGGATGCTAAAAATTAGTATAAATGATCACACAGGCTCCAGGGGGAAATATGCTTATGCGTTGTACTCTAAAATTAATTCAGTTAACCAGGAGTCTGATGGGTTCAAAACAAAAATTAGAGAAATGGAAGAAAGGGTAAAACTGGTGGCAAAACCCAGTAGGGAGCGTCAATGGAGTGTAACAACTGCTGAGGGACAGATTGCGGGTATGATTAGCAACAACACTGCGCTCCCCTTTAAATATAACTCCCTACAAATTACTCTGAAAGACGGGGAGCCACAGCTGCTCGGGCATGCAGCTGGCGAGAATGGAAGGGACGCGCAGTCAGTTATACATAAACAATTTACAAATTAAAGTGGCCAAGTCAGTTAGCACCTGGCTTAAGCCACAAGCACAAATTGATAGAAAATAAAATATGGGAATGTTAATTTATTTTTCTAAAAACGTATTAACCTTAAGCAAAATATATTTTATACATATAATGATTTGCCCCAGCTTCAAAGTAAGAAGAAAAAAATAAAACACCTACCACTAAAAGAAGGGTAAGATTATTCATTAATTCTCTAAATGCCAAGATTAGATTTATTTTCAGTTATAGAATCAGTCTAAACTATTTTACATATAATAAAATAAAACAAGTGTCCTCATAGTCTAGGAAAATGAAATTACTCCCCCCCACACATTTGACTGATTTTCTTTTTTTTATTAAATTAATAATTCCATTCCTTTACAACTCAAATGATATCGTACTTCCCAGGTACCCCTTAACAATCCCCCATTCAGCATCTGCCCACCTCTCCCTCCCCTTTGCCTCTACAGGGGTGCTCTTCCCCATCTACCCTCTAGTGCCTCACTGCTCCCGCATCCCCCTATGCTGGGGCATCAAACCTCCACAGGACCAAGGGCCTCCTCTCCCATTGATGTCAGACAAGGCCATCCTATGCTATATATGGATCTGGAGCCATTAATCCCTCCCTGTACACTTCTAGGTTGTTGGTCTACTCTCTCGGGGCACTGGGTGATCGACCTAGCCAATGTTGTTCTTCCTATGGTATTGCAATGCCCCTCTGCTCCTCCGATCCTTCTGTCGGCTCCACAATCAGGTTCCTGAACTCAGTCTAATGGTTAGCCCCAAGCATTCACATCTGCATTGGTTAATTGCTGGCAGAACCTCCCAAGGAACAGCCATACCAGGCCCCTGTCACCAAGTACCTCTTGGCAACAGCAACAGTATCAGGCTTGGTGTCTATAGACAGGATGGAGTCCCAGGTGGGCCAGTCCCCAGATGACTCTTCCTTCAGTCTTTGCTCCATTTTTTTTTTATCCCTGTTCCTTCCTTTGGACAGGAACATCTCTGGGTTAAAAACATTGAGATGGGTGGGTAGCCCTAACCTTTGACCCGGGGGGGGGGCATGCCTATCTACTGGAGGTGAACTCTACAGGTTCTATCTCCCCTTTTCTCACTTGGAGTGATATTTTCTAGTTTGATTCATTTGCTTGCTAACTTCATGAAGTCATCATTTTGAATAGCTGAGTAGTACTCCATTGTACTACATTTCAAATGTATCCATTCTTCTGTTGAGGAGCATCTGCGTTGTTTCCACCTTCTGGCTATTATAACAATGTCATCTATAAAGATAGTAAAATGTTTCCTTTTTACAGGTTGGAGCATCTTTTGGATATATGCCCAGGTTCAGTCATACATTTCTCTTCCTCCCAGTGAACATTCTCGTTCTAGAATTTGATGCAATTGATGAAGAAAGGGAGATGATAAACAGGGTCAAACATCTGACAATTCATATAGTCAACTAAGATTTTAAAAATCCTTTCCTATTTACTACTTTCCTATTTACTACTTTACAGACCATCTACTTTAATAAGAAGGGGAAAGAAAAAAACCAAAAAACAAAACAAAACAAAAAAAAACCTTTCTTCTTAAATAAATAAATAAAAAAAAAGATCACTGGAATAAGATCCTTTTGGTTTCCATCTGCACCCGGAACTGACCCTGTGCCACAGCTATCTATATCCAAATGCCATGAGGAAAGAACTGGTCTACCACTCTGCTCCTCTGCTCCTCCTGAACTCAGTCTGATGGTTGACACACAGGCATGCAGGAACGACAAGCCATACTCAGTGACAGCAAGACCAGCTAACATCAGAGATAACCAGATGGTGAAAGGCAAAGGAAAGAATATAAGTAACAGGAACCAAGGAAAAGTAGCATCATCAAAACCCATTTCTCCCCACCATAGCAAGCCCTGGATACCCCAATACACCAGAAAAGGAAGACTCTTATTTAAAATCATTTTTCATGATGATTATGACAGAGGACTTTAAGAAGGACATAAATAATCCCTTTAAAGAAATACAGGAGAACCCAGGTAAATACCTAGAAGGCCTTAAGGAAGAAACACAAGATTCCCTTAAAGTATTACAGGAAAACACAACAAAAGGTAAAGGAATTGGAAAAAACCATCAAGGATCTAAGATGGAAATAGAAACAATAAAGAAATCATAAAGGGAGACAACTTTTCAAGATAGAAAACCTAGAAAAGAAATCAGAAGAAATGGATGCAAAATACTAGAGAAGAAAGAGAAAAAAATCTCAGGTGCAGAAGATACCAAAGAAAATATTGACACAAAAGTCATAGAAAATGCAAAATGCAAAAAGCTTCTAACCCAAAACATCCAGGAAATCCAGGACAAAAGAGAAGTCCAAAGCTAAGGATAATAAGTATAGAAGGGAGCGAAGATTCCCAATGTAAAGAGCCAGGAAATATCTTCAACAAAATTATAGAAGTAAACTTCCCTAAACTATAGAGCATTTCATCCTAAAATGAAAGAATATACCATCTTCTCAGCACGTCATGGTACCTTCTCCAAAACTAACCATATAATCGGCCTCAATGGACAGAAGAATATTGAAATAATCTCATGCATCCTATCAGATCACCACAAACTAAGACTGGCTTTCAATAACAACAAAAACAACAGAAACTCCACATACTCATAGAAGTTAAACAATGCGCTACTCAATGATTACTTTGTCAAGGAAGAAATAAAGAAAGAAATTAAAGACTTTTTAGAATTTAATAAAAATGAAGGCACAACATACCCAAACGTATGGGACACAATGAAAGCAGTGCTAAGAGGAACAATCATAGTTCTAAGTGCCTCCAGAAGGAAAGTGGAGAGAGCTTGCATTAGTAGCTCAACAGCACACCTGAAAGATCTAGAACAAAAAGAAGTGAAAACACACAAGAGGCATAGATGGGAGGAAATAATCAAACTCAGGACTGAAATCAACCAAGTTAAAACGAAAAGAACTATAAAAAGAATCAACAAGACCAGGAGCTGGTTTTTTTAAAAAAATCAACAAGATAGATAAACTCTTAGCCAGACTAACCAGAGGGCACAGAGACAGTATCCATATTAAGAAAATCAGAACAGAAAAGGAAGACATAACAACAGAAATTAAGGAAATTAAAAAAATCATCAGATCCTACTATAAAAGCCTATACTCAATACAACTGTAAAATCTGGATTAAATGGACAATTTTCTAGACAGATACCAAATACCAAAGTTAAATCAAGAACAGATAAGATATCTAAAGTGTTCCATAACCCATAAAGAAATAGAAGCAGTTATTGAAAGTCAAAAATGCCCAGGACCAGATAAGTTTAATTC
This sequence comes from Apodemus sylvaticus, assembly GCF_947179515.1. Classification (NCBI taxonomy): domain Eukaryota; kingdom Metazoa; phylum Chordata; class Mammalia; order Rodentia; family Muridae; genus Apodemus; species Apodemus sylvaticus. The sequence goes on from NC_067479.1 coordinate 10,767,788, forward strand.
AGAATTCTATCAGACATTCAAAGAATGCCTAATACCAATTCTTTACAAACTATTCCAGAAAATTAAAACAGAAACTACCCTGTTTTTTTTTTTATGAAGCCACAGTTACACTGAAAGCAAAACGACACAAAGACCCAACAAGGAAAGAGAACTTCAGACCAATTTGCCTTATGAATATCAATGCAAAAATACTCAATAAAATTCTCACAAACTGAATCCAAGAACACATCAAAACAATCATCCATCTTGATCAAGTAGGCTTCATCCCAAGAATGCAGTGACAGTTCAGTATATGAAAATCCATCACTGTAATCCACAATATAAACAAACACAAAGAAAAAAACCCACATGATCACTTCACTAGATGCTGAAAAAGCATTTGACAAAATTCAACATCCCTTTACGTTAAAAGTTGCACTCACTAATAAGTGGATATTAACCTAGAAAATTGGAATACCCAAAACATAATCCACACATCAAATGAGGTACAAGAAGAAAGGAGTGGCCCCTTGTTCTGGAAAGACTCAGTGAAGCAGTATTCGGCAAAACCAGAACGGGGAAGTGGGAGGGGTGGGTGGGAGGACATGGGGAGAGAAGGGGGCTTATGGGACTTTCAGGGAGTGGGGGGCTAGAAAAGGGGAAATCATTTGAAATGTAAATAAAAAATATATCGAATAAAAAGAAAAAGAAAAAAAAAGTCTTAGAAAGTTCAAGAATACCCAGCCCATACCTAAACATACTTAAAACAGCAAACCTGTAGCAAACATCAAACTAAATGGAGAGAAAATTGAAGCAATCCCATTAAAGTCAGAGACTACGAAAGGGTAACTACTGTATTCCTATCTATTCAACATAGTACTTGAAGACCTATTGTCTATTGAAGAGCAATTAGACAAAAAAAAGGTGGTCAAATGCATACAAATTGGAAAAGAAGAAGACAAAATAACACTATTTGCAGATGATATGATAGTATATTTATGTGACCTCTCAAAATTATAAGAGAAATATCTCTGTATAAACAACCTCTGCAAAGTGACAGTATATAAAATTTACTCAAACAAATCAGTAGAGTAGCCTTCTATACTTAAAGGATGAATGGGCTGAGAAAAAAATTAGGGAAACGATAACCATCAGAATAGTCACAAACAATATAAAGTACCTTGATGTGACTCTAACCAAATAAGTGTTACAAGAACTTCAAGTCTCTGAAGAAAGAAATCGGAAGTAGACCTCAAAAGATGGAAAGATCTCCCATGGTCATGGACTGGAAGGATTGATATAGTAAAAATGGCCAACTTGTCAAAAGCAATCAATAGATTCAATGCAAAAATTGAATTGAAAATTGAATTCCATCTCATTTCTTCATAGTGTTAGAACAATTCTGAAATTCATTTGAAATAACAACAACAACAACAACAACAAAAACAGGATAGTGAAAACTATTCTCAACAATAAAAGAACTTCTAGGGAAATCATGATCCCTGACCTGAAGCTGTACTACAGAGCAATAATGAAAAAGTATGCATGATATTGGTACAGAGACAGGCAGGCACATCAATGGAATATAACTGAAAACCCAGAAATGAACACACATGCCTATGTTCATTTGATCTTTGACAAAGAAGCTAAAACCATCCAGATGATAAAGAGAGCATTTTCTTTCCTTTTTTTTTTATTCGATATATTCTTTATTTACATTCCAAGTGATTTTCCCATTCCTGGATCTCCACTCCTCGAAAGTCCCATAAGCCATCTTCCCTCCCGCTGTTCCCCACTCCACTCCTTCCCACTTCCCTGTCCTGGTATTTTCCTACACTGCTGCACTGAGTCTTTCCAGGACCAGGGGCCACTCCTTCCTTCTTCTTGGGCATCATTTGATATATGAATTGTGTCTTGGGTATTCCAAGCTTTTAGGCTAACATCTGTTTATCAGTGAGTACATACCATGAGTTTTCCTTTGAGACTGGGTTACCTCATGTAGGATGATATTCTCCAGCTCCATCCATTTATCTAAGAAATTCATGAATCCATTGTTCTAATGGCTGAATAGTACTCCATTGTGAATATATACCACATTTTCTGTATCCGTTCTTCTGTTGAGGGACATCTGTGTTATTTCCAGATTCTGGCTATTATAAATAGGGCTGCTATGAACAGAGTGGAGCATGTATCCTTATTACGTGTTAGGGAATCCTCTGGGTATGCCAAGGAGTGGTATAGCAGGGTCCTCTGATAGTATCATTCCCAGTTTTCTGAGGAACCACCAGACTGATTTCCAGAGTGGTAGTACCAGCTTGCAACCCCATCAGCAGTAGAGGAGTGTTCCTCTTTCTCCACATCCTCACCAGCACCTGTTTTCTCCTGAGTTTTTGATCTTAGCCACTCTGACTGGCATGAGGTGAAATCTCAGGGTTGTTTTGATTTGCATTTCGCTGATGACTAAGGATGTTGAATATTTCTTTAGGTGCTTCTTTGCCATTTGATATTTCTCAGGTAAAAATTGTTTGTTTAGCTCTGCTAAGATTAAAAATTGACAAATGGGACCTCATAAAACTACAAAGTTTATGTAAAGCAAAGGACATTCTCAAAAGGACAAAACAGCAACCAACAAATTGGGAAAAGATTTTTACCAACACTACATCTGAAAGACAGCATTTTCAATAAATGTTGCTTGTTCAACTGGTGCTCAACATGTGGAAGAATGCAAATTGATCCATTCTTATCTCCATGTACAAAGCTCATGTCCAAGTGCATAAAGGACCTTCACCTAAAACCTCATACACTGAATCTAATAGAAAAGAAAGTGGGGGAAAGCCTCAAACACATGGGCACAGGGGAAATTTTCCTGAACAGAACACCAGTGGCTTATACTCTAAGATCAAGAATCTACAAAGGGGACTTCATAAAATTTCAAAGCAAGTGGTACTGTCAGTAGGACAAAATGTCAACCCACAGTTTGGGAAAAGATCTTTACTAATACTACATCCAAAAGAGGACTAATATCCAATATATGTAAAGAACTCATAAAGTTAGGCTCCATAGAACCAAATAACTCTATTAAACATGGGAATAGAACTAAACAGAAAATTCTCAACTTAGAAAATTCAAATAGCCAAGAAGCACCTAAAGAAATGTTCAATATACTTAGTCATCAGGGAAATGCAAATCAAAACTACCCTGAGATTTCACCTCATGCCAATCAGAATGGCTGAGATTAAAAACCTCAGGTGACAACAGATGCTGGCAAGTATATGGAGAAAGAGAAAGAGGAATTCTCTTCTTTTGCTGGTGAGATTGCAAGCTGGTACAACTACTCTAAAAATCAGTCTCACGGTTCCTCAGAAAAGTGGACATAGTACTACGTGAAGATCCAGCTATCCCACTCCTGGGCATATACCTAGAAGAAACTCCTACATATAATAAGGACACATGCTCCATTATGTTCATAGCAACCATATTTATTTAACCATAAATAAATAACCAGAAGCTGGAAACAACACAGATGTCACTCAACAGATTAATGAATATAGAAAATGTGGGACATTTACACAATGGAATGTTATTCAGCTATTAAAAACAATTAATTCATAAAATGGGCAGGTAAATGGATGAATCTTGAAAATATCATCCTGAGTAAGGTAAGCCCATCACAAAAGAACATACATGTATGCACTCCCTGATAAATGAATATTAGTCCAAAAGCTCAGAATACCCAAGATACTATTCACAGCCCATATGGAGCTCAAGAAGAAGGAAGACCAAAGTGTATTCAGTGCCTCTTCGAAGAGGGAACAAAATATTCACAGGAGGAAATATGGAGACAAAACATGGAGCAGAGACTGAAAGAATGTTCTTATAGAGAGGGCCCTACCTGCGTATCCATCCCATATTCAGGAATCAAATCCAGATTCTTGCTGACAGGAACCTAATATGACTGTCTCCTGAGTAGTTCTGATAGAGCCTGACAAATACAGAAGCAGAAGCTGGCAGCCAAACATTGGATGGAGGGGGATGGTCTCTTGAGTATTTGGAGAAGGGGCTAAAGGAGCTGAGGAGGGGTGTAGCTCTGTGGTGGAGCAACAGTGTCAACTGGCCAGACCTGGCCAGAGCTCCTGGGAGAGTGGACCACCAACCAAAGGGTACAAATTAGGGACCCAGGGCTCCAGCCATGTATGTGTCAGACGATGGCCGTAGAGCATCAGTGGGAGGAGCAGCCCTTGGTCTGTAGGGGTTTGATGCTGCAGTCTAGGGGAATGCCAGGGCAAGAAGGCAGGAGTGGTGGGAAGTGGAGGAGCACACTCAGAGGAGCAGCAGGAAGTGGGATGGGTTAGTGTGTTTTCAGAGGGGAGATCTGGAGACATTTCAAATGTAAGTAAAGAAAATATTCAATAAAAGGAAAAAGGTTGATCATTAAATTTATTTATGAAGTTTAACTCAAGTTGACTCAATAAATAATTGATGGCTTCTAAATTGTACATAGTTAAGAGATGCTTAATTCCAATCTATTTTACTTGTATGTGAAAGGAGGGAATTTGTTATAGTGGTCATAGTTTTAATAGTAACTCGTTTGTGAATTTTAACTGTTCTGATACCCCACACACTGACCTCATTGTAAGAAAATGTAGTATATGCAAAGGAGGGTAAGCTTTTGAAAACAGTATATAGAATCATGTCAAAATTCTACATGCCATCAGAAAAAATAGCTTCTCCAGTATCCAAAACTATCTTGCTTTATACTATCTTAGAATATTTTACACATGGGATAGAACAGAAAATTTTAGTTAAACTTTTCTTAACTTCTGGATATTAAATTGTAATTTCTCATTATTTCATGTAATTATACATATTTATACTACATTGGTAGTCATTACATACTACATAGCTTTCTACATAGAGGCAGATAAAATAACTACTCAGGAAATGGGACATACCTAATATAAAGTTAACATTTAATTAATTATCATTTATTTACAATAATGTATATAATATCCACTCTTGCAGAACTTACATTCATTTTGCAAGAAAGTACCAGTGAGTAACAATGTGGAAGAAAATTGCCCAATGTGAAATGGTGAAACAGATACAGAAGAAGAAAAAGATTATGGGGTGTGGTCAGGAGCAGAGGGAGAGGATAGCCTCACTGTATAATGTAGACAAAGGAAGCTTGAAGTCCTACAAGGGCACCATGATTTTTGGCAAATATAGGAAAATATCTATTATCTGTAAGAAACAGAACTTGTCATATGCTTGGCAAGTGTCTAGCTTTGTTTGTTGTTTAACTTGTTCCAGAAAGATCCTCTGCGTATTTTTTTGTTTACTTATTTGTCTAAGGATAACTTTAACAGATTATCCATGAGTTAGTTTCGCTTTTCTTATGATGAGAATCTAAATACTGTCTTTTGACACCAGAGACTGCTTTTAACAGGGCATTTCTTTCATCTAGGAAAAAAGAAAGAAAGAAAAGTGAGAAAATGGAGTTGAGGTGTAATAGAGCTTAAAATCAACTTTACAAAATTGAATTTCTTTGGAATTGAGAAGATATCTCACTTTTTCTATAGCCTTCAGGTAAACATTTCCAAAAAGCTATTTCAATAATCATTTAAGCACACAAGGACAGCTGTTCAGGTGGTCTCAGAAAGGATGAAAAATTGCCTATGTCATCTGCTGGAACAGACACTAAATTGTCTTGGCCAAAAGAAACTTTTTATATGTCTAGGAGGCATTTATTTTCCCTCCTGAGGTGTTGAGAAAACAATAGCTTAAACTTCCAATGACAGAAAATACATCAATGAAAACACAGCATTGCTTTAATCTTTTATTATATCCTCGGTTACTAGTGGCCTAAACTTTCTGTGACAGATGATACATCAATAAAAACACAGTCTAGTTTTGATCTTTCCCTAGATCATATGTCACTATACCTCAGACTTGTTACTGGTATATGTCAAGAATTTGATCACTACATTGTTTTTTTTTTCTTGTTTGATTTCTCTGTTTTAGACACTACCTTTGTAGCCTAGGCTAGACTAGAACTGTGTAGCTGAAGATAGTTACCTTGAGATTCTAATTGTCTTGCTTTTACATCTTGGGTTCTAGGAGAGCAAATGAGTCTTCATACCTGGTTGATTATTATCTGGAGTTTGGGCCTAGAGTTTTATACTTTGTAGATAGCTCCACTGCCAACTGAATTGTATCACTAGTTTTGAGAAATTTCTGAGGTTTATTTTATTTTTATCTACATAGATGTGTATCTACATGTGTCTGGGTATATGTGTTACATTTTAGGTTCCTCAGAAAACTGGACATGACACTTCTGGAGGACCCTGCTATACCTCTCCTGGGCACATACCCAAAGGATTCCCCGGCATGCAATAAAGACACATGCTGCATTATGTTCATAGCAGCCTTATTTATAATAGCCAGAAGCTGGAAAGAACCCAGATGCCCCTCATAGGAGGAATGGATACAGAAAATGTGGTATATTTACACAATGGACTACTACTCAGCAATTAGAAACAATGAATTCTCAAAATTTTTAGGCAAATGGTTTGATCTGGAAAATATCATCCTAAGTGAGGTAACCCAGTCACAAAATAATACAGATGGAATGCAATCTCTGATAAGTGAATATTAATTAGCCCAGAAGCCCTGAATACCCAAGGCACAAATTGCATAACAAATGACTCTCATGAAGAAGTATGGAGAAGGTCCTGATCCTGGAAAGGATTGATCTAGCATTGGAGGGGAAATATAAGGACAGAGAAAAAATGGAGGGAGGTGATTGGAGAATGGATGGAGAGAAGAAGGTTTATGGGACATATGGGGAGGGAGGATCCGGGAAAGGGGAAATCATTTGGAATGTAAACAAAGAATACAGAAAATAAAATATTTTTTTAAAAAAAGTTGAATCTTAGTCATTAGGGAAATGCAAATCAAAACAACCCTAAGATTTCATCTTACACCAGTCAGAATGGCTAAGATTAAAAATTCAGGAGACAGCAGGTGTTGGGGAGGGTGCGGAGAAAGAGGAACACTCCTCCACTGCTGGTGGGGTTGCAAATTGGTACAACCACTCTGGAAAGCAGTCTGGCGGTTCCTCCGAAAACTGGGCACCTCACTTCCAGAAGATCCTGCTATACCACTCCTGGGCATATACCCAGAGGATTCCCCACCATGTAATAAGGATACATGCTCTACTATGTTCATAGCAGCCCTATTTATAATTGCCAGATGCTGGAAAGAACCCAGGTATCCCTCAACAGAAGAGTGGATACAAAAAATGTGGTATATCTACACAATGGAGTACTATTCAGCCATTAGAAACAATGAATTCATGAAATTCTTAGGCAAATGGATGGAGCTAGAGAACATCATACTAAGTGAGGTAACCCAGACTCAAAAGGTGAATCATGGTATGCACTCACTAATAAGTGGTTATTAACCTAGAAAACTGGAATACCCAAAACATAATCCACACATCAAATGAGATACAAGAAGAAAGCAGGAGTGGTCCCTGGTTCTGGAAAGACTCAGTGAAACAGTATTTGGCAAAACCAGAACGGGGAACTGGGAAGGGGTGGGAGGGAGGACAGGGGAAGAGAAGGGGGCTTACGGGACTTTCGGGGAGTGGGGGGGGGGGGCTAGAAAAGGGGAAATCATTTGAAATGTAAATAAATTATATCAAATAAAAAAAAGACAAAAAAAAAAGTTGAATCATGCGGTAAATTCATTTCTAGAATTTTTAGTGACCATTGCATAGAATGAGGACAACATCTTCATAATTTATACATCTAATAGAAGGATAGTGCCCACAATGCATGAAGTACTCAGAAATTAGCGTCAAGAATGCTAATACTGCACTTAAAATGTATGCTGTAAGACTAAACAGAAAGTTCTCAAAATAAAAGGTTAAAATAAATGAGCAGTGTTCTCATTTAGCATGGCTCTCTTTTCCATTTCATCTTGCCTGTGTAGGAATGCCTAAGGTCAGAAAGCAAGTGACAGAAAGCAGCTGTCAGGATTTGTGGAAAGAGGAACACATATTTTATGCATAATGATATATGGAAAGAAAATGTTTGTTTATGTAAGAGTTTTGCTCTTTAAAAGTATGTAAAGAGGACTACCCTTTTAAGAATCAGCAATTCTTTTACACACTGAAGTGCTTTTTATGATATTTGCAACAGTATGTTTGGAACACGAAAAATATCCTATTTGCCTTCAAAAAGGTTATTGTCTTTGAAGAGTTGGAATATAGAAATAAAACTGATAAAATTTTTGGAGTGTAAATTTTTGGAATGTGATAGGTTCCGCTATATATCAAACTCTGTCAAAATTGTTGAGTTGCGACTTGCAAATACCTTGGTAAACATTCCTGTACAGCAAAAAAAAAAAAAAAAAAAAAAAGCACATTCTGATTACCTGTACCTCTATTTCACTGAATATAAGAGGGAAATTTTAGAGAATAGACATAATATAGTAATTGCATTGTTTATGTCACTCTTGTAGAGGTATGTCCTGGGATTGACAGATGGATCAATGGTTAAAGGCGCTTTTAGTGGGGATATACAACCTAAATATTTACCCCTACCTCTACTTGGTTAATTGAGAGAACTGATTCCTGTAAGTCACCCTATGTTTTCTGCACATACACTATAGCATGCATATGCCACACATACCCAAATACATACATTTACATGAAAAAGTGCAGTTACTTTTTCATATATTCATATACTTAAAATAAATCATATTCATTAATGTGCTCAAATTTGTCAACTGAAAGCATGATTTCAGAAATACATCTAATACTGAGTATGTATAAAATTTTAATTTGAAATTTTATTTGCTTGCAGATTGAAATATATTTATCCCTATTTTATCATCAAAACCCTTACCAAATGTATGTCTTTTTCCTGAAGAGTCAAAAATTCCAATTAGTACGGCCCATATGTCCATGTTTGATAGATATTTATGAGGTAAATTGACAATATGTCTAGTTAGCAAAATAACAATATCAGTTTCTTCATTATGAATTATGACCTCATGTCATGGGCTTTTCTCCACGATTACAGTACCTGGCTTAAAATTTCTTCCTGTGGAGCAGGTTTCAAATCTAATCAGCAAGCCATTAGTCATTGCAATAACAGTCTTGGCACTGTTTTACCTGTAGATGCAGCTTGCTTGTCAGACTGATATTGAAGTTTTCAGGGTCTAGTGCTTTATAAAAGCATTAAGTGTTTTCTCTCCCAGAAGCCTGAAGAGAACTTTAAGGTACTGTGAATGTTAACCAGGAGAGAGGAAATATCTCTCTCCCTGTCCTGAAGACATTGTGTGTAGTGTCTACAGACGTTGGTTCTTACCATGGAGTTATGATGTGGAACCAAAAAAAATGGTAACAACTTGTGCTGTTTTGGAGACCTCTGTACCCACAATGGACAATGCCTTGTTTTATATTGTCATATTCATTGAATAACCCATGTCTTCTGGGAGCAGCACATCTACCTATGCAGGCTAATGGCATTCAAACTTTTTTTTTTTTATTAAAACTTGTGTTTTGAAAATACCTTACTAACTAGTAGGTTGTCAAAAGGCTTACAGATTTTAACTAGTAAAATCTATTGCACTTGGTGGACATTTAAAAATATACTCAGACCTTATATCTCATATGTTTTTGCATCCCAATATAGTCTGTTTTTACCAATAAGGTTTTTGTATTATTTTTGTTTTGCTTTTTATTAAATAAGGATTGATTACTGTTATGCAGGTAAGACAGACAATATGCAGTAAGTGGTTGATACTTTATTATAATCTCTGGTGACTTTGAAATTATTTGTCTCCTTTTAGTAGATTGAATCTTTTTTATGCTTACAAAAATAGGTCATACATGTGTAAGCATCATGCATGTGTCACAGTTCGGAGGACAGAATAAAGCTGATGTCTATATTTAAAAGTTATAGATCAATTCTAACAGAACTACCACCTTGATTAAGATGTTAGTAAAAAAATAACCTTTTTACTTTATGAAAATATATAAATACTTTTTTATTTTATCTCCATATGTAATTGTATAGAATTTAAAACTGAGTGAACAAAATTTGAAGATGGAAATAAAATTTAATGGAGATAAATATAAATGATAAAGTGATAAATAAAGTATTTCATATTATCTGTAATCAGAAATAAGGCTAAGAATTAGAAGCAAATTTTAAATAAAGAATTGGTACCAGAGGTTACATTACTTATCACTCAGTTTCTGGATAATAGAACATATCAAAACTTCTGGTAGCTTTAGTGAATACATTGAAAGAAAATAGAAGAAGTTCAAATATGCTCATTTACCATATAGATTTTAAATGTTCATGTACGAGTAAAAAATAGAGACTAAATATGAGTGATTCACAGCTAAGAGGGGAAAGTGATAGAATCCAAGAGGATTACTGCAAAGAGTTAGTCTCATTTCACATAGAGTATTTAAAATTACAACACCAGCAGGAGATAACACACGACATTGAAGCACACAATTTCTAAAGCCTGGATTTGTGTTTTTAAAGAAGCTTTAGTTTCATAGCAAAGTTTGAGAATAAAGTGCAGTGATTTCTCATGTTCTTCCTCCCTTAGCACATGTATCTTTTCCTCCAACAACATTACCTGCCAAATCAGTGTACCACTAATAAATTAACAGATACCCATAGCTTACATGGGATTTTCTCAGGCCTCTGGGCACATTTTTAAAGAAAGTACAGGTGATATGACAGGGGGCCTGTGGCAAAAGAAGGTAAATTCTGTACTAGACTTTCCAGTCTAGTATCTCTTGGTCCCTGAGCCTACATGTCATTAGATTTGTGTACACTGTTGCAAACAACAATGTTTGTCTGATAACTAGTTTGCAAGTACAAACCTTCACATTTCAGGTATATATGTAGGAATATTAAATATGAATATATTATATTATATAGTAAGATCTTGAAAGCAGTTTAATTAGGTACATAGCATCATTACCATAAACAATAAAATCCATTTGGCACAGAATTATTTCTTAATCATCTTATTAGCCCTGATTTTCTTTTCTGTTACTCATTTTCCAGCATTAGGGCTGTCAGTTATGTGGAAAGTATCCCTATGCAGATTTCTAATGTAGTAAATGTGAGAGGATTGTTTGAATTAAAAAGTACATCTGTTGATTGTCTGATAATAATTAATTAAGAGCAATAGCGATTTACTATCAAAATTAGTCCCATTAAAGCATCCCATTGCAGTCTCTAAATACTCTAAGTGGATGAGAACTGAGCTGCTTACTTGTATGCCCATGTCTTCAGATGTATTTTAATGTACTGCTCAACACATATATTGATCCTTAGCTTAAATGGCAGTCTTGGTTTGGTTTAGCATGTAATTATCTGGTATTTAAATATGGTGTAATTAATACACATACAAAAGTGGTATTTTTTGCATTTCTGTCAGTGAACAAATCAGGTGAAATAGGACGATATAGAAATCTTAGTCACATGTTTTGTCATTTATGACTTTAGAGTTTTATACTTCCCAAGATGGACATAACCCGTATATTTAAAAACTTCAATTACAATGGACCTATTAAGTGTCAGTCATAATCAGGGTTAACTTCTGAGAATTTTTTATCCTTAAATGTTGTGTGGTTTTCCTACATACACAGAAAAATGAATACAATATAAGATTTTGTATATATATATATATATATATATATATATATATATATATATATATATATACATATACATATACATATATGTACATATATATACATGTACTATGTGAAACTACATTTTTAAATATATATGGTTATTAGTAAAAATAAGTTCTTCTCTCATACAATTTAACCCAACCATAATTTCCCCTCCTGCCACTCTGCTCAGTTCCCAGCTACCTTCTACCCCGGATCTCTCTCTCTCTCTCTCTCTCTCTCTCTCTCTCTCTCTCTCTCTCTCCATTTCCTTTCAGAATAGAACAGGCCTCTAAGAGACACCAACTAAGCAGGACAAAACAAGACAGGATAATACAAGCCAAAAGCCCTTAGATAGACGCTGAGCAAGGTCACCTATTAAGTGACCACGGGGCAGAGATAGGAGGAGAGACCCGATGAAGACTGCCAGTTTAGATTCTCTCTCACTCAGAAAGTGTTTTGGTTGTGTTTTACATGTTTGACTGACTTGCCTGACTGGTGGATTCACGGCTCCTGTCTGTGAGCACACTATAGCATCACTAATTGTGCCAGACCTTGGTGCCCCACCATGAGGAGGATCCCAAGTTGAGCTGCTCCTTTCCTTCAGTGTCTTCTCCATTTTTATCCTTGTAGTTCTTTTGACAGGAACAATCCTGGGTCAAAATTTTTGACTATGGGTAGGTAACCTGTCTTTCCACTGGGGCCCTCTCTAATGGAGGTGGGCTCTTCAAGTTCCCTTTTCCAACTCTTGGGCATCATGGCTAATTTAACTCCCATTGATTCTCTCAAATCCCAGGTTTCTGGGACTTTCCACCTCTCACCCCTGGAAGCTGCATATTTCCATTCATTTTCCTGGTCCCCTGGGCTTCACTCCTGCCCCCTCCCCTACCTGATCTTGCTTCCCCCTTTTGCCTACCTCTCCCCTCTCCCATATTGGTCCCTCTGTCCCTAGGCCTCCCATGATTATTTAGTTCTCCCTTCTAAGTCTGATTAAAGCATCCTCACTAGGGCCTGCCTTGGTTTTATTTGGGTTTTTTTGGGGGGAGGGTTGTTACAAAAGCCCTTTTATAAAGGCATTTTTAAACAAACCAACTCAAAAGGTTTACAAAAGAAAAGAAAAAGACACAGAAAAAAAATAACTTGCTTCATACATCCCCAAGAGAAAAAAAAATACGGGGGACAATACCAACATGCCCAACACTAAGGGGTTCTTTTCCTTATTTCTTAATGCAAAATACAGGCCAAGGATGCACATATTTAAAACAAAGTTCAGGAGCAGACAGTAGTCCTGGAAATGATCAGAATAAGGCAGGAGCTTGTTGTTGCTGTTGTTTATGCAAATGAGTACATACCAGGATATGTAAATGTACGAAATGAAGTATCACATGAGACATCACATGAGTCTACCAATGCATGTTGCATCTATAATTCATGAACGTGGTCAACAAAATCATGTTCACTTCAACTCAGGTTCGTTAAAATTAAAGAAAAAAGCCTTTAAATAGTGTTTACATTCAAACTTCAGCTTCCTTAGTACCATGCTGCAGATTGCAGCACTGCTAAGGTATTGCAAGAATGCCCATCTTTCTTCACTCCCATTTGCCTTCTCAGAAAATGAAACTGTGAATTCAGAAGTTGCAGCAGCTTTCTTGTGCCGAATAAATGAACAGTTTGAGAATTCTGACAGGAAGGTATTGAGGACTTGTGTTCTAGATATTTCCAGGAAAGACCCATGCAGAGAGCACCTCCCATCTCCCTGTCGTCCCTACTTTAAACCATGAATTATCTTAGTGTACTATGTCACTATCAGTTACGTTGTTCCTTGCCCAATCTGTTTGGTCACTGATATTCTGATTTGTTAGATGTGGCACTAGTTTTTAACTATAATACATGTTTTATCACCTTTTACAAAACATAGTTGATTATAAGAATATTTAAGGATTCTTATTTAGTTATTATCTTTTTCTTTATTTAAGTTCGAATCAAGGTCTCACTATGCCTCTCTAATTGTCCTGGATCTCCATAAATAGCTCAGTGTGGCCTATAACTCATGGAGAACCACCTGCCTCTGCCTCACTAGTGCTGGGATTAGAGGTATGTACCATCACATCTGGATTTGTAAAACTGCTTATGTTTGCCCTTACATTTCATGGCATGATACATAAAAAAGCAAAATGTCCATTGCCTTACATGTGTGTCAATGCTGAGCCTACCAAACAGGGCATATGAACTTAGCTGTTCTTTTTTTTTTTTTTTTTTTTTTTTTTTTTTTTTTTTTTTTTTTTTTTTTTTTGAGACAGGGTTAGCTGTTCTTTAAAAAAAAAAAAAAAAAACATCCTGGGTTTGTTAATCTGCTTTATATATACTATAGTGGTTTTTCTGAACTTTATATATACTATAGTGGTTGTTCTGAACTTGACATAGACCAAGTTGTGTTGGAGAGTCTTTTACCATGACAAGCAAACACCTTTAGAAGAAGATATAGAGACTCTCGGCTGAGGAACTGTCTCCACCAAGCTGGTGAGGCTGGTGAGGTCCATCGCTTTGTGATATGTTCTTGATTCCAAATTGATGTAGAAGGGCTTTGTGGGTAATATCACCATTCGACAGGTAGACATAGATTATGGAAGAAACATAAGCCTGAATGCAAGCCAGTAGTAATTCCTCCTTGGTTTCTGCATCAAGATTTGTCCTTAATTTCTTGCCTCACGTCCTTTTATGAGGAACTGTAACCAGTAAGCCACATCAATTTGACAAAGTTGTTTTTGATTACAATGTTTGTCATAACAACAGAAATACTAGGACACATCTCTACTCCAAATTAGACGCTCATCTTGATTTAGCATATTTAATGAATAACTGTCATCTTTTATTAAACATCTCACATTTTTCCATTAGCACTTACAATAAAATTCAGAGTTGTCATTGCTGAAAATATTGCTATATGTTTACTGAGCTTGTATACCCTTCTTCAATTCTTAAATTTACTGAAAATTTTCTTTAAGCACGGATCATTTCCACACCCATGAAGACTTTTTTATATATGGCAGTTGGGAAATCTATTCCCAGTGACATTAATTTTACTATTTAATTTTATTGAAGATATTTCTTGAACCGAGAGGATTTCCATGTTCATCCTTTGACTCTTTGATTGCAAGTTTTCTTTTGGTTGTTTTTTGAGAGTATTCAATTTCTTCCCTGAAAACCATCACATATATTCCTCCCAGGTTTCCTTAAAATTTATGGCTTTTTCCACATTAATATTTTTACATATGTTATAAATGTATACACACATATATATTCTTAAATATATATATTAGAATATATATATAAATTTATATAAAATAATATATGTATATAATTAAATAAATATAAACAACCTGCTTAATCTCTTTCATGTAGTTTATTTGTCTATGTTTTCCAAAATGATAATTTCTTGCCTTAGGAAGACATTTTCTCCCGGTTTCAAATTTCTTAATGTGTGTGTTTGAGGCCGTGTAAGCTTTCCTTCATCCACATTAGCATGTTTGTTGTTGTCCACCTTCCCATTATCACTAATTCATATGAACTTACTGGATTATTTCATGTCAGTATTCCCTTCTGAAATTACCCTACTATTTTTCAATTCCTGTTTTCCTTAACACTATTTTGCGTATACTGTGGTTAAATTATACTTCTCTACTTTTTCTGGAAGTGATGATTAATTGCACAGAAGCAAAGATTATTTTGGTGGTAGCTCTTTGAATCATTACAGTTTCATAGCGCAAAGGGAGAGTTCTCAGCACCAAGACCATGAGTGATGTTCCTGAAATTCCTGTTAACTTTTATAATGATGTTTGGATGTATGTGGAAAATAATATTAATTTATTTAACAGTTTTTAGAGAAGCGTGATAGTTTCACAGTTTCTAGGTTTTCTTTTTCTGAAAATTTATCTGTATAATTTCATAGAGACGATTTTAAGACACGTGGAAATTGTGAAAAGAAACTGGTAAAAGCATGGTGCCAACTTGTTGTGTTCTTAAAAATGGTAAACATTGTTTTCCATACTAATATTTTATCCATGCACATATTACAAGTATTAGAACAAATATCATTATACATGAATGAAAACTACTGTATTAATGTTTTTCTCTTGTTTTGTATTTTAACTCAGAACACATTTTTGTATAATTTTATTTTATCACATTTTTATACTTTATTGAACTACCTTCTTCTTTAGAAAACTGATTATTTTTTTACAATAAGTTGTAACTCTATTTTGTCAACTATTTTATGAACTAATTTTTTGAATATTAAAATTTATTTTTAATTTAATTCAGGTCGGACTGTAAATGTTTCCTTAGTTCTTCAATATTATTTCTACCTGTATTAAAATATATATATACACAATGGATATTCTTTCACAGAGAGAAAATAACTTTAGAAAGCATTTTTATGAGCCACTGATAATTTTCCTGAGAATGTAACATGTATTTTGCATATTGAATACCAAAGCATTCCTTCCAGGGCTGCCTGTTACAGATCAGAGTTTATAAACAATGACTGATAGATAGCGAGCTGTTTTGTTCGCCCCACTCCTCGCTCCTTTGTACTTTCACAAAGCTGTAGTGACTAAGGTTAGCATAGGCATCATTACCTAAGAAAAGCTCAAAGCTAGTTAGCATTCTGAAGTACATATGGCATTCCACAAGAAAAGAAGTTATCTTCTAACATGTCAAAAATAACTTCATTTCAAACACTGTGATGCTGTTTCAGAAGATGAGGAAGGGATTAAGATTCAGATTTCCAAGTTTAGAATGCAATGTTAGCAACTTATCTTGAAATCAATAGTGTCAAAGCAAGAAAGATGACTTGGTGGGCGTGCTGTACAAGCATGAAAACTTGACTTCAGATTCCTAGTACTCATGTAAAAAAAAAAAGAAAAAAGAAAAAGAAAGAAAAGAAAAAACCCACAGGCACTGTGGTGACCAATGCACTTACCCAGAGAAAGTCTAGCCAAGTGGTTAGCTATAGATTCAGTGAAAGACCTTGCTTAAAGCTTAACACACTGCTCATCCTAAATGTCATGTCTCTGTCATACCCTTCAGGCAAGGTCCAAGATTTATGATGAAAGAGAATGCAGAAAACATTGAGTCTGTGAGTAGTGGAACACCGCTGTGAAACAGGATTTGCCAGCCATGACAGGGCCTATACACATAGGAAATCATGAACATAAGATCGCACAGTAGTGTTACTTCCAGCAGAGATTGGGTAGGGACTGGAAAAGAGGCCATGAGTTTGAAATAGAAAAAGGTTTGGGTACATGGGAAGGTTTGGAGGGAGGAAAGGGTAACGTTGAAATAATGGAGGAGTATTATCTGGAGAATATTCACCAGCATGTAAAATCAAAAAGTGTTAGTGATGTTGGGGTTGAAAGTAGGTATCAGATTTGAATGTGGGTATTAAATCCAGGAAATCTTTCAACAATTAAGGTAGAGAGTGTTTGAAGAAGACAGCCACATCAATTTCTGGCCCTTATAACTGGATTGTATGCCTGCATATACACATATGCACAAATACATGAACACACTTATAAAGCACAGAAACACAAACACACATATGCAAACACACACACACACACACACACACACAGAGAGAGAGAGAGAGAGAGAGAGAGAGAACATTAGTGTTATAATCCTTTCCTTTTAGTTAAAATAAAATATAAAAGCACATTATATTAGTCAACTTGGCTTTTTTATATGTTGTATTATCCTAAAAGTCATAATAATTTATTCAACTTGCTAGGTGTGATGGTTCACACTTTTAATCTGAGCACTCAAAGTCAGAGGCAGGTGGATCTCTGGTCCTCAAAGGGAGTTCTTCGTCAGCCTGGTCTATCAAGTGATATCCTATCCTGAAACAAATAGAAACAACAGAATTTATTCAAACAATATCAGCTTTGTAACAAAATTTAGAAGTTCCTTATGAGACATTCTGATAAATTAATAAATTTGAAACTTGTTATTGTTTGTTTAAAGCCTTTATTTTATAAACTTTTAAAAACTATAGCTACCATTAATAATAATTAAAATTGAAAGAAGTAGCAATATCACTTTTTAATATGTTGTAACTGTTCTTTTTAACAGTAATCGAAACGGTACTCTTCCATTGGTAAATATTTTTAGTTTGCATTAATTCATTTAATAGACCTTACTGTATAGATACTAATTTCTATTCTTCAAAAACCAATCATATTTTTTATTAAATCTCAGAGGAGATGCAAAACTTATTCCTTCAAATTATGACAAACTATTCTTATTTTTATGCCTTTCAAATGAATTGTGGCTGATACATGCTTTAGTCACCTACACCTTCAATGAGAGAACTGCCCGTTGCTGCTCGTAGTCTGGCCCTCTTTGCTTTCTGTCGCATTGGAGTTCTCCAGTGTTTTCTTTCTACATTCTGAATTCCACGCTGCCTTCTCTCCCCAACTATTTCAAGTTGGTCACCCAGTTCCATCTGGTCAGTTAAACCATGTTGAACTTTTCCCATCTGTTCTATCGTCCATGCTCCATTCAGACCAACTGACAGAGCAGATGTTCATGGTAGAGCTCACCCTCTCACTTCAGTAACTCCTACAAGTGCATTGAAAAGGCCAAACCATGCATCCAGGAAACATTCCCAGAAGCCTCAATTCTAAAGTCACGATCTTCTGCATGAAGAGCAATTATTGACCTTCAATCTTTGTCAAGTGAACTCAGGTGGCCCCATTTCCCTCTCCAGTGCTCCGGGTCACAGTTATAGGTATCTACCAGATATGATTGAGAGGAACACTAAGTGATGGAGTGTAAACCCCTCAGCACTGTACCTGGCAAACAAAGTGTATTCAGTACTGTAAAAGTAAATGTTACTTTTATTTCCTCAGATGAAGGGATAAGATGAAAGTCACACCCAAGCCATGTAGATATATAGCTTAGAATGATCCCAGAATAATTCTTTACTAACAATCCCTAGGCCTGGGCCTGGAAGCTTCTATCCTTTGAAAAATCTAATCTTCTGGAAGTCCAGACCTTGAAGAATTCAACTTCCTGCCTTTGTTTACTAACTTCGGCCTAGAATGTTTTTACCGCTGTGACTTACTGCTGAATAAGCTCACCCTTTCTACCTTCTGAACTCTGACTGGATGGTTCAACTCACCTGTTCTTCCTCAAACTCCTCTCCAATCTGACTAATTCAATCTGTCTTTCTAGACTTCTCACTGAATTGTTCTGCTTGGCTTCAAACTAACTCTGCAATTTGTTCTTTTTCCTAAAGGTATTTTTAGATATTGTCTTAATTTACATTTAAAATGGTATCCCCTTTCCTAGTTTCCCTTCCAACACCCCCACATCCCATTCCTCCCTGCCTCTGCTCACCAACTTACTTCCTCAACTTCCTCTGGCTCCTTCTTGTTCTCTGTCTTCAACTGTTTCTGCTGCATGAACTGAACAGAATTCAACTCCACTGCACTGCCTCCAGCACTGACTAGGTAAACTGAATGGAACTGCAAGAATGCAATTATATACATCTCAACTGCAGTGAACAGAACTCAAGTGAACTTTACTGCATAGCCATAATTCAACTGGACTGCACTCACTAAACTGTTCGGCTTCCTGACTCACTCTGATGTGTTCTTTAAATCACTTTCCTGTCTGTTCTCCTGACAGTTGGGCAGATCCTCCATCTAACTAATTCTATCAAATCTTTCTCTGATGACAAGTTCGGTGCAGGGTGACTCCATGACAGCTGCAAGATGCCAGTCCATGGGTCCAAGCATAAGTTTTGTTTCCCAGAACTTAATAAACTAGTTCCAGGAAAAACCACAGCCAATCAGGAGCTGCCCTGACATCTGGCCTGAGGCAAGAATAGTTAGTCATCAAAGGTTCTGGAAAGTCTCCAGAATCCTAACCAATCCCAGCATTAGCCATATCCCTAGAGATAAAGCCAACCAACCAGGATAAAAGTCACCTGCTTTTCCCTGGAGATCCTGTAATCAGCTCTAAATTGAGCCTGCCTGCTAATCTTCAGTTTCACCATGTGGATGAATGATAGACTCCTGCACACTGAGTTCCTGCAGAATAAATGCTCTTTGCTTTAGCATTGTATTTGAGTCTGGGGTATTTTGAATCATCTTTGGTGATTCACGAACCGTTACATTGATTTGTAACTTTGTCTGCCCCTCAGTCAGATGTCATTTTCAAATATGGCTGCTTCCTTCTATAAACTGACCTTATTTATATTGTTTTAATTAGTAATTGAGTTATGGTCTATTCCCTTAAAAGTAAATGTATATACAAAATTTTATATTACACACTAAAATAAGGATATTCGAAGCTGAGAGAACATGAGGCAATCCCCCTAAAATCAGGGGCAAGACAGGGCTGCCCACTTTCATAAATTATTATTCAATTAATTATTATTATATTATTCAATATAAGACTTAAAGTTCTAGTTAGAGCAATTAGACAACAAAAGAAGATCAAAGGGATACAAATTGGAAAGGAAGAAGTCAAAATATAACTACTTATGGATAATATGATAGTATATATAAGTGTCCCAAGAAATTATACCAGAGAACTCTTACACCTGAAAAACAACTTCAGCAAAGTGGCTTGATATAAAATTAACAAACAAATCAGTCGATTTCCTCTACACAAAAGGGTAGTAATTAGTAATTTAATTAGTAATTTAATTAGAAAGATGGGCTCAAAAAAGATTAGGGAGACAACAATAGAAACAAATAATATAGAATATCTTGGTATAACTCTAACCAAACAAGTGAAAGATCTGCATGACAAGAACTTTAAGCCTCTGAAGAAAGAAACCAAAGAAGACATCAGAAGATGAAAAGATCTCCCATATTCATGGATCATTATGATTAACATAATAAAAATGGCCAACTGACCCAAAGTAATTTGCCCATTCAATGCCCATTTGATGGAGATTCAACGCAATCTCCATCAAAATTCCAACTCAGTTCTTCACAGAGATAGAAAGAGCAATTTTCACCTTAATATGGAATAAAAAAAACAGTATAGGGAAAACAGTTCTCAAGAATAAATGAGTTTCTGTGAGAATCACTGTCCCTCACCATAAGTTTTACTATGGAACAAAAGTTATAAAAATCACATGGTATTCATATAGAGACAGGCAGGTAGATCCTTGTACAAAGCTCCTTTTATCTCCTTGTACAAAGTTCAAGTGGATCAAGGACCTCTACATAAAGCTGCATACACTGAATCTAATAGAAGAGAAAATGGGAAATAGTGTTAAACATATTTGCACAGGAGAAAATTTCTTGAACAGAACACCAAAAGCTCAGTTCCTAAGATCTACCATTGACAAATGGGACCTCATGAAACTGAATAGCTTCTATAGGTAAAGGACACTGTCAATAGGACAAAACAGCAACCTACAAGATTGAGAGAAGATGTTAGCCAATCTAACATCTGATAGAGGGTTATAATATCAGAAATATACAAAGAATTCAAGAACTTAGACTCCAGAAAAACAAATAACCCTCTTAAAAATAAGGTACAGAGCTAAACATAGAATTCTCAACTGTGGTATCTCAAATGGCTGAGATGCACCTAAAGAAATGTTCAACATCCTTAGTCATCAAGGAAATGCAAATTAAAACAACCCTGAGATAAAACATCACACAAACCAGAATGGCTAGAATCAAAATCTTAGGTGACAGCAGATGCTTGTAAGGATATGAAGGAAGAGGAACACTCCTTTATTGTTAGTGAGATTGCAAGTTAGTATGACCACTTTGGAATTTACTGGTTCCTTAGATAATTTGAAATAGTTCTACCTGAAGACTCAGATTTACCATTCCTGTGCATATATCCAAAAGATGCTCTACCATATCACAAGGACACATGCTCTACTATGCTCATAGAGCAGCCGTATTTGCAATGGCCAGAAGCTACAAACAACCAAGATGTTCCTCAGTGGAAGAATGGATACAGAAAATGTGCTACATTTATACAATGGAATACTAATCAGCTATTAAAAACAAGTACTTCATGAATTTTTCAGGCAAAAAGGTTGAACTCATCCTGAGTGAAGGAACTCAGACCCAAGAGGACACACATGGTATGTACTCACTGATACATGGATATTAGCCCAAAATCTCAGAATACCAACGTATAACTCACAGACTATGTGAAGCTTAACAAAAAGAAGGCCAAAGTGTGGAAGCATCAATTCCACTTTGAAGGGAGAACAAAATAGTCATGGGAGGCAGTAGAGGGAAGGGACCTGGGAGGGATAAGGAAGGAGTAGGGGAAAAGATAGAAGCAGGATCAGGTATGGGAAGAGTCAGGAGAAGAGACCAGAGGGCCAGGAGAATGAATAGAAAAATGTAGAAGTGAGGGATTAGGGAATAGGGGAACCACTAAAAACTCCCAGAAGCCGGGGACTACAGACACCAAATCCCGACACTACTGCTTATGCCAAGACATGGTTGTAGACAGAAGACTCATGTGGCAGTCCTCTGAAAAACTTTTCCAGCACCTGACTAAGACAGATGCAGATACTCACAGCTGATCATTGGGCTGAACCCAGGGACCCAAGTGGAAGAGTTAGGGGAAGGACTAAAGGAGGTAAAGGGGATTGCAACCCCATAGAAAGAACAACAATCAATTTTGTAGACACCTGAGAGCTCCCAGAAACTAAACTACCAACCAAAGAGTATATATATGTTGGTCCATGACTCCTATGGGCCTACATACGTAGTAGAGAACTGCTTTATGTGGCATCAGAGAGAGGGGATGTGCTTGGTCCTGTGGAGGCTTGATGCCCCAAAGTGGGGGGATGGTAGAGTGGTGAAGCAGGAGTGGATGGGTGGGTGGGGGAGCACCCTCATAGAAACAAAGATGATGGGGGAATGGTGTGGGAGGTTCGTGAAGGGGAGACCTGGAAGGGGGACAACATTTGAAATGTAAATAAATAAAATATCTAATTAAACAAAAAAGCAGAATAGAAATCATTAAAGACTTGGCAGTTTCTCATTTTTGTTTAAAGAGTTATTTTTTATTTTTAAGTTATGTGTGTGTTGTGTATGATGTATGGTGTCTGTGTGTGTGTGTGTGTGTGTGTGTGTGTGTGTGTGTGTGTGTGTGAGAGAGAGAGACACATACAGGACATAGATTGGTAGTTGGTGTATTCTGTTTTGATATGTCTTAGTTTTTGAGAAAATGTCTCTTACTGAACCTTGGACTCAAAGATTTGGCTAAATTGGCTTGCAGAGAGCTCACAGAATCAGGATATTTCTTCTCAGATCCCAGTTACGGGGTTGCAGTGAACTGCAAGTCTCTAGATTTCCCTGCCTAAGGTGTCAGGGAATAAAGAAATGGTAGAGACACATTCCTGGGTTGTGTATGTCGGGGCTGTGCCTACTAAGAGAAACACACCAGTATCAAACCTGTAACTTAGTGCATATAATTAATCTATCTATATACATGGATGATGAGGAGGGCTATTAGCTTGTCTGTAGGCTTTAGTCTGTGGCTCTCTTGGAGGAGAAAGTTGGCACACTGTTCTTTCTGGACACACTGTTCACATCTGGACTTGGACCAAAGGGAGGCATTTGCTGTTCCAATGGTTCAGAGGTATTGGAATCCTTGACATAGTACATGCTCTTGTCAATAATATGTATTTACTCTGGGCATTATCTGCTACATAAATGGAGTTACTGACCCCATACAACAGTGCTTTATATTGGTCCTGGGAAATCAGTCTGAGGTGCTTACCAAGCACCCAGCAATCACCTTACTCTTGGAGACACCACACTGGCCACTTTATTATTGATTTCTAGCTTACATTTTAAAACTACTGTTTGCTTTCTGGATTCATCATCAACAGCTTATTTGTTTTGGGGGCACTTCTATTTATATATTTTTCAAAGTAGGTTATTTTGCTAACTAGTCTAAATATTTTAGAAATAATGCTTAGCTCAACCTTCACATAAGTCTACAAAATAACTGCTCCTATTAGAACCCTTTTTATATAGGAAGATTTAACAATACTGAGACAAATATTAATACCATATTCTTATATGGCACACACATATATATCATACACATCTTAGTTTCCAGATCAGAGTTCATATGTCTCCTTGAATAAGTCTCAAGTAACCAAACTGACCAGTACAGTGACACTAAGTGCCGTGAATAACAGCAATGCTGCTTTCCTATATTTTCGTTCTTTCAAATCCTTCAGCGCAATTGCATGGATGCATGTGCATCAAATGACTCCACTTAACCATATCTTTTTGTTACGAGGCAACATATTTAAAACAAATTTCATATATTTCTAGTAATTGCTTAAATGAATTCCAGAATTGGAGAGCCGCAGTGAATTAGAAAGTGCTGTCATGATTCCTTTGTTTTCTTGATATAATGCTATGCATAATAGTCCTTGAGAATATGACTTAATCAATTTTCTTCACTGTCAAAGTATTGGATGTTTAAATTTCCTCAGCATAGTTGAGGCATGGGTGAATACATTCCTAACTCAGGCATTTGCTTCCTTTTCTTACGTTTATTAGAACCTCTTTCTATTGATTTTCTTTACCAGAAAATGTGTGCTTAGATTTTATAATATGTAAGAGATTAAGGTGGCTGATTACTGGATTTTCATTATATCACAGGATTTATGAAGCACACATCTCTTCGTTATATGCATTCTAGTCATTGTTTCTCTGGAGAATGCAACTTTCAGACTTGCGTTTCAAAAACACAATTACAAGCCTTCTCAAGAGTAAAGATGCTTTTCTGATGCTTGCCTTGAAAATAATATTCAATTTTCATGGAATCTGCAAGGTAAACTCTAGGTCTAACACTTTTATTATAGAACCTATGTATTTACCGAGTTTATGTTTACAGGCATTTACTTAGTTATTGATTTGAAGGTTGGTTCCTTCCATTGTATTTTGCTGACAATGTAAAAGTAAAGTTAACAGTCTTAGGAAATAATATTTGTTGTAGATTTTGGAAATATACAGAAAAAAAGATGTACTGTTACTCTATGCATAGATCAGTTTAGAGTTAGTGCAGAATCAAGATATGAAGTTAATGATGAAATCACTATCTACCCTTTCCTCATGGAACTTGGTCATTTACATCTCATTCCATCTCCAAATCTATGATATATTTTAAGATGTTTTTAATAAAACATCTTCACTCACCTTAACACTATAAAATAGAGTTTTCTGAAATATTTTTATTAGTATTTTATTTGAAGGTTGGTTCCTTGTATTGTATTTTGCTGACAATGTTTTGACAAAAATAACTTGTCTAAGTTGACTAATAAAATATTTGACAAAATATTTTATCAGTATTAAAGTTTCAAAACATCAACGCAACATGCTTAGCATTGAGGTAACAACATATAAATGATTTTATCTGTTGACATTTACAGTGAGGTAAGGCTACACACATTTGAAATTCATTATAATTTTGGCGTACAGATTCTTTTAACAGAAACATAGTAAGAAAGTACTTAGTTACACCAAGACATAAAAGTGGTTTTCAGGGGAAGTACTGATCAAGTTGAGGGATAAGTAACTGTAGCAGAATTTTCCCTGTCCAATCACTTTAAATATTAATACAACAATAAGCCTGTGATTGCACAGGGAAAAGGGAAGGAGAGGGAGGAATTGCAGACTGGACTGAGGAGACAGGTACAAGAAGGGGGAAGAAGATGGAGCAGGAGGAAGATGACCCAGATTCTACATGGCTTTAAATAGCCCCAGATAGCTATAATAGCATATAGGGATAGAATAATTGGGATAACTTGTCTAATCTAAGTTGGCAGCTTGTATCAATATCAGTTGGCTCTGAATTTATTGTGTGGGCATCTTGTGAATTGAGAATTTATTCATATGTAAATCTGACTGATTAATTATAAGCTTCAAGAGTTTTGATTTTAAGGTGTTACTGGGTAACCGTATTTGAGTGCACCTATTCAGTCTATTCAATCAATTTTTTTTAATGTTTAACCAGTTTTTTGAACAGATAAATGATACTTTATTCATACTCATTCCTCTATTCATTCTTTTCTGATTCTTTCCTACTTATTCTTAAAATATTATATACAGTTACTGTCATCTTTCTCATTGTGTACATGGGCCTCCCCACTCTACCAATTCACAATTCAGAGTTTTTCCTTGTTGCTTCAGATTTCTATTTCTCATTTCTTCTTCTTCTTCTTCTTCTTCTTCTTCTTCTTCTTCTTCTTCTTCTTCTTCTTCTTCTTCTTCTTCTTCTTCTTCTTCTTCTTCTTCTTCTTCTCTCTCTCTCTCTCTCTCTCTCTCTCTCTCTCTCTCTCTCTCTCTCTCTCTCTCTCTCTCTCTCTCTCTCCTCTCTCTCTTTCATTCTTTCTGTCATATTACCAAGAAAAATGCAAGATTTGTAGGATAACTCTGAGCACAAGAGGGAGACTATTTTGGGTGATATCAAGTTCTCTCCTTTCTGCCTCCCCTGTGCCCCTGTGTTACCCATATTCCACATGTCCTCATTGTAACTACTACAAATTCTCCTTTACCAGGAACACAATTTATTTAAAATGTACCCTTTTAGACATTGTCTTAAAACTCAGGGAATTGTCTTGGAATATTCTATAAGATCATCAAAGTTGAAAGGCTCTATATTCTTATGTCATTGCCTGGAGACTGCATGGGAAGACATCTCAGCTTTGGATTCTTGGGGGTTACCCTTAACCCTACTCCTTGTGGCAGTCGTTCCAGTTTCCGTTTGCCTTTTAGGAAACCACCAAACTGAACTTCAGATGATAATGGTAATTTACCTTCTCCTGTTACTGAGCAAGATTCTCCCTTGTTCAATGGGCTTACAAAAGTTTGGCAGAGTCAGTCATTGTCTCTGCTACCATGATCTGTATATATGTGATTGTATTATATTTTCATTTGGATTTTTCTGATGCTGTTTTAAGTTGGCTTTCAGGTTGTATTATTATTAGTTTGAACAAACTTTTATATTCTGGATCTGAGAACATTATCACCTGTAATGTTTATTTTAGATAGTTTATACTTTCCTTTTTATTATCCGGGTTTAACTTTATGTTTTTCTTTTACTGAAAATAGATTTTTTTCTCACATATTATATCCCGATTAGTGTTTTCCCTCTTTTTTCTCTCCCTAATTCCTCCCCACTTCCCCACCCATCTGTATCCACTTCCTCTCTATCTTTCATTATAAAATAAACAGGCTTTTAACAGATTGTAATATAATTAATATAATATAATTAATGCAATATATGAGATAAAAAGAAAAAATAACATATCTTAAATAAAAATACCAACCCAAAAGAAAAGAGCATAAGTACCGACATGAAATAGAGAACAATTTGCTTGCACACTCTGGAATCCCATGAAAGCACTTAACTAGAAGCCCTAATGTATATACAAAAGGCCTGCTACAGATCTTTGCAAGCCTTGTGCCTCAGACTCTGTGAGCTCATATGTGGTCAATCATGTTGATTTAAAGAGAATTGTTTCTTAGTGTTCTGCATCCACTTTGACTCTTATACTTTTTCTGCTTCCTCTTCCATAGAGTTTCCTGAGCTTTGAGAAGAAAAAAAAATAAGGGAATCCTCCCATTTAATGCTGAGAGTGTCTAAGTATATCATTTGCTGAATAAAGTTGGGTGTTTGTCTCTGCATTTGGTCCCATTTGCTACTGAAGAAAGCTTCTATGACATTGGCTAAGCAAAACACTGATCTAAGAATATAGCAGGATGTCATTCAGAGTCATTTTATCACTACTTTTTGATTTTCATTTTTTTGTTATTCAAATAAGTAGCGTATTAGTTAGGTAAGATAGGCCAAGGAGTGTCTAGACTCAGGATACTGTTCAGATGAGCAGTATCAATACGGGTGTTCTTTCTTATGGAATGGTCCTTGAGTGAAATCTATTATTGGCTACTTCCTCCCACAAGCTTTATGCCACCATTACCCTAGTATATCCTAGAAGTCGGACACCATCGTAGCTCAAAGGGTTTGTTGCTGATCTGGTATTTATATTTCTCTTTTGTAAACATGCTCAATAACTTTCTGTGTCAATGATGCTAGAACTTAGGGGATGAAAGCTCTGTATAAATACCAACTGGACTTCTCTCTATGTTCAATGAGTAATGTAAATATTGTCTTCAGAAATGGGGCTCAGCAGTCCATGTGAGGAGAAGAATCTATAATCCTGGCAACTGCCTGAGTTGTTTGACATTTTTAGTGTGTGTGTGTGGGGGGGGGGGCTCGCATGCACATGTGCACATATGTGTGTGGGTATACCATCATATATACATATGGACGTTTCTATCATATTACATTTCCCTACTGTCCCCCCAATGGCCCTTAATGTTAGCTGTCTCTTTCCTTATTCACTCCTTCATTTTTCTCCCCTTCCTGTCCATACTTGATCTTATTGCTCTGCCAATATTCAACAATAGCTATCTATTTCACTTCCCTCTCCTAACAAGGTCTATTTGTTCCCACTAGTCCCTCACATTATGCCTAACATCTGTGGTTGTACATATTTTAGCTTGGTTATCTTACACATAACAGCTGATATCCACATGTAAGTGAATACATATAATATTTTCTTTCTGTGTCTTTTTTTCCTTCTATAAATGTTCCACTGATTGTTTTTTTTTATTTTTATACTTCATATTTTATTCCCCCATCCCCACCCACCATTCACTTCTGATTCTTTTTTTTTTTAGCATTTGTACAACCTAGTTTTTTTAAACTTAATTTTTTTTAATTTTTTCAATATATTTTTTATTTACATTTCAAATGATTTCCCCTTTTCTGGCTCCCCACTTCCCGAAAGTCCCATAATTCCTCTTCCCTCCCCCTATTCCCCCATCCACCCCTTCCCACATCCCTGTTCTGGTATTCTCCTATATTGCTGCACTGAGTCTTTACAGAACCAGGGGCCACTCCTCCGTTCTTCTTGGACATCATTTGGTATGTGGATTATGTCTTGAGCATTCCAAGGCTAATATCCTCTTATCAGTGAGTGCATACCATGATTGATCTTTTGAGACTGGGTTACCTCACTTAGTATGATGTTCTCCAGCTCCATCCATTTGTCTAAGAATTTCATGAATTTATTGTTTCTAATGGTTGAATAGTATTCCATTGTGTAAATATACCACATTTTTTGTATCCATTCCTCCGTTGAGGGACACCTGGGTTCTTTCCAGCTTCGGGCTATTACAAATAAGGCTGCTATGAACATAGTGGATCATGTGTCCTTATTGAATGCCAGGGAATCCTCTGGGTATATGCCCAGGAGTGGTATAGCAGGGTCCTCTGGAAGTGTCATGCCCATATTTCTGAGGAACCCCCAGAACTAAATGGAGAGAAACTTGAAGCAATCCCACTAAAATCAGAGACTAAACAAGGCTGTCCCCTCTCTGCATATCTTTTCAATATAGTTTTTGAAGTCCTAGCTAGAGCAATTAGACAACATAAGGAGGTCAAAGGGATACAAATTGGAAAGGAAGAAGTCAAACTTTCACTATTTGCAGATGATATGATAGTATACTTAAGTGACCCAAAAAACTCTACCAGGGAACTCCTATAGCTGATAAATAACTTCAACAAAGTGGCTGGTTATAAAAATCAACTCAAGCAAATCAGTAGCCTTTCTATACTCTAAGGATAAGCAGGCTGAGAAAGAAACTATGGAAATGACACCCTTCACAATAGCCACAAAGAGCATAAAGTATCTTGGGGTGACTCTAACCAAACAAGTGAAAGACCTATACGACAAGAACTTCAGATCTCTGAAGATGGAAATCGAGGAAGACCTCAGAAAATGGAAAAATCTTCCATGATTGTGGATTGGCAGGAATAATATAGTTAAAATGGCCATCTTGCCAAAAGCAATCTACAGATTCAACGCAATCTCCATCAAAATCCCAACTCAGTTCTTCATAGAGTTAGAAAGAGCAATTGTCAAATTCATCTGGAATAACAAAAAACCCAGGATAGCTAAAACTATTCTCAAGAGTAAAAGAATTTCTGGCGGAATCAGTATCCCAGACCTCAAGCAATACTACAGAGCAATAGTGTTAAAAACAAAACAAAACAAAAAAACCTGCATGGTATTGGTACAATGTCAGGCAAGTGGATCAATGGAATAGGATTGAAGACCCAGAAATGACCCCCACACACTTATGGTCACTTGATCTTCGACAAAGGAACTGAAAACATCCAGTGGAAAAAAGATAGCCTTTTCAACAAATGGTGCTGGTTCAATTGGAGGTCAGCATGCAGAAGAATGCGAATTGATCCATTCTTATCTCCATGTACTAAGCTCAACTCCAAGTGGATCAAGGACCTCCACATAAAGCCTGACACTCTGAAGCTAATAGGAAAGAAACTGGGGAAGACTCTTGAGGACATGAGTACAGGGGAAAAGTTCCTGAACAGAACACCAATAGCTTATGCTCTAAGAGCAAGAATTGACAAATGGGACCTCATAAAATTACGAAGTTTCTGTAAGGCAAAGGACACTGTCAAAAGGACAAAATGTCAACCAACAGATTGAGAAAGGATCTTCACCAACCCTAAATCCAACAGAGGGATAATATATTGTTGGGTTCCATAGCTGCCTGCAGCTATTACGAAGTGGGTTTCTGGAACAGAAGCTGAGGGATAAATGGGGAAGAGGGGCGAAAAGAAGTATGGCTAAGACAATATTCACTGATCAAAGCCCGAAACTTTAATGGCGCCAGACCTTTTAACAGTTTGGGCAAACCCTTCCCCCCAGACTCCAGGCTGAGTTCCGGTGGAAGTTGTCTAGCTTCTCTTGGAGGTCCTCGTCTTGACTGCTCCAGCTGCTGGGTGGGTCACCTGCTTAATTCAGGAATTCCTAGACCTGGAGGAACAATGAACTTAACCTTTACTTCGAGCACTCGGCCCTAGGTGGAGCAGGATCCTGGCTATCTAGGAGAAGTTAACCTTGACCAAAGTCAAACTCTGACCCAGTGCATGACTGCCCCAATATGGCTCTGTACAATATACAATATATACAAAGAACTCAAGAAGGTAGACCCCAGAAAACCAAATAACCCTATTAAAAAGTGGGGTACAGAACTAAACAAAGAATTTTCACATGAAGAACTTCGAATGGCTGAGAAGCACCTTAAGAAATGTTCAACATCATTAATCATTAGGGAAATGCAAATCAAAACAACCCTGAGATTTCACCTCACACCAGTCAGAATGGCTAAGATTAAAAACTAAGGAGACAGCAAATACTGGAGAGGATGTGGAGAAAGAGAAACACTCCTCCACGGCTGGTGGGATTGCAAGCTGGTTCAACCACTCTGGAAACCAGTCTGGTAGTTCCTCAGAAAACTGGGCATGATACTATCAGAGGGCCACATTATACCACTCCTGGTCTTATACCCAGAGGATTCCCTAGCATGTATTAAGGATACATACTCCACTATGTTCATAGCAGCCCTATTTATAATAGCCAGAAGCTGGAAAGAACCAAGATGTACCCAACAGAGGAATGGATACAGAAAATATGGTATATTTACACAATGGAGTACTGCTTAGCTATTAAAAACAATGAATTCATGAAATTCTTAGGCAAATGGGTAGAACTGGAAAATATCATCCTAAGTTAGGTAACCCAATCACAAAAGAACACTTATGGTATGCATGCAATGATAAGTGGATATTAGCCCAGAAGCTCGGAATACCCAAGATAAATATGTTAAATGATGCCCAAGAAGAAGGAAGGAGAGGCTCCTGTCCTGGAAAGGCTTGATGCAGCAGTGTATGGGAATACCAGGACAGGGAAGTAGGAAGGAATTGATTGGGGAATAGGGTTGGGGAATGGGACTTTCAGGAAGGGGAAACCAGGAAAGGGGAAATAATTTGACATATAAATAAAGAATATAAAATAAAAAAAGAGAAGTTAAAAGTCCTTAGTGATCAGAGAAATACAAATCAAAATGACCCTGGGATTCTTCCTTATACCAATCAGAATGACTAAGATCAAATCCACAGGTGACAACACATGTTGGAGAGGATGTGGAGAAATAGGAACACTTCTCCATTGCTAGTGAGATTTCCAACTGTCACAACCACTCTGGAAATCAATCTGGAGGTTCATCAGAAAATGGGAAATAGATGTACCTGAAGACCATCTATGCTACTCTTGGGAGTATATCAAAAAGATGCCCCACCAAGTCACAGGGACACATACTACACTATGTTCACAGCAGCCTTATTTGTGAGAGCCAGAAGCTGGAAATAACCCAGATGTTCTACAGCAGAAGACTGGATACAGAAAATGTGGTTCATTTACATAATGGACAGTACTCAGCTATTAAAAACAAAGACATCATGAGTTTTGCAGGCAAATGGATGGAACTAGAAAATATCAACCTGAGTAAGGTAACTCAGACCCAAAATGACAACATAGTATATTCTCACTAATATGTGGATGTTAAAAATTACAGAGTACCCAAGATACAGTCCACAGAACTCAAAAAGTGCATCAAACTGGAGTGCCCAAATGCAGATGCCTCAGTCCCACTTGGGAGAAAGAACAAGGCAATCACAAGTGGGAGGGAAGGACCTGGGAGAGACCTGGGAGGGAAAGTGGACTCGGGGGGAGAGTGGGGGGAGAGTGGGGGGAGAGGGGAATATGAAGGCAAAGGACTGAAGCCCTTAGGGCCAGGAGAAAGAATGGAAACAGGCAACCTCTGGAGATAGGAGGTGGGGGCCATCCTCCAAGAATGCACCAGTGACCTGGAAGGTGAGAGACTCTCAGGACTCAAAAGGACCGTAGATGAAATGACCTGAAGTAGGAGGAGGGAACTTACAGTGCCCACCTCCAGCAGGAAGACAGGGCATTAAATGAGGGAGAGGGGTGGCCATCCCACAGTCACAACTCTCACCCATAATTGTGCCTCTCTGAAAGAATTACAGGGACAGAGATGGAGAGAAGCCTGAAGAAAAGAGGTAGCACTGATTCTTAATCCGTTCTTCTGCTGAGGGATATCAAGGTGGTTTCCACTTTCCAGCTAGTATGAATAAGGCAAAAAAGATAATGTCTGATAGAGAGTGCTGTGTGATAGCATGAAGCATTCTTTGGGAGTATATTCCCATGAGTGGTATAGCTTATTCATGAAGTAGATGGATTCTTACGTTACTGAGGAACTGCCACCCAGATTTTCATGGTGGCTATATAAGTTTGTATTTCTACCATTAACGGATGAATGTTCCTCTTGTTCCACATCTTCAGCATCATAAGTTGTCGTTTGTTTTATTGATCTTAGCCATTGGACAGGTCTGAGACGAGATCTTAAAGTAGTTTTTATTTTCTTTTCCCTGCTGAGTAAAGATGTTGAATATTTATTTCATTAACTGTTTCTCAGTCATTTGAGTTTATTCTAATGAGAACTGTCTGTTTAGAATTGTAACTCATTTTAAGTTGAGTTATTTATTTTCTTGAATTCTTTATATATTTATAGATATTAGCACTCTATATTATGTGTAGTTGCCAAAACTAGTTTTCCATTCTGGAGGCTGCCACTTTTCTTGACTGTGTCCCTCAGCATGCTAAGGTCCCATTTATTAATTGTTGGTCATTATGATTGTGCTAACAGTGTTCTTTTCATACACTATTTTCCTTTGACAATGACTTCACAGCCATTCCCTACTTTCTCCTCTATCAGTTTCATTGTGTCTCATTTTCTGTTGAATCATTAATTGATTTGATATTGAGTTTTATGTAGTGTGATAAGTGGAGACAAATTGATCTATTTGTGTTCTTCTACATGCATTCAGTTTGACTAGAATGATTTATAGAAGATATCTTTTATCCAGTGTTTATTTCTAATTTATCAAAAATCAGGTGTCATTAGGTGTATTGATTTATGTCTCCGTCTTTAATTTTGTTCCATTGTCAACAGGTCTCTTTTTGTGAAATACTATGTTGTTTTTATTATGTTAGCTCTATAGCATTACTTAAAATTAGCGAAATGTTATCAACAGGAGCTCTTTTATTACTTAACATTATTTTATCTAACTTTGAGTATTTTGTGTTTCCATATGAAGCCAAAATTTTTCTTTCAATAAACAAGAATTGTATTGGAAATTTTATGGTATACAATAAATAGAGGGCTTATGTTTTTAACTTTATCCTTTTTCAAAGAATCGTGGCTTTGATGCTATATATATATATATATATATATATATATATATATATATATATATATATATGAATCTCTCTCACTTAAAGTAATAGAATGCTACTTTTTATGTCTGGTAGAGATTTAGATTTCATATTTATATTTATGATTTATTTTAAATTTCTGTTTTAAAATATTGTGAAGAGACAACAATGTATGAATATATAGTATTTCAGAATCTATTATGAAAAGACCACATTTTATTCTCTAATTATTTCCTTGCCCTTTCCTAGAGACCAGTAATTCACAATCAATGATCTAGTCTCTTTTATGTTCCATTGACTATATTTTAATTTTGAACCAGATTCTACTGTGAAGTCATTAGTTGAATAAGCCCCTTTTATTATTTAAAGATTGTTTTGAGTTTTAAAGATCCTTTGCATTTCAATATTTCTCATCTTGGTTTCTGAAAAAATGCTTGCTGATTTTTTAATAAGAGATTATTCAATATGGGGAATATTTGAGGACTATTAGCATATAAAACACCAATTCTAATAATCATACTAGATGTTCATTTATGGAGAGCTGCTTTAATTTCTCAAGTGATCCTACTTATTTTCATGTTTGTCCTTGAACATTTTGAGAATTGACATTTGTATTATATATTGATATTGTATTATATTTGTTTTAATTTTCAGTTCCTTGCAAGAATACAAATTCAATTTCACCATCTATTGTTATTTATTGTTGGGCTCTACCTTGCTCATCTCATTTATTATTTCCAGTAGCTTTTTACCAAATGGATCTGGTTTTCTCCCTAAGTAATCATGTCACCTATAAATAGAGACAGGTATTTTATACTTTATTGCTATTTTGGATGTATTTTCTTTCTAAATCCTTTAGTTTCTTAGCACAGCAGTGCTATCTCAAATATCTAAACTTGCATTCCTGATATGAGAAGTGCCCTTTGAATTAATGGATTGATGATTAATTATTGAAGATAATAGTTCATCCAGTTTGCTGGAAATCCTGTTGTAGACTTATGAGCAATATTTGTGCTAATGTTAAGATGCTATGATAGAAGAATGGATTCAGAGGTAGCTACTTGCTGAGTTTATTAAAAGGTTAAATAGCTCTTATTTCATTTTTGTAATTAAATAGCTGAGTTTAACATTAAAACCAAAAGAATTGTATGCATACTTTGGAAATATTTTTTAGCTACTAACTAACTTTCTTTACTATTATTTCTCACTGTTGTTTGTTATATTTTGTTCTCCATTTAAAAAAGCTTCTATCAGGCTAGAAAAATACCATTTTGATTGATCTTCCCATAAAGTCAGCTCTTAGATTCACAGATTTTCTACAGCTTCATGATTTATTTAGTTATATTCATTTTTTTCATTTTATGCTTTTCTAAATCCATTGTATTTTGCTATAAATATATATTATATATATATTTCCTTTTCATATTGAAACAATGTTTTATCTAAAGGTGTCATACAGGAGCAGATGTTTTCTGATTTGTAATTATTAACTCTTCTCTTGGTTACATTATTACCAGCATACATATTTAAGAAAATATGTTGCGGTTTTAGTAATGAGAATAAATACTATTCAAACAATAATACTTTTATAAGCTTTGTAACACATTTAAGTTTTTTTATTTTAAAGGACAAGATTTGAAAATTGCCAATATTATTTTTATAATCTTGTATATGCAAATTTCATCAGTTATTGTGATACTGTATTGAAATAAGCTAAAATCATGACACAGATTTTCTGCTATTAATGTGTGATGTGTTGTATCACCATATTATGCAATATTTGAGCATTGGATATATAGAAAAGACTATGCTAGTACATATGAGTGAATAGTCATCAACATACACTAACCATTTCATTATTATGAGAACAGTGGGCTGGTTTTCTCTGTAATCTTATCTAATACTCGCATACTACCACCAATTATTTTTGTCAATGTTATGTTTACCAATGTTAGAACCTAAGGTTAAGAATGGCATCATTATTATAATAAGATATACCCATGATCTCCAGGTAATCTTAAAAATTCCCTTCAGATTCTTCCCTTACTTAATTATTAAAAGAAAAAGCAAAAACAAAACAAAACAAAAAAAAACAACAAAAAAAACACCCTATTGAATTCAATGCACATCTAAAAATCTTAAAACATATAACATCTTTCTTTCTTTCTTTCTTTCTTTCTTTCTTTCTTTCTTTCTTTCTTTCTTTCTTTCTTTCTTTCTCATAGTTCATAATTTTCTCCCAGTAATGCATGATATATAGAGTTCAACATTCCATTTCTTTTGATTTAAAGTCATGCTTTTATATATTTTATTGAGGATTTATCATATAAATAAGATAATATTTAGATTCTATTTGTTTTTCTCCACTGTCACTATTAGCTTGCCAGAAACTAAAAATGGGAATTTTTAGTCCTACATATTCCTGCTTAAACAAAACTCAAGACTCAATGTTCAGAATATTATGTGTGACCAGTTCTTAAGGGCTTTGATGGGTTGGTGAAATGGCTCAGTGTCTAAGAGTACTGACTGCTCTTCTGAAGGTCCTGAGTTCAAATCCCAGCAACTACATGGTAGCTCACAACCATCTATAATGAGATCTGATGCTCTCTTCTGGTGTGTCTGAAGACAGCTACAGTGTTCTTACATATAATAATAAATAAATCTTTTGCCGGGCAGTGGTGGCGCACGCCTGTAATCCCAGCACTTGGGAGGCAGAGGCAGGCAGATTTCTGTGTTCGAGGCCAGTCTGGTCTACATAGTGTTTTCCAGGACAGCCAGGGCTACACAGAGAAACCCTGTCTCAAAAAACCAAAAAAAAAAAAAAAAAAGGGGGTTGGGCTTTGATATATACACAGGCTTACAAACCATTTCTTGCTTGTAACAATGAAAAAAGATGATTTCACTTAGGAATTAAGTTTTATAGATCAATGTAGTCTTTTAAAGCATTTATTTTATATTTGATGGAATATATTACAAGTAAAAAGATAGTTTATGGTTTTAAGATCCAAGATATCTCAGATCTTCAGGAATAAGAAATTTAAAAAGTGAAAGATAATATAATATCAACCTTAGTCAGTCCTCCCCAGCAATTTCTGCTCTTACCAAATTTTCCTCTACATATTATAAAACAGCTGATACACAAATTATTTTAATATAGATGTATGTTTTTGTCTCTGGTAGACATGACAATTAAATACTTATTTCTCTCATTTTCAAAAGCTTAAATTATATTATTTAATAAATTTTACTGTAGCAATTAAGTTAATTTTATTTGCTTGTGATTTAGTCATGCATTCTTGTAGCACTCTATTTCATACCATTTCAGTTAGGACTTTATTTCATACCATTTCAACTTAATCTGACACTCAGATTATCCAAATAATTTTCTTGCATGTTTATGCAGTTTAATGTTCTTAAATATTATAATTTTGTAATTTAAAAGCAATAATACCCAAATATACCCATTAAAATTTTGGAAAATTTACTTGGTGCCAAAATTCTAGGAATGAATAAGTATTGCTAGATCTGATAAATTACAACACAAGGATTCCAGATATTTCTTTTCTTCAGAACAAGGAAAGCAAAAAGTGGAATGATATAATGTCTTAATTGCTGACTTTAGTTTTATTCCAATAAAAGAAATTCTGTCCCAAAAGCAATAGAACAGGAAATGATGTGACAACA
The DNA here is from genome assembly GCF_947179515.1 of Apodemus sylvaticus. Lineage (NCBI taxonomy): Eukaryota > Metazoa > Chordata > Mammalia > Rodentia > Muridae > Apodemus > Apodemus sylvaticus. The sequence goes on from NC_067479.1 coordinate 10,805,416, forward strand.
TAGAGCAGGGAACAAAAACACATAGCTTTAGCAAATATTGGAATGAATGGTTTCAAAAGGATCTCGTAGCCAATCTTTGTGTTGAGCACAGGATCCCCATGGAAGAGTTAGAGGAAGAACTGAAGGAGATGAAAGGGGTTTCCATCCCCCATAGGAAGAACAACAATATCAAGCAAAAAGACCCCCTCCCCCAGAGCTCCCAAGGGACTAAGCCTCCAACAAAGTAGGACACATGGAGTGACCCAGGTTCCAGCTATATATATAGTAGAAGATGGCCTTGTCAGGCATCAATGGGAGGAGCAGTCCTTGGTCCTACGAAGGCTAGATAGATGTCCCAGTGTAGGGAAATTTGAAGGTGGGGAAGAAGGAGTGGGTGGGTGGGTAGGTGGAAGAACACCCTCATTGAAGTAAGCAGAGGGAGGGGGGATGGGAAAGGAGGTATCCAGGAAGGGGGAGAAAGCAGGAAAAGTGGGTATCAATTGAAATGTAAATAAAGAAAATATCCAGTAAAAAAGAAATTATCTAATAAAAGAAAAAAAATGTGGTTTTTAATTATTATTATTTTAAAGAAGGAGGAGGAGGAGGAGGAAGACAAGGAGGTAGAAGAAAAAAGATGAAAGAGTTAAGATGTTAAACCAAAAATTTCCTTGTCAGTCTAGTTTTGTTGCAATGGCAAGATTGCCTCATCTCATGAAAACTATCAGCAACTTAAGCTTTAAGCCTTGGGTGACTGTCTACAAATTTAATGTCAGTATTTGAGAAGTTGTAACAAGATCATCAGGAGTTTGGAAGGCCATTTTGGACTGCAGCCCACCAAAGTCCATAATCATATGAAATAAAGAAAGAAAGAAAGAAAGAAAGAAAGAAAGAAAGAAAGAAAGAAAGAAATTGTTCATTTATTAATTCATCATAGTCTAGGCATTTGCCACTACTATATATCATTAAACTAGATGTTATATATGGGTGAAAAGCTTACTAGCAAAAAATAAAAGCTTTTTTAAAAAGATATAACTTGCCTACATCATAATACATAGATATTTTATGATTATTTATTAATTCATTCTATAACAGGGAATTCAATATTCAGAGGGATCTTAAGGTATATTTAAAGTCATTTTTACCTTTAAACTTATTTTGATAATATATACAACATATGAAATTTCTCAATTATATAACTTCATTATTAATGTTATTTATCCATTTTCTCATTTATACTATGTGTATTTTTCATTTATAAAGGAACAAGATCATTCTGTGTTTAATTTTCTCTATGTTAACATCATCTGAATATGAAAAAGTCAATAAATAAATAAATGAAAAAAATGAAACCATACACACACACACACACACACACACATATACATATATCAATGAAAAAAATGTGTTTACTTTGAATATCATAGATTATAATGTAATAGTCAATGGCAAGGTTGTGTCTGTTTCTTAGGGTTTCATTGATACCAAGGACATCATGACCAAAGCAACTCTTCTAAAGTACAACATTTAATTAGGGTTGGCTTACAAGTTCTAAGGTTCAGTACATTATCTTCGAGGCAAGAAGCATGGCAAACATTGTGTCTGGAAAAGAAGCATGAATACACAGGCATATAATATTGTGAAACTGGATTTAGCCATTTCTGTTCTGTAAATAATTTGGAGTATTGGAAGACCTACTCAAATACAATTCTTATAAATCAGGTACTAATCAGATTGTCCAGGCAGACATGGTGCTGGTGCTCGGGAAGGAACTCAAGAGTTTTATATGTGGATCCATCTGCTGCCAGGGAAGGATTTTTCTTGAAGGCAGCTAGAGGAGGTTTTTTTTTTTTTTTTTTTTTTTGGTTTTTGTTTTTTGGTTTTTTGTTTTGTTTTGTTTTTTAGCGTTTTTTTTTTTCTTTTAGCAGTTTTTAAATTAGATATATAGTTTATTTACATTTCAAATGATTTCTCCTTTCCTGCCCCCCCACCCCCGTGAAAGTCTCATAAGCTATCTCACCTCCCCTTGTTCCCCAATCAACCCCCTCCCGGCTTCCCTCTCCTGGTATTCCACTACATTGCTGCATTGAGTCTTTCTAGGACCAGGAGCCTCTCTTCCCTTTGATCTTCAACAAGGCCTTCCTCTGCTGCCTATGCATCTGGAGCCATGGGTAACATCATGTGTACAATCTGGTTGATGATTTTGTCCCTCTGAGCTCTGTGAGTACTGTGTGGCTCATATCGTTGTTCCTTCTAAGGAGCTAGAGAAAGAAGGGGTTTTCTTCCACACAAGGCAGACCTTAAACATAAGACCTCAAAGTATACACTTCCTCTAACAAGACCACACCTATTCCAACAAGGCCACACCTTCTACTACTGTCACTTCCTATAAGCCAAGCTTATTCAAACTCCCATAGTCTGATATTCAGGAATTAAATTGTAATAACAAGCAAGAGCTAGCTGTATAACCTAAGCCAGTGTGCCAAGAGAGCCATATATATATATATATGTATGTATATTGGTTTCCCTGTGGTTAAAGCTAAATAAGTGTGAATGTGCGCCCAGCCATGTCATTTTTAACAGAATCTTCATTCTCACATCCATTAGTATTCTAGTTATGCAGCAGACAGGACTCTGTGTCATCAAGTAGTTTATGAATGGCTGAGGAAATGAAACTTATGTCAAAGGAGATTTACATGATTTCTACTTTTTGGTTAGTACCTGATTTATAAGGAAAGTATTTAAGTAGATCTTCCAATACTCCAGGTTAGTTATCAAGCAATGGGAATGACTCAATCCAGTCTTAGAATGCTGTATGACTATGTATCCTCTCTCTTCAATTACAAAGTAACTTCAGGATTATTTTACCTATCCTAGATTTTTCTGTTTTACCATATGAAGTTGAGAATGGTTCCAAGATTTGTAAAGAATTGTATTGAAATTTTGATGGCAATTGCATTGAATATACTTTTGGTAAAATTTCCTTTTTACCATGTTAATCCTACTTATCTATGGCTGAATGATATTAACATGGTATTAGTGTGAAAATAGACAGGCTGATCAATGCAAGAGAATTTAAGAGACAGAAAAAGACCCACACACCCATGGACACTTTATTTTTAACAAGAAGCCTACAAACCTACAGTGGAACAAAAAGAAAGCCTCTTCAACAAATGGTGCTGGTATAACTCATAGAAGAGTGCAAATAATTTGTATTCTCAAAAAACTCGAGTCCAGATGGATCAAATACTTCAACATAAAACTAAACACATGACGTCCAAATGAAGAGAAAGTCAAACACATTGGCAGAGGATAAAACTTTCTGAACTGAAAACCAATAGCTCAGACATTAAGATAAACAATTAATGAATGGGACATCGTCAAACAGAAAATCATTTGCCAAGCTAAGGACACCATATGCAGGACAAAGCAGTAGCCTACAGAATGGGAAAAAAAAATCTTTACTCGCCAACCTTTATCTGACAGAGGACTAATATCCAAAATATATTAAAATGTCAATAATTTAGAAATCAACAAATCAAATAACCTAATTAAAAAATCTGGTACAGAGCTAAACAGAATTCTCAACAGGGTAGATACTTATGTGCAAGAAGCTTTTAAACAAATATCCAGTGTTTTTAGTGGTCAGGAAAATATAAATCAAAATGACTGCAAGATTACACCTATCAGAATGGGTAAGATGTAAACCCAAGAGACAGCACATGCCAGAGAGGATTAGGAGCAAGGGGAATATTCTTCCAGTTTTAGAGGCAGTGGAAACTAGCACATCACTTGAGAAATCAACTTGGTGGTTTCTCAGAAAACTGACAAAAGCTCTACTCTAAGACATAGCTATATCATTCATGGGCATATATTTAAATTATGCCCTACTAGATATATCGCATAGACATTTGCTCAACTATGTTCATAGAAGCTTTATTTGTAATAATCAGAAATTGTAAATACCCAAACTTCCATCAACAGAAGAATGGATAAAGAAAACATGATACATTTAAGGGATGGGTTATTGCTCAGCTATTAAAAAAATGACTAAGAATTTCATGAATTCATTGTTTCTAATGGCTGAATAGTACTCCATTGAGTAGATATGCCACATTTTTTGCATCCACTCTTCTGTTGAGGGATACCTGGGTTCTTTCCAGCATCTGGCAATTATAAATAGGGCTGCTATGAACATAGTAGAGCATGTATCCTTATTACATGGTGGGAATCCTCTGGGTATATGCCCAGGAGTGGTATAGCAGGATCTTCTGCAAGTGAGGTGCCCAGTTTTCTGAGGAACCACCAGACTGATTTCCAGAGTGGTTGTACCAATTTGCAACCCCACCAGCAGTGGAGGAGTGTTCTTTTTTCTCCACACCCTCTCCAACACCTGCTGTCTCCTGAATTTTTAATCTTAGCCATTCTGACTGGTGTAAGGTGAAATTGAAATTCTTAGGCAAATGGATGGAGCTAGAAAACATCATACTAGGTGAGGTAACCCAGACTCAAAAGGTGACTCATGGTATGCACTCACTAATAAGTGGATATTAACCTAGAAAACTGGAATACCCCAAACATAATCCATACATCAAATGAGGTACAAGAAGAAAGGAGGAGTGGCCCCTTGTTCTGGAAAGACTCAGTGAAGCAGTATAGGGCAAAACCAGAACGGGGAAGTGGGAAGAGTGGGTGGGAGGACAGGGGCAGAGAAGGGGGCTTATGGGACTTTCGGGGAGTGGGGGGCTAGAAAAGGGGAAATCATTTGAAATGTAAATAAAAAATATATCGAATAAAAAAAACAAAACAAAACAAAACACTGTTATCCTAAAAAAAAAAAATGACATCATGAAATTTGAATGCAAATGATGGAACTAGAAAATAACATCTGGAGTGAGTTATTCAGACCTGGAAAAATACACATGGCATAAACTCACTTAGAAATGGACATTGGCCATAAAATACAAGATACTATGGTACAATCTACAGAGTCAAAGAAAGCAAGTAATAAGGAGAGTCCAAAGGAGGATGCCAAAGTCTCACTAAGAAAGGGGAATAAAATAGGCATGGGAGATGAGTAGAGGGAGGTAACTGGTGCGTAGAGTGAGTGAGGAGGACACTATGGGTGAGGATTATGTATGGGGAATAGTATTATTAACAATACTATAAAATTTAATTATTATTTTAATATAATTTAATTTATTGAGCTAAGAAAAACAAACAATTGTGTACTATTAAGTTCCATATTAATAATACATTCTGATAGATGCTATTTATCATACTTGTAGTCTAAATTTTACCATTTTTATATAATTAAACTGTATATTTATATTTTTAATACATTAGAAATATGTTTTCCTTTTACCTTTTAGACAGGGATTATTTTATTCAAACACTCTTTATCCCTAATTGGTTTTCAGAAAATTTATAGTTGACCTAAACAAAGAAAGCAACATTAATTGCCTTAGATTAAATCATGTAACTGGATAAGCTGAAGGCCTCCCTGGGCATGAATCAATAATACTCTACACAGAGACCTGAGACAGAATATTACCTACACATTTTAAAATCCTCTTTGATTTGTCTTTAATTTCTTTTGATTGTTTTTTGGATCAGAACAATTTAATATTTATAGCAGTGTATTTTTTGTATATATTTCAATTATAAAATTTGTTAAATACATAACTGAGGAGATTATTGGAATTTCAAAAAAAGTGCCTGATTTAATTTTAAAAGACAGAGATGTATTTTTAAATACCTTAAAAGTAATTAATTCTTATTATACATTAGGTAATGACTAGTTGAATGTAAAAAAAACTTTTAGAAATATATTAGGAAATTGTCAAATCTAACATAACATTGCCATTTTAATACAAGAAAAACTCCTAAAATACTCTACAGAATTACTCTATTATAGTAAATCAGATGATCAGAATTGATTAAAATGAAAATCTATTGACAGAAATCTATTTATGGAGTGAACATCTGTTGAAATCAGCTGTTACAATATAAATAAAACAAGCCAAATCATAAGTGTAAAATATTTGAAATTTTGAGACTTAATTATACCATCTGGGAATAGACTAATCAGAGAATGGAGATTTGGAGAAAAGAAAACCATAAATAATTTACAAAACAATAAGACAAATGTGTTCCCTGCAACCTAAATCTCACTTGTCATTGTCCACAGGAACATTATCATCGCCTGTGTTTTCATTACTCTTAATTCTTTCTTAAACTCACATCGTTGGTGATTTGCTAATTTGTATTTTTCATGAACGTACTAGATTCTATTTTATAACCCAGATTCATCATCCATACATCAACTCACTGAAAGAGAATAAGCATGAAAAATTTCTAGAGTGACTATCACAGTATTAGATTTTATGCAAGTGTTTTCTTCTAGAACAAAGAGAGAGAGGGGGAGAAGGAGACAGGAGTACTGAAGAGTGGGATGAGACTGAGAAAGAAAGAGATTGCAGAGGAATATTTCTGTACACTAGTTTTTTTAAAATTTCCTTCATGTTGAGTACTATGGATTGAGTACTAAGGAAGAACATGCCAGTAAAAAAAGACGATACCACTATCATATTAATATCATGAGTCAAAAAAATGATACTGTGTCTTTAAAGTAGTACTAGATCATCTTGTATATGCATTTAATCAGTTCCTCTGGCTTGATCACCTCACCAAGAGCAACCAGGCTACAGTGCACAGAGTCCCCAAATGTCCATTGCATTCTTTGTCTTCTGTGAAATAAATAAAAATAGGTAGTATTTCAGCATATATAATAAATCACTATTTTGGCTCTTGGTCCTGTAAAGGCTCATTGCCCCAGGGTAGGGGAATTCCAGGACAGGGAAGCAGGAGTGGGTGGGTTAGTGAGCACTAGACGCAGGATGGGATAGGGGGTTTTTGGAGGGGAAACCGGGAAAGGGGATAACATTTGAAATGTAAGCAAAGAAAATATCTAATAAAAAAAAAACTAGCAGGGAGGAGAGGACCCTGGTTCTGGAAAGGCTCGATGCCGCAGTACAGGGAATACCAGGACAGGGAAGCAGGAGGGGGTTGATCGGGGAACAGGGGACAGGAGATAGGTTATGGAACTTTCAGGGGTGGGAGGAACCAGGAAAGGGGAAATCATTGCCACGATCTACTTCCATGCAGCCTTCACATTGCTCCAAACCTCTAGGATAACAAACATCCGTGTAGTCCTTTCTACTGTCCAGATGCCAAACAGGCCTGTTTGGATGGAGTTCAATAGTGAATGCTATAAACTCAGTGCTTTCATCAGAAAACCTTTAGTTACAGTCACACTCGCAGGGTTCCAGGGACTGGTTTTAAACAATCGTTATCAATGGCCATCTGTCTTAGAGTTTCCATTGCTGTGAAGAAACACCATGACCAAGGCCACTTATATAAAAGACAACATTTAATTTGGGCTGGCTTACACTTTCAGAGGTTCATTCCATTATCATTATGACAGGAAGCATGGTAGCATGCTGTCAGGCATAGTGCTGGAGAAGCCAAGACTTACACATCTTGATCTGAAGGCAGCCCTGAGGAGACTCCCTTTTGGAGGTAGTTAGGAAGAGGGTCTCTTCCACATTGGGCAAAGCTTAAGCATATACCTCAATGCCTACCCCACACAGTGAGGCATTTTCTCTAAAAAGGCCATACCTATTCTATCAAGACTACACCTTTTAATAGTGTCAATTCCCATGGGCCAAGAATATTTAAACCACCACACCCTCTAAGAATTCCAGGATGCCATGTCTGCTTCTAGGAGCAGAAACATCTCAGTCCCAATGTTAGAGACCAGTCAATAAAACCTAACATTCTTGTTCTTTGTTTTATAGGATGCTAACTTTGGGAGGTTGCAGTTATTAGCCCAGATGCCCTTCCAATCTTTTAAAGAAGGTACCTGACACAGCCACAATAAGGATAAAAGCAATGTTTCAGAGAACAATGGTATTTTCTTCTGTGGTACCACAAAAAGGTACCAAGTAAGTGCCAAGTAAGGTTCTACCTTGCAGGAGGATTTTGATGAAAAGAACCCTTAGCAGCTACTTTTGATACAGTTACTCCTTGAGATTTTAATGATTCTAGATAAACTCATATAAAGTCATTTATCTAAAGAAAGATACCTTAAGAAAAATAAAGTTCACAAAGAACACTGAAAAGACCATAAGAAAAACTAATAGTGTCATGGCTATATTTTGGAGAGTAATTATGCATTCAGCACTCTTAGTTTATAGTGAACAAAATGCTTTATCAGAGAGTGCATTAGAAGATGAATCCCATGGTCAAAAGTCTAAACTATCAGTTCTCTAAAAGAAAGATTTAAAATTGGGATTTAATTTGTCATATATTTTATTATTTTACCTTCAGTTGGTACATATAATACTATGTATTATACATTTAAGTCTATAAAATGGACAGAAAATTATTTGAAGACATAGTTTTGTATCACATTAGACCATTTTATAACTTTCATGCTAATTTTGATGCATGCAATTTCAACATGCCTAAAGCAAAAATAAATTGCATGCATTTTGTATAATGCAATCTTTTCAAAGAACTTCCAAGAGCATATAATTCTGAAGTATGGAATTAACAGCAGCTTTCAAAACAGGAGTACTGAGTTTATCTCACTTTGAGTCTTTTCACACTTTAATTTTGAAGAAAGGTATAAATACATAATATATTATTACAGGTAGAAAAGGTCAATCAATCATCCAACTGTTATGGTTATATTGTCAGGTAGCTGCTTTCTCTGATTTGTGAACCACTTAATTTAAAAGGCTTATGTCAACAGATATAAATATGAATTTTGTGAGTACTTCATTGTGTGTATGTGTGAGTATGTATATTTTAACTTGGTAGATCACTAAGTATATTATCATATTACAGTAAACAATGTTTCATAACTGAAAAGCTCAGGCATGCTTTATAAAGTGTTTTAAAATGAGCACTCCCTTTGATATCTTGAGATTCTTCCAGCAATGTTGATTGGTAATATTGTTAAATACATCCAGATTGCTGGCATTGTAGTTGTGTTAATTATATAATGTAAGTAAATGAAAATGGCAATATACATATTTATATTCTACACAAAATTCTGAGGCTTTCTCTTGACTACTTGGGAACAGACAGAGTACATTATCATGGTTATATATCCACACCTTTATGTAAATACAAAATATATAAAATTTTATAAAATATATGAAGCAAAGAGGGGGAAATGAAGAGTTAATAGGGATTTGTCAGAGTTGTAAAAAACAAAATTGGCTAGCTATTCTTTCTCACATGGGCTTCTGAACATGTCAGCCATTCTAAATATGATTGTGGGGAACACATTAAGCCCAAGAAAACATGTATTGTTGACATGGGCAAGGCCATATCAAGGAATGCCCTAGTTAGGTAAATCTCAGTGCTGTGCATGTCATGTCAACTGTTTATGAATTTAGTTTAAAAGGTGTGGCCACTTTTACATACCTTATGAAAAACATGCTTCATGTACCTTTCTGTAGTCTAAAAGAATTTCTTACTTAGAACATTATACAAAGAACCATACTGTGGGCTCTTCCTGGATTCATTGCATTATAAAACCAATAAAATAAAATAAAAGTAGGGATATGAATAAGTATAACTGACCCGGAATTCCTCATAATAAAAACAAGTTCAGGAAGCATTCCAGGTGATAACAAAGGCCTGACCCTCCTTGGTGATTCATCAGAAAACCTCAAGGTTCTTGAAGTAATAATGGAATCTAGATTAGCAAATAAGTAAGATATTTATAGTTTACATATATATATATATATATGTGTGTGTGTGTGTGTGTGTGTGTATTTTGTTTCTGAAACTACCTCAAAAATGTGGTCTAATGATAGAATGAAAATATTCAGTAGAAAATACAATATGAATGGATAGTTAAAAGGATAGGTATAAACAGAATTTATGAGAGCACTCAAAAAACAAGGAAGCATGCACCCAAGTCTGATAACCTTGGTTTGATCCCTGAGTCTTACATGGTTGGTGGATGACAACTGACTTCTGAAAGTTGTCTTCTGATGTTCACACCAGTGCCATGCAAACACACATACACATATGCATACCCATGTGCTATTAATAAGTAATAAATAAATACAAAAACTTAATGGGATATAAAAACCTTTTTAAACAGTATATATTCTGAAGCTGGTGTTGTGAGCAGAGGAGAGAGATGTGGTTCGCCTTACTGATATGCCACTTTCTGCAGGACTAATGATTTTAGTTATAATTAGAGCATTGGTTGCAACTCAAGCAAATATGTTTTGCTTTTGTCATTGATGCAAAAATGAAAATCTGCTGTCCATAATAAGATTGTTCTCATTTCCCTTCTGTGATAGAACATTATACACACATGTACATACATGTCAGCATTCACATAAATTTGCTGTGAAACTACTCTTCCAACATTTGCCTTCCAATACTGACTAGTAAACTACAGACTAGGTTCTCATTGTTGAACTACTGAAGGAAAATGTATTTTACCATGGTGTGTCATTAAGGTCCCTGCATTTTCTATGTAAGGAATCATGTGAGTCATTGAATCCAACACTAATATCAGTCAGATAGAATCAAATCTTTACAGCAGTTCAGAAACATTTATTTTTAAGCTTTTCTCTTGTTACCTGAGCATTTCTTTTATCTCTAGTTACCTAATTACACATTCAGAAAGGCAAAGAAAATTATCTAGAAAGACAGAAAAGAAAGATTAAAACAAAGTATTTACCTTACCCTATACTGACCTTCTGATCATTTTTCTATTTCAGATTTAACTAGCTTTTAGTGTCCGTTCAATGAAGACATGTTTTCCAGGTACAGAGACATCTGTAAATCGCTTACAACTCAAGAAATGCAAACATTTCATTGGCTTCATGTAAAAATGAAGAATAATTGATCCTTATCCTTGAATATGTTTCCAGCTTACTCACATAGGTAGTTGTTTGTAAATCACACACACACAGGCACACACAAGTACAAATTAAACATACAAATTTTCAGTGTTACTTTAAAACTGACTTCCTTTTAGTATTTACATAAATCACATATCCCTACATAACAAGACACAAAAACTCAGTGTTTTAAAATAGCAGTGTTTTAAATTAAAACATAATTATGTCACTCTTCTTTCCTTATCCTCATTCATATCCTCTGCCTTCCCCTCACTTCCTCCAAAATTGATGGTCCCCATTTCCATGGTTATTATTACATGTATGTGTGAATATATATATTCACACACATTATATATATATATATGTGTGTGTATATATATATATATATATATATATATATATATATATGTATCTTCTAAGTTTATTATTTTGTTTATGTGTTTAGAACTTTAGGTTTGACCATGTGTTGTATACATTCTTGGCTGTCTCTAATGATTTCTACTTGCTGCAAAGATAACATTTATTGATAAGGGGTATGTCCTACTGCATTTACCTATGGGTATAAAGATAAATATAGTTAGAGGAATATACTGCCTTAGTAAATTGGTGATGTCTGGAATTTTTCTAAGATCCATGACCTCATTATCCCTTGATGGTTAGGTAGGGTACAGATAGCAGCTACGATTTCTCTCCTGTTGAATGAACATGAAGTTCCATTAGTCAGCTGTTGGGTATCATAAATCTATGAGCAATCTATGAGCATCACTATATATTTACACATATCTTGGTATGCTGGTCATTGTGGTTTATATATGGAGAAATCTATTGACTGCTTCTTTCCCTCAGCAGCTTGTATGGTAATTTATGGAACTATAGAAACTAGAGTACAGGAAGGAGGCTTGCAGGGTAAAATGAGCTTGAATCATCAAGGTCCTATACAAATAGTTTGTATAGCATTAGGAGCTTATCTTCAATCTCTGAGGGGCTACTAAGAGAAAGAACAATGGATTATGCTATTTCAGAAGTCATTTGGATTATTACTCTGAACAAACCATCAAAAAGGAGGCTTCTCATGCTTAATATTAGAGTATGTGTTACACAAATGTGTGTGTGTGTGTGTGTGTGTGCAAGTGCGTGCCTACGTGTGTGCATGCTTCTGTGTGTGCATGTATTGTAACTTGTCTACAATTTTAGATGGTATTTTTTCCTTGATGTTTGATTAAACATCTCAGTGGTCATTTCTTTCCTACTTCCATTTTTTCCAGTCTCTACTTTATAACACCTGTATGTTTCCATTCTAGGTCACAAGCAAGTCCCCATTAACCCTTTATATTCACATGGTTTTGTTATGACACTATATACACATTCTGAAGATTTGGAGCTAGAAACTTCAGATGAGAGACTCCATGTAGCATTTGATCTCAGGGGGCACTGGTTACTTTCTTAAATATTGTCTTTGCTAGTTCTACGCATTTACCTTTAAATTTATGGTTTCATTTTTTGAGCAACATTGCATTGTGAATGTGTATGTAACACGTTTTATTACACAATTCATTTGTTGTAGTATGTCTAGGTTCCTGTCCCAGATCTGGTGAACATTAACAGAAATTCACAGAGCAGATACTCATTTTCCCAGTTTTTCCATATGCCAGGAAGAACAGCTTGATTGAGAAGCTATTGCTAATAATCATTTATGAGATTTAGCTGTTTCTCAAGCTTGCATTCAGAGTTGAGCTCTCCTCTTGGCTCATGGGGCATGACTCTCCTGAAGTTAACAGAGACCTTGCTAATCATTTATTCCTGCCTTAGCATTTCTAGGTTTCACACAACAGTTACTTAGCAACAGCCAGGTAGGAACCTGGCTTGCTATAAAAGGGCTGTTTGGCCACTCTTGCTCTCTGACCCCTTCACTCTCTCTGGGTAGTCTACCCCCATCTCCTGTATTTCTCCGCTGGTACTCAATTCTCAACCACCCTTCTCATGCCCCCAAATAAACTTCAAATAATATACTAGGCTCATCTTACAGCTGGTACCTCAGTCTGGGGCTGCTTCACCATGGGTTGTCCAAGGCACCCCTTCCTGCGGTATCATATTACATTTTACAAAACATTTTGAACTGTAGATTTTCACAACATGGATGAAAAACCTCTCCACATCATAAAGTATGTATAAAAGAAAAATAATATCCCTTTTGTAAAATCAGAAAATCACTGCACTGCTTCTCTCATATTTAAGTCTCAAGAAGTGACTGAAACCAACCCATATCAATTAAAACTCACAGACACAGAAGGTAAGAAATTAATTTCTAACTTTCAAGAAAACAAACCTTTAAGAGTGGTGGATATCTTTTTACTAGTACAATGCCTTTTTTGAAGAATTGACATAAGTTCATATTCTAGATATTTATAAAAACTAATTCAGTATTACAAAAGCCTACAAAACTTCAGTATTTTGTTTTTGTATACAGTATTGCAATAAATTAAACAAACATGTTTAATAATGTTCTTATCATTTAATGTACTTGTGGCGATTTATTTATTGATGCAGTGGCCTTCTATATAAATATCTTAGATTCTACATCTGCTCTCACATGTTAAATGTACCCAGACATGCCAAATTCACTTCACTCTTCCCATTTCAGTAATGAAACTATTACTTGAAAAGCAAAGCATTTTCTTTCTTTTCCTTTTGTGATATCAGTATTTTCATTAACTTTGCTTTTAATAAGATATCTCTATAAGTGATTGCTCACACCTTAAGTTCTGATGATAGAATATATTAAAAATTAAAATTTAAGTTTCCCTTATCCACAAATATGTGTTCCTATAACCAGGTAGATTTCTGAAACTGAAGAATACTGAATCATATGCACTTATATTTATATGGAGAGAAGCAAAAAATTTCATGTATTTACAGGAAGAGATTAATAATATCTTAAAAATAAAAACAAACTCTTCTAGCAACATATTGATGCTAGTATAATTGATCTAATAAGGTAGACAATGCCAGATGAGAATGATACAGACAAATATGAAACATGATGATGAGAAGATTCCATAATAGTAAATGCACAATATATAAATCTTCCAAATAATACTTTCTGCCTGCACAAGGAATTTAGAAGCTTCATAAAGGAACTCTTAGATAATTTAGATAAACTAGAATTGTGAAACTGAGAGACACTACTTACTCCTTTTCTCCATATTAGAGAAAATTGTTCTCAAATAATTGGCATTCAGACATCCATTTGAGCTAAATTCAGCCTGAGATACTAGTTTTTATATGACATGTTTTCTCTAGTCTGTGTGAAGCGGCTTGATGTTTATAATTTATATAATACATACATACATACACATATAGCCACCTATAATATATATAGATATATGCATATACATACACGTTTTAATATTCTGACATCTGTCCTGTTCATAAAATCCTAGACTATAGGATTTAATATAGGTAGCTGTGTTGGTTTTAAATAAGTAGCTGTGCTGGTTTTGAGATGGAAGCCTGCCAAATGCACTTTTTAATGGTTGAGTAAGGCTAAAAGTGTTCACATCAATTTCCTTTTGCCACAAAATGATCTAGGTCATGACAAACCACAAACCAAGTTACTAGACCATTACTAAACTACCATCACATAAGGATAAGTTAGTATGTTTGACCTTTTAAAGCAAACTGTGAAATGTTCTTTTGATTAAAGTCTACAACAGTCCCTTGAGATCTCCAGTGCTGAATGCTAGGGATTTAACACAACACTGAGATCTTGGCAGATAAATATACCTTTACTCATAAGCTTTTCAACTCACACAGTTTTAAATTCTATTTCTCTACAGAATCACCATTCTGGGCTTAGTTTTATTTTGAAGGCAGTTGCATTCTTTCCAAGGTGAAGACTCATGACCAGGAAACAAATTTAATGGAAGAAAGAAAAGGCTTTATTCTTTCTGAGAAAATTAGCTCTTTAAGAATAAATACTCCAATTTATCCTTTCAAACTAGGATTCTAACCAATTTTCAATACTTTTATGAATTCTCTGTAGGGTATTACTCTTTCCTTTTTATTTTATTTTATAATCCATAATCCAATAAAACTTTCAACACTCTAATTATTTATGCTGCTTGACCTTATATTTACTTTTTGTGATATTAGAAGAAAAAGTTATTGAAGATCTGAAAGACAAGTCCTACAAGTTTGATTTTTCCATAAAACTATAGTTACATGATGCATTGTATCTTTCAAGTTAAAATGTTTATTAGACACAAATACAAAATATATGAAAACAAGGCACAAGTTTTTAACTATTGAACAAAGATAAAATACCTAATGAAAAATAAAACATGGAGACTTGCAAACATTGGGCTCTTTAAACCATTTTAAAAATGAGCACAGGTAGATGAGTGTTCAGTTATATACACTGAAGTGAACCTTGGCACTAACAATAACGCAGTTTCTCACAGAACATTAACACATATTATAAATGCCCATAGTGTCAAAGGAACAGAACCACCAGCACTCAAAAGCAGCTCTGTCAACTAGGCAATAAAACACTCTATAGCACATCTCTCTGTTGTCCACCACTAAATAAATTGGTAGAAACTTTGAAATGAGAAAAGAAAGAAGGAGCAGTTACCCTCACGCAGCTTTCCAATGGTACTCAGGAGGAGCCAGGTTATAATGGCTGGCACTAAAAAATGTTGGAGAATTCCTTACCATTCTTCACCAGGTACTTGAGGAAATCATGTAGATAGTTCAGTTGTAAAAGAAGGGTCTTCTCATTTATAGGTAAATAGGCCAACAACATTCCAATTTGCACAGATAAACATGGCACTCCATTTACCTGGGGTATGGATGTATGGGGTAATCTGCAAGAAATTTTACATACTGTGGTCTCCCAAATTTGTAGCATAGCTGAGTACTGTGAAATTGAATTACTTTATCCCTTTAACCCTTTATCCCTTCCACTGCTTCAATAACAACATACTCCTTATTATCTGTATTTTTTTCAAGATTTCTTTTTACTTGCATAATCTTCAAAAATTGAATCTCCGTTCTTCTTAGTAAGAACATAGAAAAGTCACTTTTGTCTGCTGAGCGATTCCTAATCATCCACAAGCCCTGGTTTCAGCTCTTTGGGAATCTTTACTAACTTCAGTTCTGTTCCTGAATGTTTCTCTATTTTCAATTATAGGGTCTACACTTTTCGTCCTAGGAGGCTGAGTTGTCTCACTGGTTCTGCCCTGAGCCTGTAGAAGTCATATCCACACTTTATAAGTTGATATTAATTTGCATGTAGAACTTCTCTGCTGTGCTTATAAACATGGTTTTCTTCGACTCTGTGATAACCAGTGGCTCTTATAAGTGCCTTTCTCTTCTTGCACCATGATCCTTTAGCTTTAGAAATATCAGATGACAACAGTAGTCTCATTTAGGATTGAAATTCTTTCATGTCCTATTTTCTGCACCTTGATCAAGTGTACTACTTTATGGTATTCACCAACCAATGCAGAAAGAAAGATCAGGTTTGACTAATGCACTTAACTATAGGACATAAAAATAAGTCATTATGGGTGAGTTTACTACTACGTCCATTTGACAGAGTAATAGGAATAGGTTCTTACCTAAGGCTTATGAATTGTCTTGGCCCAACAACAGTTTCTGGTTTATTGGTTTAATCTTGTGGATTAGGGTTTAAATTCAATCTGAGAGTAATTGGCAGTCTAATGACACATGTGGCAATGGAAAAAAGAAAGGATTTTCAATAAATGGTGCTGGTCTAACTGGATATCTAGGAATAGAAGAATGAAAATATTTCAATATTTGTTATCTTGCACAAAACTCAAGTCCAGTTGGATCAAGGAACTCAACATAAAATAGGATAAATAAATCTCATAGGAAAAAAAGTGAGAAATACCCTTGAATGTGCTGGTATAGGAAGCAATTTCCTGAACAGAACACCAATGGCTCATGCTCTGAGATCCACAATTGTCAAGCGAGACCTCATGGAACTGAAAGTTTCTGTAAGACAAAGGACACTGTCAATACGACAAAATGGCAGCCTACAGATTGGGAATTGATCTTCACTAACCCTGCATCTGACAAAGGGCTAATATGCAAAATTCATAAAAATCTTCATAAGTAGGATACCAAAACACAAATAATCCAATTAAAAAAATGGCATCCAGATCTAAACAGAATTCTGAGCAAATGTTCAAGAAGCACTTAAAGTAATGGTCAAAGTCCTTAGTTATCAGGGAAATGCAAACCAACATGACTGGGAAGTTCTGTTTTGTACCCATCAGAATGACTATGGTAGCACATGCTGGCGAGGAAGTGAAGCAAGGGGAACAGTGCTTCAGTACTGGTGGGAGGGAAAACATGTACAACCACTCTGGAGATTGATCTGGCTGTCTCTCAGAAAACTGGGCATAGTTCTACCTCAAGACACAGCTATACCACTTGAAGCATATACCCAAAGATGATTCACCATCCCACAAAGATCTCTGAATCTTAAGTGAGAGGATTTGATAAAGACATTCCCATAAGACTGAGTGCTCTGAAGTCTCTCACTCTCTAATGTTGTAGATCTTTATATTAGTTTCTATCTGTTGCTAGAAGACACTTCTTTATTGGGGTTTGAGATACTCTTTCTTATACTAGTATATAAATGTGTTAGTAGGAGGTAACCGGTGTTGCATTCTGTAACTGCCAGCAGCTACTGCTATCTGGGTTCCTGTAACAGAAGCTGAGGGATGGATGGGGAATTGGCAAAAAGAAACAAGGGCCAGGGCAAGGGTTAGGGCGAAGTTTTTAATGGAAGTTAGGCCATATATCAGCTTGGGCAAGCCCCTCCTCCCAGAACCCTGGGTGAGTTCCTGGAACTGTTCTGGCTGTTCCTTGGCTCCACTGTCGGCAGGTGGTCTGCTGGGAAATGTGGCAGGTGGTCTGCTGGGAAAAGTCTGCCAGATCCACAGATACACCAAGTGGTGGCTCCCAGGTGAAAGCAGAAAGCTGTATCATTCTATAAGAACAAAAGGCCAGGGACATTCATGGGCTGAGAACTAATGAGTAAAGCAGAGCCAAATAACCCTATTAAAAATTGGGTTACAGAGCTAAACAAAGAATGTTCACATGAAGAACTTGGAATGGCTGAGAAGCACCTTAAGAAATGTTCAACATCATTAGTCATTAGGGAAATGCAAATCAAAACAACCCTGAGATTTCACCTTCCACCAGATAGAATGGCTAAGATTAAAAACTCAGGAGCCAGTAGGTGTTGGCAAGGATATGGAGAAAGAGGAACACTCCTCCACTGCTGTTGGGAATGCAAGTAGGTAAAACCACTTTGGAAATGAATCTGGCTGTTCCACAGAAAACTGGGCATAACACTTCTGGAGGACCCTGCAATACCACTCCTGGGCATATACCCAGAGGATTCCCCAAAATGCACTAAGGACACATGCTCCACTATGTTCATAGCAGCCCTATTTATAATAGCCAGAAGCTGGAAAGAACCTAGATGTCCCTCAATGGAGGAATGGATACAGAAACTGTAGTATATTTACACAATGGAATGCTATTCAACAATTAAAAACAATGCATTCATGAAATTCTTAGGTAAATGGTTGGATCTGGAAAAAAATCTTCCTAAGTCAGGTAACCCAGTCACAAAAGAATGCACATGAAATATAGTCACTGATAAGTGGATATTAACTCAGAAACTCTGAAAACACAAGACACAATTCACATATCAAATGACTACCAAGAAGAAGGAAGGAGAGGTCCCTGATCCTGAAAAGGCTTGTTCCAGCATTATAGGGGAACACCAGGACAGAGAAGTAGGAGGGGGTTGATGGGAGAATGGACAGAGGGAAGAGGGCTTAGGGAACTTATGGGGAGGGGGGGAACAGGGAAAGGGAACATCATTTGGAATGTAAACATAGAATATAGAAAATAAATTTAAAAAAATTTTTAAAAAGCCCAGCTCAAATGCTGGGGGAGGGGAACAAATTGACATGTTCTTTTTATCAGACTTAAAGTGTCTTTTCTCATAGCTGCATATTTATTTATTCTCAGGTTCTTGGCTGCTTTAGTAATGCCATACATGGGTTCTATCTCATGCAGTGGGCCTTACATCTAAAGGACAGTTAACTATTATCAGGACATTTCTGTCACTATCATGTTTGTATATCTTGTAGCCAGGTTACTATTGTAGAATGGAGTGTTTGAAACTATGTGATATTCGAGATTACTTGTATCCTCTGGTAACAAAATAAGTCCCGGCATCATGAATTTTAGTTAGTAGGACTGAAGCTTCTATTTGGATACTTTTTTTGTCTTATTTTTTCAGATTAGATGACAAGTAGGTTGTGTCTTCAGCAATAGGGCCTTCTGTCATGTTATAGAAGCTAACCAATTGCCTTAACATTGGTCTGTGATGTTTGGGGGCATCTATGGAACCCACAAGGCTAACGACTAAAGGAGATGTGACCCATTCCTGGCACCAGACATTTTACTTGGTAGAGCAAGATGTTTGATTGGGGTACCATCTCCCCATTGTATTTAAATTCTTCTCAAATACATGTTCATTTTAGGAAGCTTATACAGCAGTAGGTTCCCTTAGCAGTTTCCAAAAGCCCTTTTCTCACTTTCAAGTTTCCTTCTTTAGAATTCTCCTATTCTAGTCCCTTCTCTATTTATTCTATACCCCTTTCTTGGATAACTCTTTTTACTCAGTTCCTCATTAGCTACCTAACCTTCCTGGTTATTCAAGTAGAGACACACATATTTAAAGCTTAAAGCTAATGTCTACATATAAGAGAAAACAGGCAACATTAATCTTTTGGGGATTGGGTAATATCACTTAGGATTATCCTTTCTAGCTTTGTGCAATTTACTTGCAAATTTCACTTTCCTTAATAGCTGAGTAATATTCCATCGTGTAAATGTACATTTCCATTATCTATCTATTCATCAGTAGATAGACATCTAGGTTTTTCCAATTTCTGGCTACTATGAACTGACCAGCACTAACAAGGGGGAGCATGTATCCTTATAGTAGATATAAAGTTCTGTGATGCCTTAGAGTGACATAGCTGAATCTTGTGGTATATTTGTCTTCAACTTTTTAAGGAACCTCAACACTAATTTCATGTGTGACATGAGGACCATGACACAAGAAGAACTGGCTCAGATATGGCAAAGCAGAGCAAGCTCAAATGTCAGAAATCTCAGAGCTCAAGACAAGCAGGACTAGAGTTAGCTCCCCCAGGTACTATGTCTGCCATGGGGCATGTAACCATGACTCCCAACTAGGTGATTACAAGCAGTCAGTCTCATAGTTCAGCATGTGGAATATTTCCTCCCCAAAATAGAGCATCAGCAGCATCTTGACCTCAGCCAATAGAATGTATTTACCTCCCAAATCCCATCCCACTCCCCAAGGTTCATATCATCCATGTCCACATGGAATAAAGTGCACAATTTATTTCACCAAGGATCATCTGAGACTAGCTCTGTTTACTGAGCTGTAACAAACACAGGGAATGCTCTCTCACCTATAAGCCCACACATCCATGGATTTTCGACTTACCTGCCTGACCAGGCTCCTGTCACTTGCAGATGCTCTTATTAGAGCGAGCATAGGTCACCTGAACCTCCTACTCCTGTTTTAAGAATCCTCCTTTTAAGAATGCCCTTTTTAAGCTTTCCTGTCCAGACTGGAGCTCCATGGACACTCTTCATTCTGGACTCTGCTTCACCCTCCTTATCCTGGAGTACAGCAACATCTGATGACCGAGAGGGAAGAGGTGGACTGCAGAACCCTTCTGTTCTGTATTTGTTCTGCCCTCTCTGAGACAGTTGTGGGCACCCCACCTGGAGATGTAGATCAGGGAACCATGGTTTCCATAAAAGCTGCACTACTTTCCATTCCTACTAACAATAGATAATTGTTTCCCTTTCCCCACATTCTAGTCAGTACACGTTGTCATTTGTTTTATTGACTTTTGGCCATTCTGACTGAGGTATTGTAATTCCATTAAAATTTTTATATACGTGTATATACGTGTTTTGGGAAGATTCTTCCATAGTAAGTTTTCATATAATTTAAAATATGTCTTTAATATTAGTTACTCTTCCCTGCATTCCCTCATCTATCCCACCTTCCCATCCTCTTCCACATTAAGCATACTTAAAATTCACTAATATAGTGAAGTAATGATATACTCCTATGCCATTTCTTGAGAATGTGATTATTCTAGGTTTGAAAAGACATAATATGAAACTTTACTGACTTGACTTCAAATAACTAATATCACATATAAAAATCATATGAACATGTGAAGTTATACCTATAAATATGTGTGCCCTCATACAGGTAACATCCCTCATAGGAATGAGTCTATGTAGTCCTATTATGTTTGGAATTTAATTTCAACCGATGGAAAGTAATGTTTGCAACCAGTTTCTACCTTCCCCCCATGGCAATTCAGACTATTTCCTTACCTTTTTGTAACAGTTTTGTTACATAGTCAAAAGTGGCCTTGACTTTGTAATTCTACTGCCTTGGTCTTTTAAATGCTGAGAGTATAGGTGTGTGCCACTACTCATCTGACATTTTATTGTTCATGTATGTTTGCATATGTGTGTGTTTCTTTCTTTATATGCATGTTTGTGTTATAAAAATTGTTTAAATTCTAGACCGTGGTTTCTACCCTGCCTTGGTCATTGAGTTCCCAGATAAAAAACACACAGAGCCTTTATATTTTTAGTAAGCCTTAAGGAGTACAAAAGCTGGGCAGATACCAAACCTCCATGCTATTAGAATCTACTTTCCTATCGACAACCCCAGGTTATTACTATGTTTCATCTGGGCTGCTCTTAGCTCCAATTGGGTAGCCCCACACTACCCTGACTCTTACCCCATGGTCACTTCCTCCTGCTCCTCTTACACCCTTTTCCTCATTGTCCTCCTCTCTCCTCAAGCCTTGGAAACTCAAATCTCACCTATGTGTCTCTTCTGTCCAGCAATTAGATATTGGTATCTTATATATCTATCAGAATTATCTTGGGGACAGTATTACAGGGGCTACATACAGACTTCAGGTCTTGGGGACCCACATTTAGCATTACAACAGTGAAAGAGAAAACCTCAGCATGCTTGTATGCATGTACGTTTGTTTGTTGTTTGGTGAGCATGATGGAATGCAGTACATGTAAGGGTACATATGGGTGTATGTGTGTGTAGACACTAGAAGTAGCTGTTGGGATTCTCGATTACTCTCCATCAGTGCTTTGGGGACAGTGTCTCTTACTAAAATTGTTGTTCAATTAATTATTCAGCTGGGCTGGATGTTCAATGGAATTCAGAGATCTTCTTGTCTGCTTTGATGACATTGGTGTTACAGGCATGTATCACTATACCCAGATGTTTATGTGGGTTCTGGTGACCTGAACTCGGGTCCTCAGGCTATGTGACAGTCATTTCTTTCTAAAATATCTCCTCAACCACTCATATTGCCTTCATTACATTACTTTAATTCTGCTTTAAAAAGTGTTTTTCTTTACTCAAAGCATATTTTCAGTTTTCATTTTCTTGTTATAAATTTAACAATTGCTACTGATTTGTTCTAGGATATAAGAAAATTATGAAGCCTCTTCTGAGGCTTCCTTTCATTTTTTTTAAAAAAAAATTATTCAAAGAACAAACAGAAGAAGTAATGGATTGCCATAAACGTGTAGCTAGCTAGCATGGTTTATTTTGTGAGCACAAAGCCAGATATTACTGCTTATCAAAACTCATGTTTCGGGCGGTGGCGGCAGCAGCAGTGCAGCAGTGGCTGGTCCAGCTGAAGGGCCATCAGCAGTGGAACCAAGGCGACACAGGGTCCAGTTAGGCCCTGCGCCCACGACCACTGACCTTCGCTGACCAGCCAGGCTACAAGCAGCTGCAGTTTTGCAACGCCTTTTGCTGCACGGAAGCCACTTCAGAACTCGGCCTCCCGCCAGTCAGGAGAGGCTCACCTCCATCTTGGTTTCGGGCTCCAGAGAGATCGGACAGACTGAGGTACACAAACATAATCCGAGGCCAACACCGCGGAGGTCTGAGCCTGACGGGCCTTGGCCTGCACCCAGGCCCTGGGCTGTTCGGGGGAGGGGGGCATCGGGGTGCCAACCCAGTCAGGAGGTTTTTTGCCCTGGCCAGCACACGCGCAGCCATTTTGCCTACAGGACCCAGAGTGCTCGGGAGGGCAGTGACAGCTAACAAGCATAGCCTGAGGCTAACAAAGCGGGGGTCGAGGCCCCAAAAGGCCCAGGACTGACCCCAAGAACTGGGCAGCTTGGTGGGCCATCTGTGAGTCAACCCGCCCAGGAGGTTGTTAGCACAGCAGACTCTCCCAGGAGCGCTAGCACACACGCCCGCCATCCTGGTCACCTGGCAGACCCAATTAACAGTCATAGCCCTAGGGGAACTTTGCTCGGACCTTGGCCTCCCAGGCTTTTGCCTGGACTCAGGGCCTGGGCGGCCAGGCTAACCTTGTGTGCGCCAGCCCAGCTGGGGGATCGGCTGCCCAGCGGAGTGATCAGAACACAGGGGAGCTCCCGGCAGCATATACCCTCGGTCCTCCCTGGGGGTGCACACGGGCTCCATCTGGTCCACAGACACAATCTGGGGCAAGGCCTCAGGCAGGAGCCCTCAGCTCAACTCTCTCCGCTTCCAGATCCAGATCAGCCTGGGCGGCGGAACCACATCTCCAGGTCCTGCAAGAGGCTAGAGGGGCTTCCAGGCGGACAGCTGGGAGAAGTCAGTGTGTTCCGGTGAATCCAGCGGGCCCCAGCAGGAGCCTTTGGGTGTCTGCTTCGGGATCTGAACAGCCTGGACAGCAGTACCCTGTTTACAGGCAGTACAGGAGGTCAGCTGTGCACCAGAGGCCAACTGAGAAGGGGCAGCTTGCACTGGTGAGTCCAGCACTGACAAGACAAACTAACACCAGTGAGAACTAGATTGCAAAAGGCAAACGCAGGAACGCCATTAACAGAAATCAAGGCAATATGGTAACATCTGAACCCAATTCTCCTCTACCAACATGTCCTGGATACCCCATCACACCAGTAAAACAAGATTTGGATCTAAAATCAATGGTCATGATGCTGGTACAGGAACACATGAAGGACATACGTAAAGAAATTCAGGAGAAAATGGATCAAAAGTTAGAAGCCCTTGCAAGGGAAACACAAAAATCATTGAAAGAAATCCAGGAGAATACAAAAGCCAACAATGAGGAAACACAAAAAACACTTAAAGAAATACAGGAGAACTTTGGTCAACAGGCTGAGGTCATGAAAGAGGAAACACAAAAATCTCTTAAAGAATTACAGGAAAGCAAAAACAAGCAAGTGAAGGAGCTAAGCAAAACCATCCAGGATCTAAAATCAGAAGTAGAAACAACTATGAAAACTCAAAGGCAGACAACTTTGGAGATAGAAAGCCTTGAGAAGAAATCAGGGGACAGAGATGCAAATATCAACAACAGAATACAAGAGATAGAAGAAAGAATCTCAGATGCTGAAGATTCCATAGAAACCATGGACTCAACAGTTAAAGAAAATGCAAAATGCAAAAAGCTTGTAACCCAAAATATTCAGGAAATCCAGGACATAATGAGAAGACCAAACCTAAGGATTATAGGCATAGATGAGAGTGAAGATTTACAACTTAAAGGGCCAGCAAATATCTTCAATAAAATTATGGAAGAAAACTTCCCTAACCTAAAGAGAGAGATGCCCATGAATATACAAGAAGCCTACAGAACTCCAGCCATTTTAATATCAGATAAAATTGACTTTCAACCCAAAGTCATCAAACTCCAGCTATTTTAATATCAGATAAAATTGACTTTCAACCCAAAGTCATCAAAAGAGACTCTGAGGGACACTTCTTGCTGGTCAAAGGAAAAATACAACAAGAAGAACTCTCAATCCTGAACATCTATGCTCCAAATGCAAGGGCACCCTCTTTCATAAAAGAAACTTTATTAAAACTCAAAGCACACACTGCACCTAACACAATAATTGTGGGTGACTTCAACACTGCACTTTCCTCAATGGACAGATCAGGAACACAGAAACTAAACAGGGACACAATGAAACTAATTGAAGCTTTGGACCAATTAGATTTAACAGATATATATTTAAAACATTCTATCCTAAAACAAAAGAATATACCTTTTTCTCAGCACCTCATGGTACCTTCTCCAAAATCAACCATATAATTGGTCACAAGCCAGACCTCAACAAATATAAGAAGATCGAACTAATTCCATGCCTCCTATCAGATCACTATGGAGTAAAAGTGGTCTTCAATAGCAATAGAAACAACAGAAAACCCACATACACGTGGAAACTGAACAATATTCTGCTCAATGATAACTTGGTCAAGGAAGAAATAAAGAAAGAAATTAAAGACTTTTTAGAACACAATGAAAATGAAAACACAACATACCCAAATCTATGGGACACAATGAAAGCAGTGCTAAGAGGAAAACTCATAGCCCTGAGTGCCTCCAAAAAGAAAATGGAGAGAGCATACATTACCAGCTTAATGACACACCTGAAAGCCCTGGAAAAAAAAGAAGCTATTTCACCCAGGAGGAGTAGAAGGCAGGAAATCATCAAACTCAGGGCCGAAATCAATCAAGTAGAAACAAAGAGAACCATACAAAAAATCAACAAAACCAGGAGCTGGTTCTTTGAGAAAATCAACAAGATAGATAAACCCTTAGCCAGACTGACCAAAGGGCACAGAGAAAGTATCCCAATTAACAAACTTGGAAATGAAAAGGGAGATATAACAACAGAAACTGAGGAAATCCAAAAAATCATCAGATCCTACTACAAGAGCCTATACTCAACACAACTGGAGAATCTGGAGGAAATGGACAATTTCCTTGACAGATACAAAATACCAAAATTAAATCAGGACCAACTAGAACATCTAAACAGTCCCATAATGCCTAAAGAAATAGAAGGAGTCATAGAAAGTCTTCCAACCAAAAAAAGCACAGGACCAGATGGTTTCAGTGCAGAATTCTATCAGACTTTCAAAGAAGAGTTAACACCAATACTCTTCAAACTATTCCACAAAATAGAAACAGAAGGAACACTACCCAATTCCTTCTATGAAGCCACAATTACACTGATACCAAAACCACACAAAGATCCAACAAAGAAAGAGAACTTCAGACCAATTTCCCTTATGAACATCGATGCAAAAATACTCAATAAAATTCTTGCCAACCGAATCCAAGAACACATCAAAACGATCATCCACCATGATCAATTAGGCTTTATCCCGGGAATGCAGGGTTAGTTCAATATACGGAAATCCATCAATGCAATCCACCATATAAACAAACTCAAAGAACAAAACCACATGGTCATTTCATTGGATGCTGAAAAAGCATTTGACATATTCAGCATCCTTTCATGCTTAAAGTCTTGGAGAGAACAGGAATTCAAGGCCCATACCTAAACATAGTAAAAGCAATATAGAGCAAACCGATAGCCAGCATCAAACTAAATGGAGAGAAACTTGAAGCAATCCCACTGAAATCAGGGAACAGACAAGGCTAAGATCAAGAATTGACAAATGGGACCTCATAAAATTACAAAGTTTCTGTAAGGCAAAGGACACCATCAAGAGGACAAATCGGCAATCAACAAATTGGGAAAAGATCTTCACCTCTTCACCATCAGATAGAGGGCTAATATCCAATATATATAAAGAACTCAAGAAGTTAGACTCCAGAAAACCAAACAACCCTATTAAAATATGGGGTACAGAGTTAAACAAAGAATTCTCACCTGAAGAACTTCGGATGGCGGAGAAGCATCTCAAAAAATGCTCAACTTCATTAGTCATTAGGGAAATGCAAATCAAAACAACCCTGAGATTTCATCTTACACCAGTCAGAATGGCTAAGATTAAAAATTCAGGAGATAGCAGGTGTTGGAGAGGGTGTGGAGAAAGAGGAACACTCCTCCACTGCTGGTGGGGTTGCAAATTGGTACAACCACTCTGGAAATCAGTCTGGCGGTTCCTCCGAAAACTGGGCACCTCACTTCCAGAAGATCCTGCTGTACCACTCCTGAGCATATACCCAGAGGATTCCCCACCATGTAATAAGGATACATGCTCTACCATGTTCATAGCAGCCCTATTTATAATTGCCAGATGCTGGAAAGAACCCAGGTATCGCTCAACAGAAGAGTGGATGCAAAAAATGTGGTATATCTACACAATGGAGTACTATTCAGCCATTAGAAACAATGAATTCATGAAATTCTTAGGCAAATGGATGGAGCTAGAGAACATCATACTAAGTGAGGTAACCCAGACTTAAAAGGTGAATCATGGTATGCACTTACTAATAAGTGGATATTAACCTAGAAAACTGGAATACCCAAAACATAATCCACACATCAAATGAGGTACAAGAAGAAAGGAGGAGTGGCCCCTGGTTCTGGAAAGACTCAGTGAAGCAGTATTCGGCAAAACCAGAACGGGGAAGTGGGAAGGGGAGGGGGGTGAGAGGACACGGGAAGAGAAGGGGGCTTACGGGACTTTTGGGGAGTAGGGGGCCTAGAAAAGGGGAAATCATTTGAAATGTAAATAAATTATATCAAATAAAAAAAACTCATGTTTCACCCATGAAACTATATAATGTCATATATTAAATATTAAAATATTCTCATATGTATACATTTCAACATAGAAGAGAACCGAGGAACCTGAGGATAAAAATTGACAGAATTTATTGTTTTTTATATATTATATTAGAGATGCTTAATATACTGTTAGTTTGATATTTTTCATGAAAAGTAGACAATGAGAGAGACAATCACAGAGAGAGTGGGGGGCACACTTTCCACCATCACTCCACATTTCTTGGCAACTATTTATTTTTTAGCTCAGAACTTGACTTTGGGGACAGGCAGAGCCTTAATATTTGCTGGCCAGCAATGTAGTCTATAATATGAATTCTAGTCTAGTAAGAGACCCTATTTCATGCCTATGAAAATACATATATACTCACACATAAAGTAGTTCTAGGATTTATTCAGAGTAATATTTAAGCCATATGCTCTAGTAGTACCTCAAAGTAGACCTGTGGGCAATTGCATTAGAAATATGTAGAAAGAGCTGAAGATAAAAGACACTGAAGATGTTCAAAAGAGTGAGTTGGGAAAGCTTTCATTTGAAAGGTAATAAGGACACTTCCTATGTTGCACAAATTTTAAAGGAGGTGACAAGATTAGAGAACTAGTCTTAAGATGAGAAAAGGTAGCAGATTGCATAGTTCTTCCTTGATATTCCTATGATCAGTAAAGTGGAAATTAAGATACTAGGCTTGAACTAAAAGAAGATGAAATTTTGAGCTTGGGAGAAAGGTGAAAACTTTGCAGTGTGTGAAGTAATCTATTAAATCAATAGGACAAAAGCACAAAGGTCTCAAAAGATGAATGGAGAGACAGATGATGTGAGCCAGGAGCCACTTGTCATAGGTCAGGTCAAAGATGCTCAGTAATCTTCTTTGGTAAATTACAACATGGTGTGGAGGCTGCAAAGACTGACCCTGTGCATTTGCAAGGTGGCAAGGATAGGAAAGGTGATTTGTATTTGAAAACACGGAAGAGTTTGGTTAATACCAAGATGTAACATTAGATATATTTTTATGTCTTTAAAAATGGGAGAGAGGATGATTCTTTTTGTTTGTTTGCTTGCTTGTTTGTTTAGGTTTTCAAAATAACCACATGGACAAAACTAAGAGCAAATTTGGAATGCATCTGACAGGGAATCATAGCAAAAGCACAAAAGATTTCTATAATTGTATATTTTGCTATCTTACACATTATTCCTACTGATGATATCATTGTGATTGTCCATTTCTAGGCATAACTAGTATTATTTATTTCAGTTCTCCTGAATCCTATCTTCTAACATTGTTCATTTTTATTGCATATATTTTTTATTTTATTCAGCACATAAAAATTTCAGTACTTTAGTTTTCTATAATTTAATAGTAGAGACACAAACTCCGCGTATTGTTTTTAATCATCATAAAATCAGCTAGATGTGATAGATTAAGTGATTTTTTTCATGACTTTTCTGATTTCAATAAAACTGATGTTTTCAGAGGCATCTTTGTCCATAAACATTGCGCTACCAAAAGCATTATTTTGCAGTTATGATATTAATTAAAGAGGGTATATGAAGTTTGTAGCTCTGAATCTCTTTGGGGATAAAAACTGTATGCAAAATTCTTATATATATATATAAGAATTCTTATATATATATAAGAATATTTAAATATTTGAAATATTTAAGATTATATATATATATATATATATATATATATATATATATATATATATATATATATATATTGCTGGGTGTTACTTTTTCTAATACTGAGGACTCACTCTATGGCCTTGAGACTGCCAGGAAAGTTCACTACAACTGAACCACAACTTTAAGACTTTTTTATCATTTAAATTTGTTCTTTGATAATTTCATGCATGTATGCAATGTATTCTGATTAGCACCACCTCCTCCCTCCTAAGTCTGTTCCTCTCTGTTGCCTGCAACGCCTTGTCTCTCTGTTATGTCATTTAGTTTTGTTTCATGACCCTGCTGAGCACACCATGCTCATCTGTCGGAGCATGGCATCAGAACTACAATGGGAGCACTCCTGACAACAGTGGCTCCATCTTCTGGTCTACCCCAACTCTAAATGTATCGGGAATTAGGTTGTCAAGATCAGCCTCAACTTGCAAGTTTCTTGACTAGCTACTCTAATTGCTGGAATCTCAAGTGTGTGCCACCATGTCCAGTTTGTTGAATAATGTAATTCATCTAACTATATTCATTAATCATTCATTAATCACCTGTGTAATATGTGAAATATTTAAGTTATTTGAAAAATGCCATTCATGTTAGAATCTACTAGTAACCTCACCATTCAATAGGCAGAGACAGGAAAATTGCTAAAAGTTTGAAATCAGTCTGATCTACAGAATTATGAGTTATGAGCAAGCCAGGATTACATCGTAAGAACCTGAGCCAAAATTATTTTAGTGTATCCAACTGTATTTTTAACTTCTTTTAGTTTTCAGAAAGTAAGAAGGATCTGACAAACTCATTTCAGTCACATGTGTCAGCATGATATATTCTGACTACCAAATCCAAGTCCAAATCCATTTGTTCTTTCTTTGTGAACCGGTTCCTCAATTCAAACTCTTTGCTTCTGTGTTCCTTTCAGAGTATAAACTACAATGTGTTAAAGATGGATTGCTGTGCCACCAAACACGAACATCTGTAGATTTCTTTTATGCTACGATACATGAACAGTGATTTACAAGCTCTGAGATTTGATGCAAACAATATTCAAAACTTTAACTTTACATAATTCTAAGTTGTCCCTCCTTCCTTCCAATTATAAAACAGCTATGGGACCTTAATCAGAAGAGTACAACCAAGATTCAGATCTTTACTCAGAGAGCCTATTTAAGTCATATCCACTCATTTCTCCAAATCATTGGAAATACTAAATTTGCTTATAACTAATGGGGTATTTCTCTTACACAGTATTTTAAGCATTGCCCCACTTTTCCACTATTCTTAGCAAGCCATATTTTGCAAAAGGCTCGCTGCCAGTCTGAAAATAAATTCTCTTGCTGATAATCTAGACTTGCAACACATTTGTTTCATTTTGGCCCCAAAATGTTTAGATTAAAAACATTTTGCCATTATGAGTTTGTTTCCTTCCAGGCTAAATACTTGCAACACATTTGTTTCATTTTGGCCCCAAAATGTTTAGATTAAAAACATTTTGCCATTATGAGTTTGTTTCCTTCCAGGCTAAATACATTTAGAATCTTCATTCAAAAATGCTCAATGGTTATAAAAATGGAAAAGACAGGAAAGTAAAATAAATATGTTTATAAAGAACTTTCCTCAGCTGAGTAGGTAATTCTCTCAGTAGTCACATGGGAACTCTATCACTTACTGTAACAGTTAGATGAGATGTGCATCAGTGGCCGGAAACAGTGAAAGAGCATCTTTTTAAGAAAAGATGTCTGTGTCCTAATGGAAAAGGAGCCTCTGTCTCTACAAATATGTTTCAAAAATCAGTAAACTTAATTATTTTTCAAATTGGAACGAAAATACAGTGAATAGATCTATGTGTCTATGTAGGTTTTCATTATTTTACTTTTTATTTTTGTATGTACTAAATACCTTAAATGTAAAAAGATTGTAATATATGTACAATAAAATATCATATCATATTCAAAGTAGTACTTTGAAGTCATATTTTTTTTAGATTTCTCCTTCATTAATTTTTCATGGTCCACAACTTAATGATTTTGAATAATGTCCATGTTTTGACTCTGAATTTCTTCAGGTGAAGAGTCTCATGCACCTTTGAAGTATAACTAAAGATCATGGAAATGCAATGAAGTTGTTGACTAGACTTAGGAGCAAATTCAATATGTCTTTAAGAACAGATGCATTCTAAGCTCCTCAGAGTGTTCATGAAGTTTGTAACCCTGTGGCTATGTAATTTATTGCAGTTGATTTCTTGCCAGAGAGAAAGAGAGAGAGGGAGATACAGAGGAATGGATAGAATGGAGAAAATGAGAGATAGAGACAGAGACAAAGTCAGAGAGCTAGCTGTCATTGCAACTGTACTAAGTCCCCTTTCTAAGGCTGCATGAGGGTATTCTGTCTAGTAATTAAATGAAAGGAAGCTTTAATTATATCTACATATTGCTTTATTTTTTATCTTGTGTTAGCAATCCATAATCTTGGTTTATAGTCAAGGAGTTAAAAATTGTGCAATTTATTATCATCCATCTTGAAAATCCCATTCAGTAAAATGTCTATCTCTGTCTCTTTCTCCCTCTCTTTAATAACTATCTGTACCTATATCCATTTGTTTATATGTATATCTATACCTCTACCTATCTTTAAACTGAAATGGAAAAGAGATTATGGAGAATATGGTAAAATGAAAAGGAAGTCAATGATATATAGAATTTAGACATTTTATAGAACATACTATGTTTTCTGTGGTAAATTAAGTTCTAAAATATTTTATAGACATGTACAATATGTTTTACAAGGAAAATATTTGTATGAAAAAAAGGAAGATTTTCTTTTACATTTACATCTGAATCCAGGCCATTTTTTAGGACATGTAAAAAATGTATCTTTTCCCTTTCTATTCTTGATGAAATTTGAAGCCTTTACAAAACCTTATATTAGATTTTAAACTAAATGATGGTACTACTTTGGTATCTGTCAATAAATAATGATAATCTGACTATATGTTGTAGCATCATAAAAAAAATCTACTAAATAAATTTAAATGTATGTGGATTATATTCTTTCCCTCTCAAGAAGTCTTTCCAGATTCTCTTTTCCTCTCTACCCAGTCAAATTTAAGTTCTTTTGCAAAGAAACACAATAAAATCTCAATACAATAACAAAACTTAGAAAACAAAATGCCAAAAGGATGTAAACAGAATGAAAGCATGCACACACATGCAAGTGCACACCATCCCACAGAAATTGTAACCAAAAAAAAAAAAAAAAACCAAACACACACACACACACACACTCAAAGGAAAGAAGAAAGAAAGAAAGAGAGAGAGAGAGAAAGAAAGAAAGGAAGGAAGGAAGGAAGGGAGGAAGAAAGAAAGAAAGAAAGAAAGAAAGAAAGAAAGAAAGAAAGAAAGAAAGAAAGAAAGAAAGAAAGAATTAACGAATTAAAGAAAGAACAAATCAAATCCGCGGAGTCCTTTATTTAGTAGGGGTCAGCTACTCCTCAACATGAAACCTGCCCTGAAGTGGTTGGGATACTCAGTGCCATTACATTGGAGCAAACAGAGACTGAAACACATGCAGAGGGCCAGTTCAGGTCTACACGGGTCCTGTGCATGTATATTCTTCTTGAATTTGATTTCTTGAAGTAAAAACACTTCAAGTCTAGTGTTATTAGGGGACTCCTGAGTGTGTGAACAATTAGGTTTCTGAGTCTTCTGCCTTCTTTTCAGCTCTTTTCCTTCTTTTGGTTGGTCTTGTCAAATTTGCTGTGATAGCTTTGTTTTATTTTATATTTTATTTTGTTATATTTTTATTTATTTATTTTTATTATAATTTTTTATTTTCTATATTCTTTGTTTACATTCCAAATGATTTTCCCTTTCCAGGTTTCCCCCTCCCCATAAGTTCCCAAAGCCCTCTTCCCTCTGCCCATTCTCCCATCAACCCCCTCCTACTTCTCTGTCCTGGTACTCCCCTACAATACTGGAACAAGCCTTTTCAGGATCTGGGACCTCTCCTTCCTTCTTCTTGGGAGTCATTTGATGTGTGAATTGTGTCTTGTGTATTCAGAGTTTCTG
This sequence comes from Apodemus sylvaticus, assembly GCF_947179515.1. NCBI lineage: Eukaryota > Metazoa > Chordata > Mammalia > Rodentia > Muridae > Apodemus > Apodemus sylvaticus. The sequence goes on from NC_067479.1 coordinate 10,838,799, forward strand.
AGCTAATATCCACTTATCAGTGACTGTATTCCATGTGTGTTCTTTTGTGATTGGGTTACCTCACTTAGGATGATATTCTCCAGATCCAACCATTTGCCTAAGAAGTTCATGAATTCATTGTTTTTAATTGCTGACTAGTATTCCATTGTGTAAATATACTACAGTTGCTGTATCCATTCCTCCATTGAGGGACATCTAGGTTCTTTCCAGCTTCTGGCTATTATAAATAGGGCTGCTATGAACATAGTGGAGCATGTGTCCTTATTGCATTTTGGGGAATCTTCTGGGTATATGCCCAGGAGAGGTATTGCAGGGTCCTCTGGAAGTGTTATGCCCAGTTTTCTGAGGAACAGCCAGACTGATTTCCAGAGTGGTTGTACCAAGATGCATTCCTACCAGCAGTTATATTTTTAAAAGAAAGAAAGAAAGTAAACCTAGACAGTAGTGTAAAGGTTAACAACTAAACTGTCATTTGTACCTCCTGGAGAGGAAAAACTTCCTGATAAAATATTTGGAAAATAATCTCATTGTCCTTCAACAATGCTGTGTATTACTGTGAGTACTTCTAGTTATATCTAAGTATCTATATCTACATATCTATCATATATAAGTATATATACATATATATTATTTATATACATGTACATGTATATTTTATGGTGAATGCCTCTAACTTATTACCTATCCATGTTTTTTAACTATGTTAGCTATAACTTTGTAAGGCATTTTTTTATCTGAATATTATTAGATTGTTTTTGACATCAAAAGTACTTTTGCATTTTTCTTCAGATGTAGGTAGAAAGAAGTTACTAGAGATAATTCTTTTCTAGAAGCAGTACAATATCACACACAAGCAAGGCATTAATTATAATTCATACTTTCTTAACCAAAAAAATTCACATTATAATTGTTTTCCTAATGTAGATAGTTAAATCACAAATGCTGTTATGCATTTTTAGATTTGATTTGAATTACTTTTCTCATTTAAAGCTATGACAGAGAAAACATAATTATCTGCTGTGAGATCCAATCAAATATCTTATTTTGCTCTTTTTGCTGCATCAGCAGTTTAATATATGCCTATCAGATGCCATTTTCCCTAAGGAGCCACTTCTTCCAAAAGTATCCTTTCACTTGAAATATCTCTTTATTATTTTTATTTTTTTCTTTGTGGCCAAGATGTTTGCAAAGGTTTCTGAATCCTACTTCTTCCATACTTATTTATCAAAGAATTCTACCTGCCATAGCTAGGGATTATTCAATTTGTCTACAAAGCATTCAACTCTAGTTTTACAGTCTCCCAAGTCTTCCCAAGATATGTTACTCTTGTCTTTAAACTAGGAAATCAAATGACTTCCATCTGAGAAAATAAAACTGAATTGTAATTTAAATTTATACAGATTTTGATTATCCACTACATAAAACTGAAATATATATTTCATATGATCAGGACACCAGTGTCACTTTAGGTGCCATTAATTTGTTCCTTCTCTGGGATTTTCTATCTTATCTTCTTTTTATAACATTTTAAAATGTGTCTTTTAAGACATTTCTTTTAATTCAACAACAAGGGTTCAGCTGCTTCTGTCCATTGGTTGGGTGCAAATATTTGCATCTGACTCTATCAGCTGCTTATTGAGTCTTTTTCTGGGTCTTTCTGAAGGCAGTCATGATAGATCCCTTTTTGTGAGTGCTCCATAGCCTCAGTAATAGTGTCAGGCCTTGGGACCTTCCCTTGAGCTGGATCCCACTTTGGGCCTTCTTTTCCTCACGCTCCTCTCCATTTACATCCCTGTAATTCTTTCAGACAGGAACAATTATGGATCAGAGTTTTGACTGTGGTATTGATCCCTCTTCATCATTTGATGCCCTTTCTTCTTGCTGGAGGTGGTCTTTATAAGTTCCCTCTCATTACTGTTGTACATTTCATCTAATGTCCCTCTCTTTTAGTCCTGAGAGTTTCTGAGTGCATTCTGAAGAGTCCCCTCAACCTCCTATCTCCCAAGCTGAGGATAAGGACTATCAATTACTAATATTCTTCAATTAGTGAGTCCTAGTAACATTGCATGAAAAAGTGAAGAAAATTAGTTTTTCTGTCCTTGAACTTTGAAGGCTATAAATACTGAAGAAAATCCCTAAGGTCAATGGTTAAAAATGAAGTAGATAGCTATTTGAGTAAAGCAACCCTTTTGAGCAATATCTGAATAACTATACTTTATCCCAGCATTACTTTTTGGGATTCAGTTACATACATCAATATCTTTGTTTTCTATTTTAAATATACTTCAGTTTTTTTCCAATAATAATAAAATCTATATAAAGTTTTTAAGATTCTTAAAGATATAGCATGATTATTATGTTTTTTCCCTTTTGCTTGTAAATTATTTTCAGGAGATAAAGACCTTTAGAGACCTTCACCTTAAAAATAGCTCTTTGTATTCAGTGATACCTTAAGCCTGAAAAAATAAATCAATAGATATTGTGGATAAAATATTAGAACCGGGAAGTGGGAAGGGGTGGGTGGGAGGACAGGGGAAGAGAAGGGGGCTTACAGGACTTTCGGGGAGTGGGGGGGCTAGAAAAGGGAAATCATTTGAAATGTAAATAAATTATATCGAATAAAAAAAAAGAATGCCCATGATATAAAAAAAATATATATTAGAACCTATACTTCAATGCACAGCCCTACTGCACTTCCTGTGAACAGTAGTTTGCAAGCTGAAGTGTATGTTAAAGTTTCAGTGTGTCCTCCAGTGATTCTTCACTTGGAAACTTAATCTACATATTCTTATGTTAATGGCACTTTGGAGGTGCAGCATTTAGGACTTCTGTGGGATGAGAAGAAGCCATGAGGGCTGGGGTTTATGAAGAGTAACTTTTGCACAAAGAGGAAGGAAAGTTGTGCATTATCTGTCCATCACCTGCCTTCTATCTTGAGCCTAAAGGGAAACTTAATAAATCTGAGATGGAAGAAGCACTGGAACAAGACAGATTTCAGAATGACACCCGAGTGCCTCACAATGGGAGCCAGTCAAGGAGAAAACAGTGGAGAATGGCAATGCCCTTATCTGTGATCTGCCCATGGTCACATGAGCTGAAGAAGACAACAGGGACCAGACGTTACAGACCTCAGAGCCTGGGACACTGGAACATTATTTCAAGCCATATTCTTATAGCCTCAAGAAAACCATGAGAATGCCTGAAACAGTCATGTGGCATGTCATGAGTAGATATAGTGAAAGGCACATGAAAGCAGAACAGGATGAAATGAAATAAATTTGTGTAACAATGAAAAGCCTTCTAGAAAACAATTTAAACAAATGTGTTGCATATGGATAAGAATGAGAAAAAAAGTGACAATGAACCCATAAATAAGAAAAATAATATTTTTTAAAAAATATTATTTATTTATCACATGTAAGTACACTGTAGCTGTCTTCAAACACACCAGACAAGGGAATCAGATCTCATTACAGATGGTTGTGAGCCACCATGTGGTTGCTGAGATTTGAACTCAGGATCATAGAAAGAGCAGCCAGTGCTCTTAACTGCTGAGCCATCTCTCCAGCCCCGAGACAAATAATCTTGAATTACAAGTCTTGCATGCAAAAGGATTTGATGTGGTCAGACATTTGGAGCCCTGTGATTTTAATCCTAGAACTCTATAAAAAATCTTAAGAAGTCACACCCAAAGAAGCTATTGGAGAAATATGAAATATGGTGAGAAGTACTCCTAATTTAAAAGGTTACCAGGAAGTAATATAAAACAGAAAGTGAGAAAGGTTATGAAGGCACTTTATTACTTTTTACTTGAGGTTTTTTATTTTTTATTTTATTTGTTATTTTCTATATTCTTTGTTTACATTCCAAATGATTTCCCCTTTCCCAGCTCCCCCTCCCCTCTTCCCTTCACCCATTCCCCAATCAACCCCCTCTCACTTCTCTGTCCTGGTAATCCCTACATTGCTGAATCAAGCCTTTCCAGGACCAGGGCCCTCTCTGTTCTTCTTTTTGGGAATTATTTACTATGTGAATTGTGTCTTGGGTATTCAGACATTCTGGACTAATATCCTCTTATCATTAACTGCCTTCCATGTGAGTTCTTTTGTGAATGGGTTACCTCACTTAGGATGATATTTTCCAGTTCCAATGATTTGCCTAAGAATTTCATGAATTCATTGTTTTTAATTGCTGAGTAGTATTCCATTGTGTAAATATACCACATTTTCTGTATCCATTCCTCCATTGAGGGACATCTTGGCAACCAACAATTTGGGAAAAGATCTTCACCAGCCCTACATCTGACAGAGGGCTTATCCAATATATCCAAAGAACTCAAGAAGGTAGACTCCAGAGAGCTAAATAACCCTATTAAAAATGGGGTACACAGCTAAACAAAGAATTTTCACCTAAAGAACTTCAAATGGCTGAGAAGCACCTTAAGAAATGTTCAGCATCATTAGTCATTAGGGAAATGCAAATCAAAACAACCCTGAGATTTCACCTTACCCCAGGCAGAATGGCTAAGATTAAAAACTCAGGAGATAACAGGTGTTGGCAAGGATGTGGAGAAAGAGGAACACTATTCCTCTGCCACTGGGATTGCAAGCTGGTATAACCACTCTGGAAATAAGTCTGGTGGTTCCTCAGAAAACTGGACATGACACTTCCGGAGGACTCTGCTATACCACTCCTGGGCATATACACAGTGGATTCCCTGGCATGCAATAAGGACACATACTCCATTATGTTCATAGCACCCTTATTTATAATAGCCAGAATCTGGAAAGAGTTTTTATTTTTTAAGAAAAAAAAAGAGTAAGTTTTTTGCAAGTGTTAACTTTTCTGTGACATTAACAAACTTCATGTTATGTAGATTATTGTTTGCAAAAAGAAGTTGTAAATAACCAGACACTTGAGATGATAGCATTGCATTTTAATTTTTAGTTTGGATAATTACTCAAAAAAATTTAACCATCTGTTCCGGATCCAGATCGGCCTGAGGAGCAGTGCCACATCTCCAGGTCCTGAAGGAGGCAGGTGGTGCTTCCGGGCGGCCAGCGGGAGAGGTCAGTGTGATCAGGTGAATCCAGCAGGCCCCAGCGGGAGCCTTCAGGTGCCTGCTTTGGGATCTGAACAGCCTGGGCCGCAGCGCTCGGTCTCCAGGAGGTGCGGGGGACCCGGTGTGCGCCCAGAGGCAGTCTGGGAGCTCACAGCACAGCTCGTTCCAGCTTGGGCTTCTGTCCTGAGGCCTCTGGTGGTAGCCTTCCGACCACTCCTCTACCGGATCCAGATCGGCCTGAGGAGCAGTGCCACATCTCCAGGTCCTGAAGGAGGCAGGTGGTGCTTCCTGGCGGCCAGCAGGAGAGAGCCTAGGTTTCGGTCCTGAGGCCTCTGGCAGTAGCCTCTACGCTTCCGGATCCAGATCAGCCTGAGCTGCAACACAACATCTCCTAAGTCCTGAAAGAGGCAGGTGGGGCTTCCAGGCAGCCAGCAGGGAGAAGTTGGTGTGCTCCAGTGAATCCAGCGGGCCCCAGCAGGAGCCTTCAGGTGTCTGCTTCTGGGTCTAAACAGCCTGGACAACAACACCCTGTCTCCAGGCAGTGCAGGAGGTAAGCTGTGCACCAGAGGCCACCTGGGAAGGGGCAGCTTGCACTGGTGAGTCCAGCATTGACAACACCAACTAACACCAGTGAGAACTAGATGGCAAAAGGCAGACGCAGGAACGTCACTAACAGAAATCAAGGCAATATGGCAACATCTGAACCCAATTCTCCTTTACCAGCATGTCCTGGATACCCCATCACACCAGTAAAACAAGATTTGGATTTAAAATCACTGGTCATGATGCTGGTACAGGAACACATGAAGGACATACGTAAAGAAATTCAGGAGAAAATGGATCAAAAGTTAGAAGCCCTTGCAAGGGAAACACAAAAATCATTGAAAGAAATCCAGGAGAATACAAAAGCCAATAAGGAGGAAACACAAAAAACACTTAAAGAAATACAGGAGAACTTTGGTCAACAGGCTGAGGTCATGAAAGAGGAAACACAAAAATCTCTTAAAGAATTACAGGAAAGCACAAACAAGCAAGTGAAGGAGCTAAGCAAAACAATCCAGGATCTAAAATCAGAAGTAGAAACAACTAAGAAAACTCAAAGGGAGACAACTTTGGAGATAGAAAGCCTTGGGAAGAAATCAGTGGACATAGATGCAAATATCAACAACAGAATACAAGAGATAGAAGAAAGAATCTCAGACGCTGAAGATACCATAGAAACCATGGACTCAACAGTTAAAGAAAATGCAAAAAGCAAAAAGCTTGTAACCCAAAATATCCAGGAAATCCAGGACACAATGAGAAGACTAAACCTAAGGATTATAGGCATAGATGAGAGTGAAGATTTACAGCTTAAAGGGCCAGTAAATATCTTCAATAAAATTATGGAAGAAAACTTCCCTAACCTAAAGAGAGAGATGCCCATGAATATACAAGAAGCCTACAGAACTCCAAACAGACTGGACCAGAAGAGAAATACTTCCCGTCACATAATAATCAAAACACCAAATGTACTAAACAAAGACAGAATATTAAAGGCAGTAAGAGAAAAAAGCCAAGTAACATATAAAGGAAGACCTATCAGAATTACAGCAGACTTTTCACCTGAGACTATGAAGGCTAGAAGGTCCTGGGCAGATCTCATGCAGACTCTAAGAGAACACAAATGCCAACCAAAACTACTATATCCAGCAAAACTCTCAATCACCATAGATGGAGAAACTAAGATATTTCATGACAAAACCAAGTTTACCAAATATCTATCCACAAACCCAGCCCTACAAAGGATAATAGGTGGAAAACACCAATACAAGGAGGGAAACTTCACCCTGGAAAAAGCAAGAAAGTAACCTTTCATCAAACCCAAAAGAAGTTAAGCAATCAAATTTTAAAAATAACGTCAAAAATGACAGGAAGTAACAATCACTATTCCTTAATATCTCTTAACATCAATGGACTCAATGCCCCAATAAAAAGACATAGACTAACTGACTGGATGCGAAAACAGGACCCTACATTTTGCTGCTTACAGGAAACACACCTAAGGGTCAAAGATAAACACTACCTTAGAGTAAAAGGCTGGAAGACAATTTTACAAGCAAATGGTCTCAGGAAACAAGCTGGAGTAGCCATTTTAATATCAGATAAAATTGACTTTCAACCCAAAGTCATCAAAAGAGACCCGGAGGGACACTTCTTGCTGGTCAAAGGAAAAATACAACAAGAAGAACTCTCAATCCTGAACATCTATGCTCCAAATGCAAGGGCACCCTCATTCATAAAAGAAACTTTATTAAAGCTCAAAGCACACATTGCACCTAACACAATAATTGTGAGTGACTTCAACACTGCACTTTCCTCAATGGACCGATCAGGAAAACAGAAACTAAACAGGGACATAATGAAATTAATTGAAACTTTGGACAAATTAGATTTAACAGATATATATAGAACATTCTATCCTAAAGCAAAAGAATATACCTTTTTCTCAGCACCTCATGGTACCTTCTCCAAAATCGACCATATAATTGGTCACAAGACAGACCTCAACAAATATAAGAAGATCGAACTAATCCCATGTCTCCTATCAGATCACTATGGAGTAAAAGTGGTCTTCAATAGCAACAAAAACAACAGAAAACCCACATACACATGGAAACTGAACAATATTCTACTCAATGATACATTGGTCAAGGAAGAAATAAAGAAAGAAATTAAAGACTTTTTAGAACACAATGAAAATGAAGACACAACATACCCAAATCTATGGGACACAATGAAATCAGTGCTAAGAGGAAAACTCATAGCCCTGAGTGCCTCCAAAAAGAAAATGGAGAGAGCTTACATTACCAGCGTAATGACACACCTGAAAGCCCTGGAACAAAAAGAAGCTATTTCACCCAGGAGGAGTAGAAGGCAGGAAATCATCAAACTCAGGGCTGTAATCAATCAAGTAGAAACAAAGAGAACCATACAAAGAATCAACAAAACCAGGAGCTGGTTCTTTGAGAAAATCAACAAGATAGATAAACCCTTAGCCAGACTGACCAAAGGGCACAGAGAAAGTATCCAAATTAACAAACTTAGAAATGAAAAGGGAGATATAACAACAGAAACTGAGGAAATCCAAAAAATCATCAGATCCTACTACAAAAGCCTGTACTCAACACAACTGGAGAACCTGGAGGAAATGGACAATTTCCTTGACAGATACCAAATACCAAAATTAAATCAGGACCAAATAGATCATCTAAACAGTCCTATAATGCCTAAAGAAATTGAAGGAGTCATAGAAAGTCTTCCAACCAAAAAAAGCACAGGACCAGATGGTTTCAGTGCAGAATTCTATCAGACCTTCAAAGAAGAGTTAACACCAATACTCTTCAAATTATTCCACAAAATAGAAACAGAAGGAACACTACCCAATTCCTTCTACGAAGCCACAATTACGCTGATACCAAAACCACACAAAGATCCAACAAAGAAAGAGAACTTCAGACCAATTTCCCTTATGAACATCGATGCAAAAATACTCAATAAAATTTTTGCCAACCGAATCCAAGAACACATCAAAACGATCATCCACCATGATCAAGTAGGCTTTATCCCGGGAATGCAGGGTTGGTTCAATATACGGAAATCCATCAATGCAATCCACTACATAAACAAACTCAAAGAACAAAACCACATGGTCATTTCATTGGATGCTGAAAAAGCATTTGACAAAATTCAGCATCCTTTCATGCTTAAAGTCTTAGAGAGAACAGGAATTCAAGGCCCATACCTAAACATAGTAAAAGCAATATACAGCAAACCGGTAGCCAGCATCAAACTAAATGGAGAGAAACTTGAAGCAATCCCACTGAAATCAGGGACCAAACAAGGCTGCCCCCTTTCTCCTTATCTTTTCAATATTGTACTTGAGGTACTAGCTCGGGCAATTCGACAACATAAGGAGGTCAAAGGTATACAAATTGGAAAGGAAGAAGTCAAACTATCATTATTTGCAGACGACATGATAGTCTACCTAAGTGACCCAAAAAACTCCACTAGAGAGCTCCTACAGCTGATAAACAACATCAGCAAAGTGGCAGGTTATAAAATCAACTCAAGCAAATCAGTGACCTTCCTATACTCAAAGAATATGCAGGCGGAGAAAGAAATTAGGAAAATGACCCCCTTCACAATAGCCACAAATAGTATAAAGTATCTTGGGGTGACTCTTACCAAACATGTGAAAGATCTGTATGACAAGAACTTCAAGACTCTGAAGAAGGAAATGGAAGAAGACCTCAAAAAATGGGAAAACCTCCCATGCTCATGGATCGGTAGAATCAATATAGTTAAAATGGCCATTTTGCCAAAAGTAATCTACCGATTCAATGCAATACCCATCAAAATCCCAACTCAATTCTTCACAGAGTTAGAAAGAGCAATTATCAAATTCATCTGGAATAACAAAAAACCCAGGATAGCTAAAACTATTCTCAGCAACAAAAGAAATTCTGGGGGAATCAGTATCCCTGACCTCAAGCAATACTACAGAGCAATAGTGTTAAAAACTGCATGGTATTGGTACAGTGACAGGCAGGAGGATCAATGGAACAGGATTGAAGATCCAGAAATGAACCCACACATCTATGGCCACTTGATCCTCGACAAAGAGGCTGAAAACATCCAATGGAAAAAAGATAGCCTTTTCAACAAATGGCGCTGGTTCAACTGGAGGTCAGCATGCAGAAAAATGCAAATTGATCCATCCTTGTCTCCTTGTACTAAGCTCAAATCCAAATGGATCAAGGACCTCCACATAAAGCCAGACACTCTGAAGCTAATAGAAAAGAAACTGGGGAAGACCCTTGAGGACATCGGTACAGGGAGAAAGTTTCTGAACAGAACACCAATAGCGTATGCTCTAAGAGCAAGAATTGACAAATGGGACCTCATAAAATTACAAAGTTTCTGTAAGGCAAAGGACACCATCAAGAGGACAAATCGGCAACCAACAAATTGGGAAAAGATCTTCACCAATCCTACATCAGATAGAGGGCTAATATCCAATATATATAAAGAACTCAAAAAGTTAGATTCCAGAAAACCAAACAACCCTATTAAAAAATGGGGAGCAGAGCTAAACAAAGAATTCTCACCTGGAGAACTTCGGATGGTGGAGAAGCATCTTAAAAAATGCTCAACATCATTAGTCATTAAGGAAATGCAAATCAAAACAACCCTGAGATTTCACCTTACACCAGTCAGAATGGCTAAGATTAAAAATTCAGGAGATAGCAGGTGTTGGAGAGGGTGTGGAGAAAGAGGAACACTCCTCCACTGCTGGTGGGGTTGCAAATTGGTACAACCACTCTGGAAATCAGTCTGGCGGTTCCTCTGAAAACTGGGCACCTCACTTCCAGAAGATCCTGCTATACCACTCATGGGCATATACCCAGAGGATTCCCCACCATGTAATAAGGATACATGCTCTACTATGTTCATAGCAGCCCTATTTATAATTGCCAGGTGTTGGAAAGAACCCAGGTATTCCTCAACAGAAGAGTGGATGCAAAAAATGTGGTATATCTACACAATGGAGTACTATTCAGCCATTAGAAACAACGAATTCATGAAATTCTTAGGTAAATGGATGGAGCTAGAGAACATCATACTAAGTGAGGTAACCCAGACTCAAAAGATGAATCATGGTATGCACTCAGTAATAAGTGGATATTAACCTAGAAACCTGGATTACCCAAAACATAATCCACACATCAAATGAGGTACAAGAAGAAAGGAAGAGTGGCCCCTTGTTCTGGAAAGACTCAATGAAGCAGAATTCAGCAAAACCAGAACGGGGAAGTGGGAAGGGGTGGGTGGGAGGACAGGGGGAGAGAAGGGGGTTTAAGGGACTTTTTGGGAGTGGGGTGGCTAGGAAAGGGGAAATCATTTGAAATGTAAATAAAAAATATATCGAATAAAAAAAAGATTCAAAAAAAATTTAACCATCTAATATATCAAATAAAATCATGAATTTAGCATTGCCTTGATCATGTTTATACAAGTAAAGTAAGTATAACGATATTTTCATATCAAATATGGTTTCATCTTAATGCAAGTTTAGCTATCATAGGAATAAATTATACTTCGTGTGTGTTTTCAGCCTCCCTTGGTCTTTCCCAGCAGCAAGCTTTCACATCCATCCACCCCTTATAGGAAGCCTTTTATAATAATCTTTAGCCTTTGATTTCACCAGGATATTTAAAGTGAGTGTCTTAACTTCCTTGGTATGTAATTGTGTGTGTAGTTGTAATCATTTAAGGTAAATACTTACTGAATTGCAAATCAAGTGTCAATTTGACAAATTAAATTGCAATTTAATATGGAAGTCATTAATATTAGATTATAAAATTAAATTGTTAAGCCTTGTTAAGGGTTTAAAATGAGTGTGTGATTTAAAAGCTTTGTAGAGTTGTGATTACTAGTTTGGGATTACTTAATACTTTCACCTATTTAATATTCTGTAGTGCATTCTTTTTAGGGAACTCTCTTGGTTCATTTACTAGGTTGCCTTGAATAAGACCTAATTGTTCTGATTTATTAGCTGTAAGATAACATTTGAATTATCTTATCATTTGAATTTAGTGATTTATGTGTAGCCCACATGTGATTATTGTTCTCTTTTACTCAATTGAATGAACTAAGGTTGCACCTTAAAATGAAGTTTGTACACTCAACTTCATTTCATATAAGCAGACTTACTATTTTGTTTTAAAAACAAACCCTAATAATTGAAATACGTATTTATTAATGACTTTTTCTTGTGAAGATATGCAAAGGTTTGGTTAATAACAGGAAGGGGATTGATTTTACTCACAGTGTGAGAAGGTAATGAATATCATGAAGTAAAAAATATCATGCAATCAATGGTGACAAAAATACCCTATAGTGGGGACAGGCAGAAAGCAGAAAGGGTACTCAGGGAATCACAAAGAACTGACCTTTTACAGTTATTCCATGACACTAGCCAATAAGGTGCCCCTAAAATCAGGGTAGAGTGTCCCTCCTCAGTTAAATGTCTCTAAAATGAATCTTTCAGACACAACAACAGTTTGTTTTCTAGGTAATTAAAACGTTCCAGTTAAGTTGACATTGAAATATAAAATCACTAAATAACATTATGCCTATCATGTAACTAAACATTGGAAATGATATTTCTACCTACAGAATGGGTTGAGCTTCTAACATTACTAGGAGTAAAGATCTCACAGCAAACTTTCAGCTCCTCAGGTTCTAACCTCCTCCTTCTGCTGATAAACAGCTTTACTTTAGTGTTTTCTAATGTGATATCTTTTCTGCTGCTATACTTTAATTGTGAAGCTTTTTGTTGTCACCCCTAAATCCTGAATTGTAGCCCATGAAGCTACAGTAATTAAACCCTTCATATTTCTTAACTGTTGCTGACACTTTGAAAATACAACCTACAAAGTCATTTCTTATGAACCAAATGCATGAAACATTGACAGAGGATTTTCAAAATCATTTTGTGAATGTTTCCAGTGGAACTGGGCTCCATAACTTTGAAGTTTCACTGGTTGTCTACAGGAATACCAGAAGGTCTTTATCCAACACAAAGAACTATAGTCAGTTAAGTAAAGATGAGACTAGTAGAAATAGTCTTCCCCCAGGAAAGTGTACCCTAATTGGTTATCCAATACAAATTGATCAGACCTAAAAGCATATATGGAAGTAATATGTTACAGATAGAAAGTTGTATTTAGAAATGTATGTGTATATGCATATGTATATAACAACAATTAATCTTCATTAGATTAAACATTCATACAGAGGGTATGAATTTCAGAAATGAGAAGTATATGGAAGAAAGCAAATGGAAAATAATGTAATTATATTATTATCTCAAGAGTAGAAGAAATACCATTAATAATTGATTTATAGAGATTGCAATACTTTATTCATGAATTTCTTTGCAGTTTATTATTTAAGTCATCATAATTAAATCTGAAGTTTTGCAAGTGCTGTACCAATAACCAATATCCCAAGATACATCGACTTAAAAATTGTTTTAACCAAATATGTATTTCTGTTGAGGCAAAGTCTTGCTATGGACCTTGGGCTGGCTTCCCGATTTTAATCTTCCTGCCTCTACCTCTCTGGTACTGAGAGGCATGCCTGGTTTTATAGAATTATTATTATTATCATTATCTTATGAACCTAATGTGATGCTATTGTTATATTTAATTTTGTGATGCTATTGTTAACTTAATGGCAGGGTTGTAGCTCTGTGTAATGATTGATGAAACAGATGTCAAGCCACTGCAGTCATTATTTAAGAAAGGCGTGATTAATGTTAAAGACATTGATATCCTTTATGACCAGGTTAACAATTCAATAAAGGTCAATAAGCCAAACATTGGCATAATTTCATTATAAGGACAGGATTTTATATTATTTTCTAGACCTAGAGGTAAAATTTAGAGTAGATACATAGATACCTATTTAACCCTTTAAAACTCAACATGATGAAACATCAAAACGTTTTTTATTAGATATATTTTATATTTACATTTCAAATGATTTCCCTTTCCTGGTCCCTAACCCCCAAAGTCCAATAAGCCATCTCCCTGCCCCTTGTTCTTCAATCAAGCCCCCTCTGCCTCCCTATTCTGGTATTCCCCTACACTGCTGCATGAAGCCTTTCCAGGAGCAGGTGCCTCTCCTCCCTTTGATGTCCAACAAGGTCATCCTCTGCTGCCTATGCATCTGGAGCCATGGGTAATCCTATGCTTACTATCTGGTTGACGTTTTTGTCCCTGGGAGCTCTGGAAGTACAGGGTGGCTCATATTGTTGTTAATCCTGTAAAACTAACCAGAAAACAGACATATCAGGCATAGAGACTGACAGAGCAGGTTTAGATGGCATTTAATAAACTATCACACATAGAGCATAGAAAAGTGAGGCACATTTGGAAAGATATTATGCAGAATTTGTAACATATTCAATTTATTCTTGTTTCTTTAGGAATGGTTTACCTGCATTTAATTGCAGGAAAAATGCCACTCATTTTACATAATGAATATACTAGGAGATGAGAGATTCTCACTTTTGTTCAATTCACAAGTCAATGCTTTAATAAAGAAAGCTGTTGTCTCCTTTTGTGGAGACATCCCAATTAAGTTATTAATTGAAGGTTTGTATATAGAAATAATATTCAACTCTATAAGTCCTTTCAAAAGCTATTTAGTAAAAACCATAACAAATGTCTAATTTGACTGAAAAATTAATTTCAATCTAATAAGATGTTTGCTAATAGACAGTATTCCTTTAATTTTTCTAATGTGATACATTTTCTCCTGCTATAATTTAGTATGAAGCTTTTTGTTGTCGCCCTTAAATTCTGAGTCATGATCCATACAGCTGTAGTAGTTAAACCCTGCATATATGATAACTCTTGCTGACACTCTGGAAATGAAACCTACAAAATCATTTCTTACAAACCAAATTGTTGAATAGAGGATCTTCAAAGAAGTTAATGGTTTCTTGGAGTTGAAATTTGAATGTTGTCTTTAAATATACTTTTAAGACTGTAAAGAAAAAAATGTTTGGAATAAAAATGTATTTTTACAACCACATGAAAATTAAGGTTTTTTTCTTACATTGGCACTATCCAGAGAATACTGGCATTGTTCTATGCAAATCTCAGCTTATCTTTTAGCACAAGACACCATGTATAGGAAAGCAGTGTGAAATTTACCGCTCCATAGGGACTATATACTACTAGAAATGAGAGGCTAATCTTGAAGCAATTTATTAGTTGGACAGTATCTTAGCCATTGTTCCTTTGCATGACAAGATTGCATGACCCAGACAACATTTATAAAGAGAAGAATTTAATTGGGTGCTTGTTTACAGCTTCATGGGAGTTAATCTATTACTATCATGGCAGAAACAATGAAGTCAAACAGATAGGCAGAAATCTGGAGAAATAAATACAAGCAGAGCAAGAGAGAGAGAGAAAGAGAGAGAGAGAGAGAGAGAGAGAGAGAGAGAGAGAGAGAGAGAGAGAGAGAGAGAGAGAGAGAGAGAAGTCTAGCAGGAGCTTTTGAAATCTCACAGCCCAGCCATATTAGGATTAGGAGGTGTTCCCCTCCTGGAACATCTCCTAATCCTTCCCTGATAGCTCCTCTACTGGGGACAAGTCATGCAAATGTATAAGGTTTTGAAGACCAGTCTCATTCAAACTACCACAGATAATATTGTGAACATAGTTTAAAGTGTTTGAACCATTAAGATGATGATATCTTCATAACAAATATAAGTTCTTTATGAATCAATAAAGTTATGAACTATGTCAGGGTTATGGCCACCATGATAGGCACTTTAAAATGCAAAGGTTGGATAAAACACTTAGGAAATCAATTAAAGAAATAATTGTTAATACCTGGTCTGTTTCAAATACAGTACTGGAAATTTTAGATTTTTTTAAAAATAAAAATGACATGAAACCCCAAGAAGGACTGGAGATTAGCACAGATATCTCAGTTATGACTTACTAATTAACTCAAAGTATAGTAAATTGGCTTTTCTTTGATTATACCAGTCTCTTTGCTCAACAGTCCATAGCTGTGATATTTCTTTCTATACTAGTCCATTGGGTTTTACTCAATTGCTAATGTTCTGTACTATATATATCCTAAAGCATAATATATGACTCATACTCCAAAGTTCCTAGTTGTGTCTAGCTCACTAGTATTTTATATTATTGAAATAACTATTGATTCAATAGTACAAGAAAAATTAAAATCAGTATGAATGATGCTTGATCAAATGATCCTAAGATGAACAAAAGGGAAGAGGTGGACATTTTAAATTCAAATGGCAAATATCGTAGAATAACTGATGGAGTTGATAAATGAGATTTGTCCACAATGAAAAACTTTTCTTAGTTACAGAAAGTATTATTCCAAGAAAGAAAATCCCTTAGCAAACAAGCAAGCAAATGAACAGAATGAACATCCCTGTGAGTTGTGAGTTCCTGTAAGTTCCATTAAAGTGAGAAATTGTGTGTTTGTTGTTAAGTTCACAGGGAAGGCTGCCATTGCTCATTTCAGAGTGTGCATTTGTCTCAGAGCACAGTTCCGGGCCCCTTACCTGTGGATGGTCTGTTCTTAAATATGTGATGAGAAGCAAGAGAATTACTAAGTAGCACAAGAATAAGTACATCTTGTATTTGAAAACAGCAACAAGGCAACCATTCCCAACAGTTATGACTATTTTTAAAAATAATTTACCTATTTACTTTACTTCTAAATTGCAGCTTCACCTCCCCCCTCTCCTGCCAGTATCTTCCTCCCTCCTCCCTCCTCCCTCCTATTCTCCTCAGAGAAGAAGAGGCCTCCTATGCAAATTTTATCAAGTTGCAGTAGGACTTGATTCTTCTTTTATTGAGGAGAAGGCTCTTCTTATAAGAGGCTAGACAAATCATCCCGGTTGGTGGAAACAGGACTGCCCTTGCACCAGGTGTTAGGGGTCTGATATGAAGACAAAACTTTATTTCTGTTACAAATGTGTAGGACATACTGGTCTCTACCATGCATCCTGTTAGTTGACAGTTCAGCCTCTGTGAGCCACTATGGGCAAAGGATATTTCATTTTGTAAGTATTCTTATAGTCTCCTTGACTCTTTTGGCTCCTTCAATTCTTCTTCCTCCTTTTCCACAAGATTTCCCAAGCTCTACCTAATGCTTGTCTGTATCTGTTTCCATCAGCTGCTGGGTAAAGCCTCTCACAGAGAAGTTATACTAGGTTCCTGTCTGCAAGTATAGGAGAATATAATTAATGGTTTCAAGGGTGGATTCTCTCTCATGGTATCAGTCTCAGGTTGGGCCAGTCAGTGTTTGGATACTCAACTTAATTTCTGTTCCTTCTGCATCTCTGCACATCTTGTTGGTAGAATACTTTGTGAGTCAAAGATTTTATGGGTGGTTTAGTGACTCGATCTTTCCATTGTAAGTCTTTCCTGGTTAAAGGAGGTAGACATCTTAGTTTCCATATCAGCTATTGCTAGGAGTCTTAGCTAAGGACACCCTCATAGGTTTCTAGGAGTTTTCCTTGTCCTCAATTTCTAGTTTGTTCCAGAAATGTCACCAAGCCAAGTTCTCCCTCTGTCCTCCTCAAACTTTATCCTTCCTGTCCCCTTCAATCCTTTCTCCAATCTAGTTTCTTCCCTCCATTCCCCTTCTCAGTGAAATTCAAGCAATAGCAATGAAATTTTTTTCTAAAACTATTTATGTTTATATTTCTAAAATTATTTATGTGTTTATCCCACAACATCTTTGCCAGAGACCAGCCTCACTTGGATAGGCGTTCTGAGAGAAGGGGTGTCTTCATAACAGAGAAAATAAATGACTCAAGCTATTAGTCCACGCTGACAACCTATTTCTGCTCATGGTGCTCAAGACAGTTTTCCAGACAGCAAGCTCTCTCTCTCTCTCTCTCTCTCTCTCTCTCTCTCTCTCTCTCTCTCTCTCTCTCTCTCTCTCTCGATAGCTAACGTCTTGAAGGTCTTAAGCCTGTTATTTTACATAACAATGCACTCATTTATTCCAGGTTCACCTTTGATTATGCTGTGACCCAGCATCTCATGACTCAGTAATTCTTAGTAGACAATAAGCATATCTTTTAACATTACAAATGAATGCACAGATCTGTCTTTTAAGCACAGATAAGCTAAGTAGATGGGACCCCAACCTGAAATTATCATTTCCACTATGCCTGGGCCTGGAATTTCTGTGTCTGAGTCTGACCCTAAACAATCTGCCTGCCTTTGTATCTTTCAGAGAAGCTGGCTCACTATTGTAGCTGCCTTTGCTGTGACAGTTCTGTGAAGGCCCTCGTTCAATTCATATTGCATCCTATATCTTGCATAGTTGAGAAATTATATACTGTTGAACAGCTTTTATAGTTACACAGCCTTAAGGACTGTCCTAAAAGTCCCAGTGTTCACCATTTTGCTGAGACATTAACCACACCTTTGCATCCTAGGGTCTTGTGGTTCCAGATTATCATGCAGTCATTAATATTACCTGGAAGGACATCCCTTAAAGGAGAAACATAAAAATGTGCACATTATTATATAAACAAAGCTTATATCCACGACAGCCTTGGACACTTGTTGAGGTCTATGCCCTGTTGGTCCTGACTCAGAGGCCGAGACCATGTCATGTCCCCACAACCAAGGCCATTTCAGACCTGTCACATCTTCTCCCCTTCTACTCCCCACATATTCCTTCCATTCTAGATCTGCCATCTTCTGTCAGTATCTATCTTATCTATTTTATTTCCTTCCCTAATGAGAACTGTTCCTTCTAGTTCCTTACTGTATAGATACCCTATATGGTCCTATGGATTATAGTTTGGTTAGCATTGACTAAGCAGCTAATACCCATATATAAGTGAATATATATATCATGTTTGTCTTTCTGCATCTGATATACTTCACTCCAGGTGATATTTTTTAGTTTTATTCATTTGCCTGTAATATTTACAGTGTCATGGAATTCAGAATCATGTTTTGGTAAAGAAGTAAATTGATCTAAAAATTACATATTGGAAAAAAAAGGTTATTTTGAGCTTCTGACATTCAGGGTTGTTTGTTCTATCTAAGGCAATAGGTAACTGAAGGGAGACCAAGGTTCACACAATGAAACTAAAGACAAAATGAGTTAAAATTATAAACAGCAAGTGCAACTGGGCAGCGAGTTGTAATGAAGATACAGAGAAATGATTCTCAAGAGATATCACTGGAGATATAGAGTAACAGAATAATTAAAGAAAAAGTATTTTAAATCATCACATTTGAATATTCATTACCACATTATTAATGCAATGTGCTACTTTTTTTTCATTGTAAATTTGAAGACTGAACCTGTAACTTTATACTTGGTAGGCAAATGCTCCAGCAGTCATCTATGTCCTGAGGCACTTTTATTTTTTCATCTTGCGAGCACCAAGGTCTTAGCAAATTGCCCAGACAAGTCTTGAATTTATAATCCCCATGTCTTGTCTTGCCAAGTATCCTGTAGTCCTGCTGCACTAAATTCAACTTTACTCTTCTGCTTTTAAGTAGTTGGAAGTACTTCAACGGTTATGGCTAAAGAAATAACACTTGGAAAGGCTCAGTCAGTGAATGTTGGACATGTAAATACAAAGACTGAAGTTTGATCCCTGGGTCCCAAATGAGAAAGTTGAGTGTGGAGATGCTTGTTGGTAATCCTAGTGCTGGGGAAGCAGAGGTGTTAGGTTTCTGGACTTTGAGGCAAGTAGTTTAATTTATATGGTGCTTGGTGCATGCTAGTGCAGTAAGATAATATGTCTGAAAAACTGAGGGTTTTGATGCCTGAGGAACTATATTCCACATTGTCTTCCTGGTATGACATACAAACACACACACACACACACACACACACACACACACACACACATACACACACATACACACACATGCACATGCGCACACACATGAACATGCACATGCATACACATGCACACACACAGACGGGGAAGCAGTGCAAACGCACTCTCATATACACATTGAGTGAAAAGGAAGGGACAGTGGAGACAAGCAACAGAGAAACAAAGAAAGAGATAGAGACAGAGAAAAATGTTATGCCAGATACTTTCATGCTGTTACCCTTGTTTATTTCTCACGGTAGAGAGTCTTTCTCACCCTTTCTTGCCTGTACATGAATGCAGAGCCATGTTTTCTGACTACAATTTAAGAGATCCTTGATGTATGAATCACTGAATCCCATTTTACTATTCTTTCATTCAGTAATGAATACTCAGGAATCTCTATACCAAGCTACCATGAACAGTACTAAAAGAAATATGGAGGCACAAATAAATCTTCAAGTTTTTTATTCCAGTTCAGCCATCTATAGACAGAAGTGGATTGCTGGAATTTATGGTATAGCTCTTGCTGGTTTGGGAACTTCAATCTTCCAATTGGCTATACTAACTTATAGTGTACATGTTCATAATAAATTCCTACACAGATTACAATGCATACAAACATACCTATATATATTTGACAAGTGAATGGAAAGGAAGGGCATGGGGGTAAGTGATATATGGCCAGGCAATGAAATCTGAAATCCAAAAACCAACTGATTTCAATCATATGTGGATTCTGACTTCTGAGAAACCCAAAGTAGATCTGATGCCAGTGGCTTAGAGACAGAGGGAGTTACAGCAGAATGGATGATACTGATTTTAAAAAGGCAAGTCTCAAACAGGAAAAATAAGATTTGGCCAGGTATCATACCCCATGTGACCACAGTTAATGCCCCTTGCCTGTACATGAATGCAAAGCCTGTACATGAATTATAATTGTGTTTAATTCAAAGATACTAAGAGAAGAGGTTCAGAGTCCTTACCACAAAACAAAGGCAATAATCTGGAGAGAAAGTGAATATTTTTCTTCAACTTGATCTAATATTTCTAATAAATATTTATACATATGATGTTTCATATATATTAGAAATTTGATACATGAGCATTTATGATGAAAATAAATTATATATCTATATATGCACATGTATGTAAATAGAATAAAAAATGAAACAACACCTTCGAGAAAGGAACTCTGTGAAAATCTTGAAAGTGGCTACCTTCTAATGAAAAGAATGAAACAAGAGGCAGGATTTTTTTTTATTAAAGATGGCAGAATGAGATTTCAGTTTTTATAGACATAATACCACTTTATTACAGAAAATAAAAATAAGTCAGTGAGAAATGCAAAGAAGAAACAAATAAGGAGACTTATCTTTTGCTATTTAATTAAAATTATATGACTTCCTCTCTTTTTTTCCTCTTAACCCTCACATACCAGGTTTCCCCAAATTTTGCTGCTGCTTCTATATTTTTTGTGCATAATTATTATTATTTTTTTATATTTTAGTTTACATTTATTTTTACAATTACATTTTAGCTATTTTAATCAGGTTTCTTTTCTTTTTTATTTATTCGATATATTTTTTAATTACATTTCAAAATGATTTCCCCTTTTTTGGCTCCCCGCTCCCTGAAAGTCCCATAAGCCCTCTTCTCTCCTCCTATTCCCCCATCCACCCCTTCCCACTTCCCTGTTCTGGTATTCTCCTATACTGCTGCACTGAGTCTTTCCAGAACCAGGGGCCACTCTTCCGTTCCTCTTGGACATCATTTAACATGTGGATTATGTCTTGGGTATTCCACATTTCTAGGCTAATATCCATTTATCAGTGAGTACAATTCTTGTGCATAATTATTATATATAATATTTTATGAATAAACATATAAATAAAACATGCTGACCCTCTTTATTATTGTCTGCATCTATAGGTTTCAGGAGCTGACTACATGGTATTAGATAGTCAATTGAGTATCATCCTTGGATAAAACTAATTCTCTTTCTTTCTCTCCCTCTCTTAGCAGTTGTTAATTGCTAACTCTTATAATTCTTTACCTAGGCAGGTGGCTTCTGAGATTTCCCATATCTGAGGTGGGATGTGGGGATACCAAGTGAACTTGGAATTGTTTGTGTCTTTTGAAACAGCCATATTTTTGAGATTCAATGGTATAGCATCCCTATCATATCTAGAAAGCAAAAATTTGTGCATTAGTGAGTCAGGTCTGATAAAATGGATGCACTTCTAAAGTGCTTTCTATGTTTAGCATAATGACCTGAGCTCAGATTTCTAGCACCCACATACAAAGTCAGATGTGGTAGTATATTCCCAGAGACTGATAGGAAAAACCAGGTAGATACTGGGTTATCATTAATCAAACAGTCTGTCTAAACCAGGTATTTCTCTTTGTGGGATATCCTGTCTCAAAAATTAAGATAGAAAAAAATGGAAGCCACACAATATCAATCTCTGGCAATTATGTACACACATATACACACATATTGCTACAAATATTCGTGCACACACATATGAATATATGTATTCATGTATACTGTACATTCACATAAAATAATAAATTAATAAAAACAAACAAGCCAGAATAAACAAAAGAAGAGAAAGCTAAAGGAAAGGAAGGAAGGAAGATAGGAAGGAAGAAAGGAAGGAAAGAGAGGAAAACAAAGGAAAAGAGAAGAGAAGAGAAGAGAAGAGAAGAGAAGAGAAGAGAAGAGAAGAGAAGAGAAGAGAAGAGAAGAGAAGAGAAGAGAAGAGAAGAGAAGAGAAGAGAAGAGAAGAGAAGATTTTTCTTTGGACGACCAGTCTCTGAGTTTGTCTCCTGGGTACAAGCTATTGCTTTTTGATGACACACAGTAGGTGTGGGTGTCTGTTCTTACAGTTGGCTAATGCTTAATTTAAGCTCACTTTTCAGTGGTGGAGATAATCATGCACCTACACATTTCTAAATACAGCTTGCTGGCTGGAGCTGTCCCCTTTAGGTAACTAAGGTAACAGTGGCTGTGACCACTCTCTCACACTCTTTTATCTCTAAGACTCAAGTGACTCACAATAAAAACAAGGCCAAGCAATATGATACTTATGTGAAAATGGATTTCCACTTTCCTATGTATCCTGAGATACTTATTGATAGCTTTGCATATGACAGTATACATTGCACATGATCTCTTAGAGACCCCACACCAATAATGAGCTATTGAAAACAACAACAAAAACAAACAAGCATAACTAAGGTGGCTTGGAATTGATCTTGAATAGGCATTGGAGCAATGCCTGCTGGTGTCCTGGACTTAGCTAATTCTCTCGGTAGATGGCACACTTGTGTTTCCATTGCATACCCTAATTACCATACTTAAATCATCACACTTTGCAACTTGAACTGGAAGACAGTTTAAACAGATTTTCTTTTATGTCTTACTTTGGTCTATGGGACCTAGAATCTACTGTGG
Source organism: Apodemus sylvaticus (assembly GCF_947179515.1). NCBI lineage: Eukaryota > Metazoa > Chordata > Mammalia > Rodentia > Muridae > Apodemus > Apodemus sylvaticus. The sequence continues at coordinate 10,861,788 of NC_067479.1, forward strand.
ATATAGAATCATCTGGAAGATAATCTTGGAGAGTTCCTCTGCAAAGCACGCCTGTGAGAATGTCTATGAAGAATACCGTGACTTTATTATTGATGTGGGAATACTGACCTTGCCTAAGGTCATTCTCTGGGTTTGGGTTTTAAACTATCTGAAGGGAACAAGAGCTGAGTACCAGAATCGTTTCTACCTCCTCTTTATTGAAGATACTGAACCTTTCCAATTGTTTGGTTTTGTTTGCTTTTGTTTTGATTTTGGCTTAAATTTTGGTTTTGGCTTAGTGTTTGTTTGTTTGTTTGTTTAGTTTTTTTAGGTATGCTGGCTGTCTGGGAAATACCTATATGTAGTAGGTTGACCTGGAACTCACAGAGATCTATCTGCCTTTAGCTTCTATTTAAGTGGAGGAATTAAAAGCTTATGTTAGCATCCCTGCCTATCTATTATGATGGGTGAAACTTTGAATTGTGATTAAAAAAAAAATAAAGCAGGTTTTTCCTTGAGTTGCTTTTGTCAGGGTATTTTAAAACAGCAAAAGAGATGCAAACAATACATATACTACTACTAATAGATAACCTAGAAATATACAGAAGTAGACCTTGTCTCCAGAGTTTTATAAGGTCTAAACTACTTTTCTCTTTTGGTAGAGTATCTCTCTGGTCAAAGCCAGCACACAGAAGGTGAGTAGCAGGACCAGCTCTCCTACACTCATATCCTTTTGTCTGGCACATCTGAAACTTCCTGCAATCTGCTATCAAATCCCCTGAGTACTGTAGCTGGGACAGGAAAGATCAGTTCTAAAGACAGAGCCAGCTCTCCAGATTGCTCACTCAGAGGTAAGGGCTGGAGCCAGTTATACATGCCCCACAGACATCAACATCCAGACCCAGGAATGTTTCCCTGGCTTTTGATAGTAAATAAACCCCTGATGCTGCAGGGCAATGGACACAAAAGTGGATCTCAGTGGCAGCTCAGGCCTGGACCCCACCACAGTCCCAGGCGGCATCACTAGCTACTCACATCAGGCTGTTTCTCACTACCTTCGAGTCTTTGGTTCTGCCTTTCTTCATCTTGCCCACATCATTCTGGTTCTCTTTCTCTTCCATTTCTCCACCACTTACTTGTTCTTCTTAGTGGCTTCCAGTGTCTCTGAATGTCTGGGGTCTTTGCAAGAGTGTTCTTGTAGTGGTATGCCTAGCTCATGGGTTGACATCAGCTAAGGGTCCTCATGCATGGTCTGCTCCCAGCAGTATCTACACAGTGCAGGATTAGTGGTGATGCTAGGCTAGCTCCCTGTTCTGGGCTTTCATTGCTTCTATTTGTCTGTCAGGCAGACTTTTGTGATGAGCTTGCCCTCCTATTTCAAATCTGGGTCGCTGGCACACAGAACCATGCTCAATTCTTTGAATGAGTGCTTGAGATTCATTCTCAGGTCCTCATGTTTACAGAGTACTTGTTTTTATTGCATTGAACAATTTCTTCAGATTCATTATATGATTAGCTAGTGAATTCTGCATATCAGGAGATATCTATTTCCCATTGTTTGAGAGACATGTAAAAATAAAAACTTCAAAGACGACAATAGATGTAATTGATATAAAAGAATGTTCTTAATCCCAGCAGATAATCAACTTCATATTCAAGATACCACAGATTTGTAACATGCTGCTCCTTCCTTTCAGTTCGTCATTTAAAAGTTGTTTCCAGATATATTGCAGTGATTATCTGAAAAGGAGAAGTAAAATAACTTATGAGATTTGGACATATAGTTTTAAAATTATACTGTCAGAGATCATTTAATTCATTGAGGAAAATGACTAGCATTTTAATCATTGCAGAGTCACAGCTGAAGCTAGTGATCAAAAGTATTTCTAAGCATGCTTTATTCATTTTGATCAAAATGCTTATTGCTTAAAATATTAGGTCTGTCTGTTATTCATAAAATAAACAAATGGTCTAAATTGGATTTAATTACATATTGCTTTCATACATATTACCTCATTTCTTGGCCCACCATGATTGGTACATTTATATACACTCGAGTACAATTATAACTAATGCATAAAATTAGACACTGAAAAGAAAAAAAAGATGCTGGTTACTACAGATTTGCACAAGTGATTGAGGATTTAATGATTCATAATGACTTGGCAAGTTCATAAGAACCAATTTAATCAAAAAGTTATTGCTGACATAATTGTGTGCTCAATTAACTTTCATAATATTCTGAAATCTGTTTGCTTTGAACATTCTCAATTTGTTATCTTAACCCATAATGTTCTAACAGAACACTTTAGAACATGGAGAAAGATACTTTCAGATGATCAATTCATAATGGTTTTAATTATTTTTATATCATTCAATATTGTACATGCCATTACTTTCTAAAATCTAAGTGTAACTTTTTTTAACAGGTTCAATACTTTTGAAAATTGCTTTTTTATTGAAAAGTTGAATATCTAAAATGGACATTTTATTCTATAATGTATGGGAGACAAAAAATTAAGTTTAAAAGTTTCAGATTTCTGAATTGCATATCATTTAATATAAAATTTTAATGGAGAGTGAGATTTAAAGTTTAAAATGAAGGAAAGAAAATTCAATCCCAAAGCAAAGAAAGATGTAGAATGGAATGAATTTTACAAACAAAAAAAAAATCCTTAGCAAAAAAGTTTCAAGAATAACTTGACTAAAATGTCTAAGCTCTTATAATATCTTACTAACAGGCATACATGAGGAACTATTCTTATGAATATTTGAGAAGCTGAATTTAAATTAACCAGTATTTGCAAATATAAAAGCTAATAACCATATAAACAGGTGAGAAAATGTAAGTGAAAACCACAAAAGAAATGTCACCAGAAATGAATGTTACTCATGCTTACTATAGATAACAAAAATGTGTGTAGAAAATAAAAGAATAACTTAAAACTCTCTAAATGAATTAGAATCTACAAATCACAGAAAATGTACATTAGTGAAATAGAATAACTTACTCTCAAGTAAAAAATGATGCAATTTAATTTTAAAAAATCCAAAATACTATTCTGAACTACATCATCCATATTCCTTTCCCTGGTATCTTATCCAGCAAAGGATTCACCTGACAAGACCTTATCAAAATAGTGAAATGGTGGCATTTGTATCTTGGGAGAAACAAAGAGCTTTCTAATTAGAATTAAAGTCTACAGTGGGGGTGTATTTATACCAGTACTGTAACCTACCCAACTGCTTATGACTTGAAAATAAACAGTCCTGAAAAGATAATCTATTCATCTCAATATTATATAATTTCAAGCTAACTCTAAATATTTACTATTATGTCCACAGATAAGAGTAACTCTCATCAATCATCAAATGTAGTTCATTTTGCAAGAGATGGAGAAGATGATAAAAGTACAGAATTTCTCAGGATGTGGAGAGTAAGCAGTCATGAGGTAGTCAGCACCAATAGATACATCTGCAAAACAAAACAAAACAAACCTATACTTAAAGCTCTAGAAGGACTAAAGAAGAATCATCACAAAGATTAAGAGCCAAAGTACCTGGAATAGGAGGCTAGTGTCTTCTACAGATGACAAAGATGTTGTCCCCATGAAATACCAAGATATGGCTACCAACATAAGACCTGCATAGTGGAAAACCCAGAAAAACAAAACAAATGACATGTTAACATAAATTAGAGAACTCTAAAAAGGCCTCAGTGAAGGGCCAAAGACCATCAACTGCATCTGAGAGAGGAAGAATTAATTTCCTTGAAGGGTGTGTTCCTGAAAAGTTATTCAATCCTAAATTGATCCTTAACTCATCCTTAAGCACATGGAATCACAAGCAATACTAATACTAAATGTTCTCAGTAGTATGCATATGCACACGCACACACCCGCACACGCACACCCGCCCACATACACATGTATCTCATAACCATTGATTAGTCATAACCAAATAATAGGATTAACAAATTTTAAAACAAAATGCAGAGGAAACCAATATTACCTAAAAAGTCATTGTATCAATTAGTTTTCTATTACTGTGATGAAATACCATAAACAAATTCGCATCACAATGGCCATCATCAAAGGTCAGGGACAGAACTCAAGGCAGGCATTACACTGGAAGCAGGAACTGAAGTAGAAGCCATGGAGGAAGATTGTTTACTGGCTTGCTCCCCAAGGCCTTCTTAGCCTACATTCAGCAACACCTTGCCAGGCGTGGTACCAAACAAGGAATGGCCCTAAAGGTATTAACAATTAATTAAAGAAATCTCCCTTTAGAGTTATCTACAGGAAATATGGATGGAGACATCTTCCTAACTGAGGTTCTTCCTCTCAAATAAATCCAGATCATTTTAATTTGAAAAACAAATAAGCATTTTCTAGCACAGCTACATTACAGAATGAGATAACTATTAATTTTTTTTTACTGAAGTGATAACAGAACTGAACTAGAGATATCATGAAAATAAAACAAATAACTTAATGGAAAGACTTCGGGATAAATGTGCTTTAAATCTCTCTCTCTCTCTCTCTCTCTCTCTCTCTCTTCGTGTGTGTGTGTGTGTGTGTGTGTGTGTGTGTAAACATAAGATCTTAAAAATGATGAAAGTCTATAATTGAATTTATAATTATAGTACATAAAATGTCTTAAAACCAAGTAATAGTTATATCTTATAGCAATACTGAACATCAAAAATATACTTAAAATGATTAATTGTGAAATTACTATAATTAAGTAAAAGAAAATCGAATACATAAAAGAAAATTGTGGTAAGAGATGTAACTCCGTCTGTAAGTTTCTTGACAGCAAGTATTGGGAATCCAGTATGACCTCCCAACCCCTGGCCTGATGGTCCAAGCTTGTAATCTGTGCACTGAGGAGGAGGAGAAAAGAGGATGTTTAGAGCTAAATAGCAAGACAATTTAGCTACCCACCTAGTCCAAGGCCTAGTAAAATAGATTGTCTCAAAACAAAGTAGACAACTATTGAGAATGATACGTATGTACAATGGAAGACATGAATGTACACAATGTATGTACACACACACACACACACACACATATATATATATATAAACAGCCACATCAAAATATACATAATCTTAACACCTATGCAAAGGAAATAACTTTGATATTTCAAAAATGTTTGAAATAACTACTAAATATTATTTTTTACTGTTAAAATAGAAAATACAGTTATCATTTGTCCATTTATCAGATAGTTAATTGATTGGTTAAACTCTGTAGATATATTTTAAATACTTTATTATGAAAACATTGCATTATATACTCCATTTTTATTGTAACTTTAATGATACATTTTCCTAGAAATAATGTGGTGGTTTTTGAACATTTTAATATATATTATATACATATAATATATATACATTACTACCATGTGAAGCTGCTAATGAAGACACATGTATGAGTCTAATAAATATGCATTAACATAATCATTTACTCTTGCAGTTGATGCTGTGGGATGGACAAGAAATTAAAGCTTTGATTGGTATCTTATTCTACGTAGCAAAGCAAAACTATTTAAAATAAATATCACATTTAATCGCTTGTATGATATTAAACCATGCAAAGAGAGAACTTGGCTAATATTTAGGAAGGTAAAGTCTTCACAAAAAGACCCGCAGTTTCGATTGGCGTCTAAGATCTAAATGTGGGAAAATTGTCAGAAAAAACTCAGAGAAACTCGAACTGTAAATGTAAGAATAGAGTTATAAATGTTTTCATATGGCAAAGGTTTATCACTTGGAAAGTGATGTAGGCACCTCTATCTATAAACTTGGTGTTCTAAATGACTCCTAAAATTTGTAGCCTCTATACAAGGGTATTAATAGCGTATGCTCTAAGATCAAGAATTGACAAATGGGACCTCATAAAATTACAGAGTTTCTGTACGGCAAAGGACACCATCAAAAGGACAAATCGGCAACCAACAAATTGGGAAAAGATCTTCACCAATCCTACATCAGATAGAGGGCTAATATCCAATATATATAAAGAACTCAAGAAGTTAGACTCCAGAAAACCAAACAACCCTATTAAAAAATGGGGTACAGAGTTAAACAAAGAATTCTCACCTGAAGAACTTCGGATGGCAGAGACGCATCTTAAAAAATGCTCAACTTCATTAGTCATTAGGGAAATGCAAATCAAAACAACCCTGAGATTTCACCTTACACCAGTCAGAATGGCTAAGATTAAAAATTCAGGAGACAGCAGGTGTTGGCGAGGATGTGGAGAAAGAGGAACACTCCTCCACTGCTGGTGGGGTTGCAAATTGGTACAACCACTCTGGAAATCAGTCTGGTGGTTCCTCCGAAAACTGGGCACCTCACTTCCAGAAGATCCTGCTATACCACTCCTGGGCATATACCCAGAGGATTCCCCACCATGTAATAAGGATACATGCTCCACTCTGTTCATAGCAGCCCTATTTATAATTGCCAGAAGCTGGAAAGAACCCAGGTATCCCTCAACAGAAGAGTGGATGCAAAAATATGGTATATCTACACAATGGAGTACTATTCATCCATTAGAAACAATGAATTCATGAAATTCTTAGGCAAGTGGATGGAGCTAGAGAACATCATACTAAGTGAGGTAACCCAGACTCAAAAGGTGAATCATGGTATGCACTCACTAATAAGTGGTTATTAACCTAGAAAACTGGAATACCCAAAACATAATCCACACATCAAATGAGGTACAAGAAGAACAGAGGAGTGGCCCCTTATTCTGGAAAGACTCAGTGAAGCAGTATAGGGCAAAACCAGAACGGGGAAGTGGGAAGGGGTGGGTGGGAGGACAGGGGGAAAGAAGGGGGCTGATGGGACTTTCGGGGAGTGGTGGGCTAGAAAATGGGAAATCATTTGAAATGTAAGTAAAAAATATATCGAATAAAAAAAAAAAACAAGGGTATTTTAATGATTAGTACTATCACCTGAACAAAATTTAGAATCACCTGGGAGATAGGCCTCTAATCGTGTCTGTGTCAAATTATTGTTATTATGTTAATTGAGATGGGAAGACCAGCTTTCTGTGTTGCCATTCCCCAGTTGTGATCTTAAGTTATCTTAAGCGGTGAAGGCAAAGAAATTACACTCAGAATGAATATGTTATTTTCTGTTTTTTAAATTGTGTATACACTTCAAGTTTCTCTTCATTTAGTTTGATGCTGGCTACCGGTTTGCTGTATGTTGCTTTATCGATGTTTAGGTATGGGCGTTGAATTCCTGTTCTTTCCAAGACTTTAAGCATGAAAAGATACTGAATTTTGTCAAATGCTTTTTCAGCATCCAATGAAATGACCATGTGGTTTTTTTCTTTGAGTTTGTTTATGTAGTGGATTGCATTGATGGATTTCCGTATATTGAACCAACCCTGCATCCCTGGGATAAAGCCTACTTGATCATGGTGGATTATCGTTTTGATGTGTTCTTGGATTCGGTTGGCAAGAATTTTATTGAGTATTTTTTTTATCAATATTCATAAGGGAAATTGGTCTGAAGTTTTCTTTCTTTTGTTGGATCTTTGTGTGGTTTTGGTATCAGCCTAATTCACCTTACACCAGTCATCATGGCTAAGATTAAAAATTCAGGAGACAGCAGATGTTGGCGAGGATGTGGAGAAAGAGGAACACTCTTCCATTGCTGGAGGGGTACAACCACTCTGGAAGTCAGTCTGGCGGTTCCTCTGAAAACTGGGCTCCTCACTTCCAGAAGATCCTGCTATACCACTCCTGGGCATATACCCAGAAGATTCCCCAGCATGAAATAAGGATACATGTTCCACTATGTTCAGAGCAGTCCTATTTATAATTGCCAGAAGCTGGAAAGAACCCAGATATCCCTCAACAGAAGAGTGGATGCAAAAAAAAAATGTGGTATATCTACACAATGGAGTACTATTCAGCCATTAGAAACAATGAATTCATGAAATTCTTAGGCAAATGGATGGAGCTGGAGAACATCATACTAAGTGAGGTAACCCAGACTCAAAAGGTGAATCATGGTATGCACTCACTAATAAGTGGTTGTTAACCTAGAAAACTGGAATACCCAAAACATAATCCACACAGCAAATGAAGTACAAGAAGAATGGAGGAATGGCCCCTGGTTCTGGAAAGACTCAGTGAAGCAGTATAGGGGAAAACCAGAACGGGGAAGTGGGAAGGGTTGGGTGGGAAAACAGGGGGAGAGAAGGGGGCTGATGGGACTTTCGGGGAGTGGGGGTCCAGAAAAGGGGAAATCATTTGAAATGTAAATAAATATATCAATAAATTTAAAAAAATTGTATATACACTTTCTAAGTATTACTCTAAACCTGTATCCTTTAATTGTCTCTGCTGAAATGAGAGATTAAGTTTCTAAGGTCTTGTAGATACTAGCAAATGCCTTTCTGCCATTTCAAAAATTCAGTAGTTATATAGTGTTTTAGAATCACTTTGTATTCCCTTAATAAAAACCATGAGTGAGGCAAGCAGTGTGGGGAGGGAAGGGTTTACCTCAGCATATGGCTGTCCTATGTTATCCAGGGAGATAATAGGAAAGGAAATAAAGTAGGTCCCTGGAGGCAGAAACTGAAGAACAGGTTATTAGAAAGGCTGCTTCCTGGTTTGGTTACTGTGGCTTGCCCAATTTTCTTTCACAGGGCTTGCAGGCACTTCTGGTTTGCTAGGTGAGTTTGTAACAAAATACCTCCTAGACTTACCTACAGGGAAATACAATGAAAACATTTTCTCATTTGAAGCTGTCTCTTACAAGATGTCTCAAGGTTTTCAAGCTGGCAAATGTTGATCCAAAATACTTATATAAAAAAAATCAAAATATTTGTTTTTTCCTCCTTCCTTCACAAAGCTCAGTGACCCCTTCACCCTACTATCTTTCAGTGAACATTCTTCATTTTAGTAGGAAGCTACATTGCACCACTATCTAGTTTCTACAAATGCTTGAAGTTTGTTGCCAGAAATATTAAAAATAAGAACTCCCCAAGGGTTCAGACCACGCTCCTGTGAACTTGCCCACCCCCCAACTGTCCAGCTGAGCTCATGCTGGGCCTCAGGGCTCCAGCCTGGTAGAGTCTCACTTGGTTGTTCCTCTCTGTCTGTCATCTCTTTGGTGGGGGTGACCCTGAGTTACTCTCACTTCTACGCATCACCCCCCACACACACCATCATCTGCCTCCTCACCACCTAAATATCCGGTAGAATCAACACTCTTAATGCTTAATTAACTAATCAGATTTATGTATAAACAGTATCACAATTTACAAGATTTACAAAATACAATAATTTTAGAGCCAATTGATAATGATAAAAGCTTTATCCCAATATTTCTATTCTTATAAAAACATAGCTATTTGTGGCTAGTAAATGCCACACAAGTCCATGCTTGAAGTCATTTCTATTCTTCCATTCTCCACCTGTGACCTCTCCGCCCACCTACTCCTAGCTCCGCCTCCCTTTTCCTGCCCAATCACAGGCCTTTCACTGTCCTAATGTGATTGGACATGGAAAAATCCTGCACTGGAGGTTTATTTTAATTTTTTTTTGGTTCAAGTAGTTATGATAATGTTCATGCAGGGGAGGCTTGTGTTACTTTGTTTTCCATTACCATAACAAAGTATCTCAAGTAAAGAAATTAACAGGACAATTTTATATTAGCTCACAGTTTCATGCTCTGCTTAGTTATGCCAGTTTGCTGGAGACTGTTGCGAAGAAGCAGTGTGTTGGAGAGAAATCATGTCCCCTGGTGGCTTCTGAAAATTAAAGGGAGATACCGAGACTATGGTTCCACAATTCCTTAAAAGTATATACCCAAGGAAGTAAATGTTTTACTGCCTTCCAATAACACAAAACTAAAGACTAAGCCTTTGACACATGTGCCATTGATATTTTCCAGATTCCCACACATGCTAATATAGATAGTCCTGCACTTAGTAGAGTGGAATACTGATAAATTCTTTAAACAATGAAATAAATAAAAAGAAATCTTTCCCATTCTTATTTCCTTTATCCCCTTTCATATAAGTAATGTTGACACTGATATGTATACCTTTATTTTAACCTCATTTTTAGAAAAGTTCCAGAAATTAGTGGCTAATTTTAAAATCATAGAATGACAATCACATGTTAAAAATACCAAAATGCTAAGAATGGCAGGAACAAATGACAATGAGAACCAATAGTTCTGAGAGATTTTCTGACATTCTAAATTAGCCCCCCAGATTCCTTCTTAGGTGACAAAAACAAATTGATATGTTTTGAGCCACACATTTTTCGCTTTAGTGTCATTTGAAACTAAACCACTGTTATTGGATTCAATTATCTTCCAGCAGAGTATCACAAAATGCCAAACTCTCAGGATGAGCTAGAAGACTGTGTTTGATAATTAAGTTTTAAATGGTAATTGTCTCATACTTCTCAATAATGTTCTTTCCTTCAGTTGCTTCCATTCTTTTTTTTTTAAATGTTCTCACTTTTTTATTTGTTTGTATTGGTTTTGAAATTCATTATGTGTCACCCTACTTCAGGAAAATTTCATATTTTGGATTATTTATTTCATTAGCATGTGATTTTCATGTGTTCAGAAGAACTTGCTTTTTTCCCCTTCTTTAGCCACCCCCATACATTCTTCAATATTTTTTTATTAAATTATTTTATTTATTTACATTCCAAAAGTTGCCTCCCTTCCTGGTCCCACATGTAGTTCTTTACCCCATTCCCCCTGAGGTGCTTCCCCACCTGCCCACCTACCTCTGCCACTCTTCCATCAGAATCCCTCTTCCTTCAGGCATCAAGTTTCCACAGGATTTAAGTGTATTCTCTGCCACTGAGGCCATGCAAGGCAGTACTCTGCTACATATATGCCTGGGCCACAAACCAGCCCTTGTATGCTCCTTGTTTTTTGCTTTGTCTCCAGGAGCTCTAGGGGTCCAGTTTAATTAACAGGATTGTTCTTCATGCGTTTGTAATTTCCTTCACCTCCTACAGTCCTACCTCTAACTCTTCCACCTTGGTTCCCAACCTCAGTCCAGTGGTTGGCTGAAAGTATCTGCATTTGTCTCAATCAGTTATCGGTAGCTAATCAGAGGAGCCTCTCAGAGGAGAGTCCTATATATGCTATTATATTAGTAGCCCTAATGAAGATCTTTTCCCATTCTGTAGGTTGCCATTTTGCCATTAACAGTGTCCTTTCCTTACAGAATCATTTCAGTTTCAGTTGTTGATCTTAAAGTCTGAACCATTGGTATTCTATTCAGGAAATTTCTCCTGTGCCAATGATTTTGTGGCTCTTTTCCACTTGCTTTTCTATTAAATTCAGAGTATTTGGTTTGATGATGAGGTTCTCACTCCACTTAGATTTGAGCTTTATACTAGAAAGTAAATATGGGCCAATTTGCAGTCTTCTATATGCAGAGCACCAGTTAGGCCAGCACCATTTGTTGAAGATGCTTTCTTTCTCACACTGAATGGCTTTGGCTTCTTTGTCAAAGATCAAGTGTCCACAGGTATGTGGGTCTTCAATTCTCTTCCTTTGATCAATATGACTAATCAAATACCATTATTAGGTGGTTTTTATTATCACTATTGCTCTGTCATACAAATTGGTTTCTGAGATGATGATTACCCCTAAAGTTCTTTTTTTGTTGAGAATTGTTTATTGCTATCCTGGACTTTTGATTTTCCATACTAAGTTGAGTTCTTTCCATATCTGTGAAGAATTGTGTTGGAATTTTGATGGAGATTGCATTGAATCTGTAAATTGCTGTTAATCCTACCAATCCATGACCCTGGGGATCTTTATCTTCTGAGGTCCTCTTTGAGTTCTTTCTTCACAGACTTGAGATTCTTGTCATACTGATCTTTCACTTGTTTGGTTATAGTTGCATGAAGATATTATTTGTGACACTTTTGTAAGGGTGTTGTTTCCCTATTTTCTTTCTCAGCCAGCTTATCATTTATATAAAGGAATGCACCTGATTTGTTTGAGTTAATTTTATATTAAGCCACTGTGTTGGAGTCACTTATCAAAACCGCATCTCCCTTGCTTCCATTCTTTGACCCATGTAAACATATGTTCTGGTGTGATCCTGACCCTGCTAGTTCCTCCAATTCTTCTTCACTATCCTCTGCAGGTCTTTCAGAGTTTCACCTAATGGTTGGCTGTGGTACTCTAGATGTGTGCGCATCCATCACTGAATGATGTCTCTTTGGTCTCTTTGTGGATGCTTCAGCTAGGCTCATGTCCCCAAATACTCCAGATACAGTAGGTCCAAGGTTTTGTGGCTGGGTTGTTGTCCCAATTTCCTCACTTGAGGCCTTGACAATCTCACTATGCAGACCTGAGATTTCTGAAACTAATAATGTAGACCAGGGTGGCCTTCAACTCATGGAAATCTGAATGCCCCAGCATTGGATTCAAGCAGTAGGTTACCAGAGACCACTTACTCTATTTGTTTAATATGGAAATTATTGTCACAAACATTATGAAAATGTATCAGCATGCTCCAAGTAATGTTAGATTCTAGAAACATGCCATAGACCTTAAAGTCATATGTATTTTTAGGAGAATAATGCAGAGTTCTTATACTCCAGCTTTATCAGTAAGATTCACTCTAGAAGTGTAGTGGTTAGTAATAAAAAGGTACTTCCCTGCCATACCTCTGTACCATGTCCTGGTCTTGCTCTGGACAACTCTCACTGCATCCCAGATGTATTTCCTCTCTGCTATAGACTCTGTAAACAGCGGGAATCCCATGCTCCCACTGTGCATCCAAATATCTGGTAAAGCATGTCTCTTAAACTTAAATAGATAACCAAATATATGTATACAAAACTCCCAATTACATAATGCCAATTTACAGTGACAAAGTCTTATCTCAATATTTCTAACCTCTCCAAAACACCAGGATTAAGTTTGAAGCCATCTGGATGTCCATGCCTCCTTCCCTGCTCCACTTGCGTCACTCTCCCTCCGCCCCTCACTTCTTGTCACTCCTCCTCCTCTCTCCCCTCCAATCACTGGCCTCTCACTGCCTCAATTTGAATGGATAGGAAATATCTTGCAACATAGAAGAGAGTGATATGGATACATTTCTCTTCACCACCCGAAGAAAATAATAAGTAGAAAAGATAGTTTCTACTAAGCAGAGTAGCATGTTGGTTTATTTCCCTGGTATCTGGGAAAATGAGTGTATTTTTTGCCTATCATGCTAGTCTATGATGCATTATTTAAGAAGTAGACAAAGAGCTTTTCAAAGGTCAACCTTGAAATCTATAATGTGAAGTATGAGAAGGAAACTCCAAACTGATCCTAACAGGTCAACAGCTACACTGAAATCCATGGAACTGAATGTGATATAGTTTTGTGTTTTCTTTTTGTTGTTTCTGTTTGCTTGTTTTGTTTCATTTTTTTCCTGATGCTGTAACAGAATACCCTGACAAACACAATCTAAGCTGGAAAGTGTTTAGTAGCTTCTGCTACTTTATTGGTTTTAATTTTTTTCCTACCTCCCTGCTCCACTCTTCCAACTCTCCAACATTAGGTGGGAGAGAAGGAAAGTTAGAGGAGAAATGGGCATGGATTCCATTAGACTATTTTCTGTTGATCTGTGGCATCGAGTTCCTTGGGAAAAGTCCAGTTTTCATCTTCAAGATACCTGTAACCAACAACCAGCCTCCCATGAGCAGAAACAGTAGTAACCTGCTAATGCAATAGCTGCAGGAGCAGCAGAAGGAGCAGCAGCAGGAGGAAGAACAGGGGAAGCAGCATCTACAGCCCTTGGGAATCTAGCCCTTTTATACCTCCTCAAGGTTCCCTATAATTCCAAATGTAAAGTCTCTTCAGCTGGTGAAATCATGCTCCTGCCAGAAAATGAGATAAATCATAGTTAACTGTTCTGGAAAACGTAATGCAACCTCATATCCCACATCTGAGACTGAAACAAAAACATGCTTAGATAACATATCCATGTTTTAAAAGACATCAGATTTTCACTACAGGGTTTATTTTACCTCCTGGTTCCAAGTTTTGGACCCTCATGCTAGGCAAGTCACAGGCACAGAAGCTTGAGGAAGCCAGTCACATTGAATCCATAACCATGTCCAGTTATACAGCTCTTGTGTTCTCACAGTTAAAATTAGTGTTTCTGCACCAACAACACAGTCAACATGCCTTCCATAACTTGATGGTAAGACATCATGTAATTTTGTCAAAACAATCATGGGTAAAATTCAGTTGAATTAGACTTGCAATCTTCATCCCTAATGGCTATCTTTCAAAAGGATTGCAGTTCTGCTAATGCCCTACTCCTTACATCTGAGGCCTTGCATGGTTACAGAAGTTGTGCAGTTCAGGCTCTGTGCTCTCCAGGGTTAGAAATCTTTTCTAGGGTTATTTATGTAGATTCCACAGAGTTTCCATTGCATAGTGTTTTCCCCTTACCCCCAAATGTTCCCCAATTCCAATTGTTTCTCACATTATTTTCTTTCTCTTCATAAGCCTGATCCCTTGTGTTTTCAACCCCAACTGCTCCAAATCTATCTGTAAAATTTACTATATTTTCCCCTCCGATGGTGATCTTTGGGTCCCCGTTAAGTCCTCCTCATTACATTCCCTCTTTGCAACTCTGGATTGTAACACCATCATCTTTTACCTCATAGTGAATATCCACTTAGAAGTAAGTACATACAACGCCTGTCTTTCTGAGTCTTGGTAACCCGACTCTCTGGGTCTTGGTAACCCCACTCTGGATGAATTTTTTCTAGGTTCACCCAGTAGACCCACCACTACTGGTGGGAGTACAAACATGTGAAACCACTTTGGAAATCAACATGCTGGCTTCTCTGAAAATTGTGAATCAAAAAATGACCTAGACTACTTCTGGACATATACCCAAAGGAGGTTCTCCCCTTCACAAGGTCAACTGTTCAACTTTGTTGATAGTAGATTTATTCATAATGGTCACAAACTGGAAACAACCTAGATAATCCTTGACCAAAGAATTGATAAAGAATAAAGTAATACAATGGAGTATTTATTCAGCTCTTAAAAACAATGACATCATAACATTTGCAGATATTTCAAATTATTATGAACAAGGCTGTTTCAGTTCTTTACATAATATTTTATTTTCTTATAATGAAACAATAAGCATATTAGATAGATAGATAGATAGATAGATAGATAGATAGATAGATAGATGGGCGGACAGACAGACGAGATAGTGAGTAAACATACATTTGTGATACCTGATTCTGCGCGGTATTGTTTGAATAATAGATATTAGATCAAATAATATTTGGGAAGTTTCTGGGAGGCTGTTTTTGATAATATTAAAATTAATATTCATAGTGGCATTTTCCTTCAAATATAAGTGTGACCATCGTTTAGCCAGAAAGTCTGAGTAGGACCAAAGGCTCAGATTGCCTATAGTTAGCAAATATATGCTCTGCTCACATGTCATAATTAAAAGTCACACTTTCTTTTTGCCAATTTTTGAGGTCTCAGGACATATTTTCAGCATCCCTGTTTTATGGGCTTAAAAACTCTGTTTAGGGGAAATCTTTGAAATGTAAATAAAGAATATATTGAATAAAAAATAATAAAATAAGCAATTTTCATCCGATTTCATTACAAACTGCTAGTAGTATGTATGGTATTTCTTATATTTTTCAGCTATGGATCATTGATGGCTGGTTTGGTGAACAGGTTTTTCCAGTGAATTAAGATGAGAGAGACTTTTATTATGATCTTTATCAATATAAATGTAAAACCTAATTTTCACTGAATGTCATTGAAGAAGATTCATTGTATTGAAAATGTCTATTTTTCTTGTTAAACTATAGTGCAGTCCTATTTGTCTACCAATATTTTCTCCTTTGTTTTAGTTTACTTTTCTTATTTTCTTTGGCTTATTTTCATTTGAACACTGTAAATATTTACTTACTCTTAATGAACCTCAATTTTATTTTTCAAGTTATTGATATTCTTTCTCAAACTCAATACTGTCTTTAAATTCATGTGAAAAAGACTTCTGCTCTATCTCACAGACACTATCTCTGAAACTCTATGAGCAAAAGAATCAGTAGAAAACATATAACAAATATTAAGCTTACAAATCTGTACCTCTGTGTAGTGAGAACAGAGTATAATATTACACAGTATGACATTATGGACAAATTTTGCCCATGATTGAAATTATTGCTTCATGTTGTGGTTTGAAAATTGGGTAGGAAGTGTTACTAGTGAGAACACGTTTCGCAAATGATATGAATCCTTCTACAAACAAGTTATGGATCACCTGATGGACATGTATGTGATTACTATACCAGTCATTCAAACATTTTATTGACATAATTAAAATTAAATGTTATAAAACATTTTCAGATATTAGAGAAAAAGTCATTAGAGTTAGAAATATGAAAATCAGGAATAATCTTTATACAACACATTTTTGAGATTGTTACATACATACACCATTTCTCCTTTCTATTTTCTGCTACAACATCCTTATGTGCTTCATGGAAGACTCTCATTGATAGTTTTCAAAGTCTTGGCCTTCTTTTACATTGTTATTACATGTATAGATGCATATATATACATACTTATTCCTAAGTCTCACCTGCCCAGTCTATATAATATTACTCTGCTTATGTTTTCAGGGCTATCCATTTGGTATTAGATGACTAATTGCTAAAACACATTGATTTTTAAAAAATATTAATGTAGTTATGATTTGTACTTAAATTTAAAATGATTAAGTTTCAAATTGATTAATTCTTTTGAAGATTAGTTATTACTTTAATCAAAGAAAGAGAGAAGAAATAAAAAGGATGATTTGTGTAATCTGAATGCTAGGCAGGCATTAATATAATCCAAAACATTTTTTATTGTATTCAAAATATTTTTATTGAATATTTTATTTACATTTCAAATGTGTTCCCCTTTCCAGGTCTCTGCTTTGGAAACACCTCATGCCATCCTCACTCCCCCTCTCTCTATGAGGATACTCCCCAGCTACTCACCCACTCCAGTCTTCCTGTCCTGGCATTCCCCTACTTCCTCCTGGCATTGAACACCCTCAGGCCCAACTACATAGCAATAGTGATTAAAAACTGCATAGCATTGACTGGCAGGTAGATCAATGGAATAGAACTGAAGACCCAGAAAAGAACCCACACACATATGATCACTTGATGTTGGTCAAAGGAGCAAAAACCATCCAGTGGAAACAAAGGACAGCATTTTCAACAAATGGTGCTGGATCAATTAATTGGCAGTTGACATGTAGAAGAATGAAAATATTCTTATCTCCCTGTACAAAGCTCAAGTCCAAGTGGATCAAGGACCTCCACATAAAACAAGGTGCACTGAAACAAACAGAAGAGAAAGTAGGAAAGAGCCTCGAAAATATGGGCACAGGAGAAAATTTCCTGAACAGAACACAAATGGCTTATGTTCTAACATCACAAATCAAGAAATGGAACCTCACAAAATTGCGCTCACTGATAAGTAGATAGTAATCCTAATTATTTTTAAGCTATTTAGGCATACTTCAAAATGCTAGTCTTTAAAATCAGGAAAGTTATAATAGAGCAAAATTGTTAAACTCTTAGCACCCCAGAAGCAGAAGAAGGTAAATATTGTCAATTAAGAGTAAATGGCTTTACACATATGTACATAAAATTATGAGTAGTTTCTAAATTATATGTCTGTGTAATATTTTGGTTACTCATTACATTTTCTGAATTCTGATGTGTTCATCTATATTATAGAGAAATTACTAACATAATATGTTTGGGAACAAAATGAGAAGAAATTATGAAAACTACTGAAAAGAAAATCTTGAGAATGATAGCTATTAATCATGCAGCACAGCATTTAACAAATGGTAATGTAAGTATTATTGTGAATTTTACAGTGGTAAAAATAAACTAATATTTAACAAATATCTAAGAAAGAGCTGTTTTAATTTCAGGTAATTTTTTGGTGACTCTCTAATTTTATTGGACAAAGGGAACAAATATTGGCACAAATAAGCAAGGATAGCTTGGATATGTTTCTGGAGGCCTTTGTAGTGTACTAGTGACATAAGTTGACAATTTGTCTGATGTATTACAAGTCAAAAAGCAGATGAAATTTATATATTTTTAAAACACATTTGATTGAATATACAGCTATATGGGAAAAAGAAAACCTGGCTGGTTCTGGTGGCACTGATAGAATGTGCTGAAGGAGGCAGAGGCAGAAGGATCACAAGTTTATGGCCAGCTTGAGCTACACAGGGCTCTAGAGATGACTGTGGTTAAGAGTACTCTCTGGTCTTCCAGAGGTACTGATTTCAGTTGTCAGCAACCACTTGGTGGCTCACAACCATCTGTAGTGGGACCTGATATCTTTTCCTGGGATGTCTGAAAACAGTGACTATGTACTCACATGCATAAAATAAGTACAATATAAACAAAACAAAACAAAACCTGAAACCTTGAAACCAAATACAGACTTCTATGTTGTTCAGAGAATAGACCTAGAAAGGCCAGAATTATATCGTTCTCATTATTATCAGCATACTTAGAAAAACATTAATTTATTGAATAATTTACTGATTACTCAATGAAATTAAACTGTATTTATTTCCTGTTACTACTACAATCATTTGGAAGGCCCATGACATAAATAACATAAGTGTAACTCTTCACAGTTCTGGTTTTATAGTTCTACAATCAAAGTGTTTGAATTTCTTCTGAGAGCCAGTGAGAAAAATCTGTTTCTTTCCTTTTGAAAGTCAGATAATTTTTTGTGTAGCATTGATGGAACACTATCTCCCCTGTGCCCACACTCTAGTTTATAAATTCATGTGATAATATAAGACTGATTTATATAATCAAAGATAATATCCTTATTTTAAGATTTTGGAATGAGAAATCATATTTCTATCTCCATTTTAAATGTCTTCCATGCCAAAAGTATAGATATCAGACTTCAGGGCAATATGTAAACATGTCTTGGAGGATATTATTTAGTTTGGAAAAATATCCTGTGCATAGGTATTTTGAGAAAATTCTCACAGTAGAAATGACAGCTGTCATGAAATAAAAACCCAGTCTGGGAGAAATGAAGGATGAAAGGGGAAAGAGCCAGGGAACTCAAAACTCTCTAAGAAACTTCATTCTTCACACATGTATGAAGAATATATATCTCATAGATCTCTCAGGGATAAGCATATTTAATAATTCCTCTATAATTGAAAAATAAATATTTAAAAGATTTTAAAATCAGTGACGCTTAAGAACTCTGTACTACAATACAACCAATATAAGAAAAAGCAATTTTAATTAGCAATTTAATAACATGACTCATTATAAATTCATTCAACAAAAATTCTTTCCATGTCTTTGACTAATGACTTAAAAATAATTAAAACATATAACATTGTAGTTTTTAATGATAAAACCTTTTATATATTTCACAGGAATTAAATCAATGGATCAAAAACAGTGTCTATACCCAGTGATGCATTCTTATTTATTTTAATTTTTCAGTTTATATGATGTATAATTTTAAATTTTAAGGATGAGAACACTGGAATAGGAAATGCCTATGCTCACTTTTTGTCCTATGTACTTTAGTGGCATCATTTAAGCTCTAATTATGCATGAAATTACACTGCGTTTCTTGCTAAATGCAAAGGAAGAAATGTTTTCATGATGCATTCTTTTTGTGGTAAACATTTCTAAAACTGCACTGCTGATACAGCTCATCAAAGAAACTGTATGAGATGAAATGTATGTGGGGGGATACACTAATTAGGAAGATTTCCTCTACCAAATACACATGTTAAACTCCCATTAATGTCAATCACAAGGATATATTTTTCTGCAGAATGCATCGAAGTAAAAATGTATAGCTGTCTCTTTCTTTCCAATTGAAAGCACAATATATTTTCTTCTCCTAATCATTAACAAAGTTTCACTACTGCATTTTCTATTGAAAACCTTGTTGTCCATAAAAACATAATTTAAACTGTTCATTTGATATATGATATTTAAGGATAATGCATATGTGTATATATATATACATATGTATGTGTGTATATATATATATATATATATATATATATATATATATATATATATATATATAGTGTGTGTGTGTGTGTGTGTATGCATGTGCCCACATGTATGTGAACATGAATGTGGAGTGTATGGAGGGGAGGCCAGAGGTTGATGTTGAGGGTCTTTCTCAATCACTTCCCACATTATATACCGAGACAGGATCTCTCTCATTTTAACCCCAAAACTGCTGGTAGTGTAGACAAGCTAAGTCAGCTTGCTCCTGGAATCTCCTCTTTACCCCACAGAAGCACAGGAATTTGTTCAGGAGATGCTCAGAATACATGCTTTAATCCTCATGTTTTCACTGGCACTGGTGAACCATAACCCAAACCAAGGCACTGGTGAACCATAACCCAAACCAAGGGATGTGTTCAGACAGGTTTCTTTATGCGGGTCTTCCATTCACCAAACTGCATCTTTGTAGTAACATTATTGCCAATGAATTTTAGCCAGAATTTTTTGTTCATTTCATGTGAATGTACCTTACTTGGTATCTTTATATGCAGCATGTAAATCATAATGTTAAGACATATTGGTATAATGGAGACTATAGGTGTTCACATTGATCTGTCAACCTTGAAGCATACTAAGTGAATTTATGACTTACTAAATATTTAGAAATTTCACCATGCTGTGGTAAAATGTAAAAACACTCTCAACACTATAAAACATACCAGTGAATACTATTATTCCCACTATTGATAGAAAAGTAGGGTGAATAAAAACTAATCTTTATGCTATACTGATTATTATATATACATATAATTTAACCAAGGTTAACTGCTAACCATTAAATCATTTATAAAAACAAAATAGAAAAATCATACCAACAAAGAATTTATTTCTTTTGAAAACAGTAAAATTACTTCCAGTAAGCTACATGAGATATTTTATACATTGTGTTACATTCTAAAATATCATAGGCTCCAAAATATTATTGCAAATAATTTAGCCTTGATGCAGTGCATTATTTCTATTAATCATGTTATTGATGTACTGAGGTATTAATGTCATGATGAGCTGATCACCATTTCAATTGATTAGGTCATCATTGATCTTGTTCTCTTAGTATTTGCTGTCTAACAGTTTGCAACATAGACTATATATATATATATATATATATATATATACATGTACAAATACATATATCACCTTTAATATAACATAACTCAAAAATTATAGCTTTATTTTTTCTTTATCTTTTTCAATTCACCAGTGAGTCTTTAATTTTTTATTTATTTTTCTAGAAGACTTTTCCAAGATTGATAATGTTTTGAAAAATAATTGGGTAGATATTTAATTTTAGGTATAGCTCAGGAAAAATTGACCTGAGAACATCAATAGCAACCCAAAAACAAGGCCAATTGTAAATTTTTTTAATGAAAAAAAAAGTAGGGAAAGTAAATTTATATTGCAAACTATCCTGGCTTCCACCACCACCTTGTAACCCTTGATTCTCCCTCTCCTTTCTCTCTCCCCTATCTCTCTCTGCTGTATTCAAACATATCTTTCTCCCTTTCTCTTCTACAGTTTTCAGGTCATAGGTAGGCAGACATTTTACCTATAGCTGTATTCTTAATTCTTTTTTGTTACTACTTTCTTAAAAACTGTTTTAATACAAAGACCTCTTACTTGTATTTATATATTTAATATCGTTATTGTCATTTCTCTCCAAAAAATACACAGCAGGTCTGAAATAAATCTTTACAGAAGTGCTTTGAAAAGACAACTTTTTACTTCTTAAGATTTAGTTTGTGTAAACAGTGAATGAGAGATCAATGTTACAGAATATTCATGTGGTTATTCTAAACACCAACGCCATGGACATAAATATCTACAATAGCTTATTGCTTAAACAATGTTTGCAAACAACTGGAATTATTTTACACAGCTTTGAGGAATAATACAGCAGATATACTCATTCTAATGATGAAAAGTAAAAAAAAAATGTAATTAAAGAAAAATAAAGCATGTGTACATTTTCATTTGTGTACATTTCAAACTGTAGCTTAGTCCCTTGAGTAGATGATACTGACTTTCAGCACAATTCGTTTCATTGAGAAGAGAAAAAAATGTTAGGATTTCATGTGAACATTAACACTGGCTTAGAAAAGCTGAACAAGCTACTCATACTCACAAAGAAAACAATTTGGCTTTGTTCCATGTCGTGCTGTTTTCCTCTTCTGAATGGCCTTGCACTTGACTTTTCTTGTTCTATTCATCACTATTGAACTCAACTGCCTGGTTCACACTGAACTCTTACTTTGCATTCCAGAGTGTATATGTGATGTATATCCACTAGCCTCGGGTTCCTGAAAAGCTGGGATTCCATATGTACCACCAGGCCTGGCTGCTCCTTAACCTCTCATAAACCAAGGCCAGAATAATGCCAAAGGTCATAGCTTACACTGTTTTTTTTTTTTTTTTTTTTTTTGTAGCTAAAGCTACCAGGATAGCACACTTTAAAAACTCACAAATGACACAAGTCATGGAACACAAAGAGGAGTGGGTTTCGAAAAAGAAATCACTGGTCATTCTGTCTCAGAGGAGGCAACACATTTCATCTTTCTTCTGAAAATCCCTGAGGGATAATACCATTAAGAGCCCCTAGAGATTCACTGGGCAACAGGGACTCATATCGCCCAGTGATGTTCAGTGAGCGCAAAGAATGTAGATAATATGAGTAATCCTTCATACTTGTGTACGAATTGCAGTGGTGCAGCTGCCTTTGAATCACTCAGGCACCTGTACTGAACATTACCTATGTTGCTATCCTATTCTAAACCAAATAAACAACTAGCTGGCCAAGATAGAGAACAAATGAACAAATAAGGTAGCAGTCACTAACTGTAGATTAAGTCTAAAGACATAGACAGTGGGTTATCAAACTTCTGAAAATGATGATTAATGTTAAAATGCATTTATAAAAATGATAGGGCACAGTAGAACATGCAGCCTGAGGAATAAAGCAATAATTCTAAGACACAATCAAAAGGAGATGAGAGAAACAAAAACAAGGTGACCAATTGAGTTTGCCACTTATGATCACATTCATGGGATTCACAGCTGAGAAAAAATAAATTTCATCAAGAGAGGTCAACACAAATTCCTGAAACTAAAAAGGAAATAAGTCAGTACGCACAGAACTATATGTGGGACCCGAAAACTCACAAAGCAGTAAACATGCCTATAACTCTAATGTCATAAAATGAAAAAGATATCAAGGTAGAGAAGAAGACATTTGGAAAGTACACCAAACTATAGAAAACAGTGAACTGAGGTATCTCAGAAAGCAAGAAAGAGGATGTAAATTTAATTAATTAATTAATGGAGAAAAAAAGTAAAAGAAAAAGTCTCACTAATCATAATTCTTCGCATCAGATTAAGAAATGTTCCAATGAATAATAAAAGTTTACCATTGGTGAACAAACAAACAGACTATAAATAAATGAATATCATCTCTTCTGAAACACCAAGACTATCTCAAGGAACACAATAAATTGCAGTAAAAAGAAAATGGAAGAGAAAGTCTTATAAAGTCAGGTGGTGGTAGAAGTGAAGAGAAAACACTTTTCTAAATTGAGAAGCTTGAGAATTAGTAGATTTTGTGGAAAAAACATAGGACAGACACAAATTGTACTTCTAAGTTGTTAGCTTCTGAGCACCTTTAAATATTACAGCTGCATTAGTCTCAAGGAATACAAAACTCACAACCACAGTGACAGTAACTATTCTACAAAGTTAAACCAAATCCATTTCTGGATTAAGTTCATAAGATGGGCTTTCTTCTGAGTCAAAATTAAATGGATATATTGCAGATCTGCATAACTCTAGAACAATCCTTTCTGTAAATGCATACCATAGCTTTCACAAATGACCAGCAAAATGAACTGATAATTTGTAACATACTTGTTATAAGCAAGAATGATATTTTAAGTATGCAAAGTCATTTGTCTATCCAAAATTCAGACAAGAAACCAAACCAGAAAAAAAAACTTTTCCAATCATACCAGTAGGTATAGAAAAATCAGTTGCCAAAACCAAACATGCAGGTATAATTATACACACAAAGACTAGACAAGGATCATTTCTTCAGTGTACTCAAGGACACATGCTAGCAATCCTTAAAATATATTCATAGCTAACTATGAAAGTGTGTATACTTTTCTACTGGCCAATAAAGCAAGAAACTGAAATAAATTCTGAATGGAATAAGTCATCTCTTTAGACAGAAGATTGAAAGAGAGAAAGAAAAAGTGAGATAGAGAGAGAGACAGAGAGATAGAGAGAGACAGAGAGATAGAGAGAGACAGAGAGACAGAAACAGAGACAGAGAGAGAGAGAAATTCACATAAAGTTTGGTAAATAGCAAGGTGGGGAGGATCTTCTGGGCTTAAGGAAGAAAAATATGATCAAAATATACTGTATAAAAAGTAATAAAAAGACAAAATTTGCTCTGTGTTGATGGCATTATTGTGTACCTAGGCAGTCTGACTAATTAAATGACAGAAACATTAAGATCTCTTGAAATTAAGAAAGAGAACTCAGAATAAAAACATTAGTACATATCAGCAAAATCACTTCGAGAAAAAAATAAAAAGTTATAAGAAATATTAAACATTTAAGAACTAATTGATGCACTATTTATGGGATCTATATATGAAAAAGAATTCACAGATAAAAATTATAAAATTTTATATAAATCAATAGATATTTGAGGCTCTATGATGATTCAGTACTGTTGAAATGTGATTTTTTTTCAAATTGGGGGATAAATAACAATCTATATAACAAATGTTAAAAGCAAAATTACTTTAGATATAATACTTTTATAAGTTAATTTTATAAAAATGTTAATTCAAAATGCAGTACAGATCAAAATATAAAATGTCTAAGAATTCTAAGAATTCTTATAAAATTATAAGTATTATTTAAAACATAAGAAAAGGCAACATTACCTTACATTATTTTAATTCCATAAATCTAACATCAATAGTAGTACTAATATAATATTAAATATTATTTTAGTTACATTTATATTTTATTAAAATAAAAAGTTTAAATTGGATATTACACTAGGAGAATGGAAAAGTAAACTATCAAATATGAGAAAGCATTGTAAAAAGCATAATTAAGAAAGGATGTATATTCTCTAACTCAAAAAAATATACACAAAACCATATATGGCTTCTTCCTGATACCAGAAAATGCAATACAAATGTCGAAGAGAAGATAGTGACCAATAGTCCTACTGAGCAGTAATGCCTGTGAATTAAATAATAGCCAATAGGATATAGTATGTTTAAGAATGCAGTAGTGTCCTACATACATTAGCAATAAAGTAACAAAACTAAAACAAAAAAATAAAACCTTTCTAATTAGACTTAAGGATTATTCAAGAAGTGATCAATCATTACTGGTGCTGGAATTCTAGTGAACAGCACAGTACTATTGAAGGTATGGGTCTTAAAAGAAAACCTATAAAAACAACTTTAATAAACCATCATAATCTCTAACTAAATTGTAAATATGTACATTTATAGCCACACAGGAGTAAAAGTCTTACTACTGATCAAAGAAATGTCTTCTTGGAAAAGATGGAGATTATTACAGAAAACCACAGCCACTACAAATACACAGGAAACCCTGTGATACCCAGCACCAACTAAGACATTCATACCACAGCTCCTGTGTTTGAGGTCAAGGATCATAGGAGAAGAGGTAGTGGAAAGGCTGTAAGAACCAAAGGAACAGGAAGTTTGCTGTGAAATTCTCTATCCTGGAAACATCATAAAACTATACCCATAAAGTTTCATGAGCCTGGCTGCCTAACAACCAGGAAAGGACAAAATTTTAAAATTAAATATGCGTGTATGTATAGATAAATGAATATGCATAAATATACATTTGCATATATTTAAATGTATAATTAATAGTTTGTAAATATATTACATATTTAAATTCTCTATGTATATTTAAATGTTCATAATTAAAATATTTTTAGTAATATCTCAACAACATTAGAGAGTGGAAGTTTATTATCTTCACAGAAATTCTCCAAACTTAAATCTACTTCAGAATTAACTTTCATCATGAAAAGACACTAATCATTGTAGAAAAATTTAAATCTAGCAATGTGGCCACTGTGGCAAGGGATCACATCTGAAAATCTTCAGGATCTATGTGATCCAGATCAGACACACAATGGATTAGAGTGTGATTTTCCTGGAAGACAGACACACTTTTAATTACTAACAATGAAGGTAAGTAAGGTTTGTTCATAGAGGAACCAGCTGTGCTTGAAAATAAGTAAGCATGCTTAAAACTGAAACATTTATCCAGGACTGAATCAAATCTAAATCTTTCCTCAGTAGCACACACTTTTATATATTTTATGGTTATGAGCCTAGCCTTTAACGGCTGAGCCATCTCTCCAGCCCTGCATACTCTTTTATATAAAGATTCTTATGACATAATTGTGACATGGAGGCTCAACAATGAGCAACAGATTGAGTTTCATAGAGAAGTAGATACACAGTATTCACTTCATGAGTACTACTTGGACCAATAAATAAGTGTGTTGCAATAAGCAGTAATAATTTGACTTTAGTACAAAGTATGGAAAATAATGTCTAAAATTTCTAGTTCTACTCTAATGGATATATATATATATATATGTGTGTGTGTGTGTGTGTGTGTGTATGTATATATATATATATATATACATATATATGTATGTATGCATGTATATATGTGTGTGTATGTCAACCAAAACATCCTTTAAATTGCTGAATGTAAAATGTTAAATTTGCAGATGCATACTGAAAGGCAAAGTATATATATATATATATATATATATGTGTGTGTATGTATATATATATATACATATACATGTATGTATGTATGCATGTATATATGTGTGTGTATGTCAACCAAAGCATCCTTTAAATTGCTGAATGTAAAATATTAAATTTGCAGATGCATACTGAAAGGCAATATATATATATATATAAATGCTAGTAATTCTTTCATTTTTTTCCAACTGTTAGAGGTGTTGACCAGAGTGATGATGTTAAGTCCATTATATGGATGGTAGAAGGAAACAGAGTAATGGTCCTTACTTTACAACTTCTGAATGCGTAAAAATTAAGTATACCAGATAGGAAAAGAAACACGTTTTTGCAATATTTTAAGTGGGTATTCTATCGTAAAAACTATGCTGGTGTATCATAACCTGGGCATGTAAGTTGTGCTGTGCTTTGGACTTAATGAGATTGGTCTACAGGGAAATTGTATCTTTATATTATGAAAAAAATGTTCATTAGCTAGTAATAGATGATTTTAGAGACCATTTCTTTTCTGTAAATAGAGGGAAAAATTCTAGATACTGTGTTTCAATGATTGTCCTAATGTTCCAATTTCACAAAAATTACTAAACAATTATGAAGGAGGATTGGTAATTTGCAAACTATAATAATGGATCTTCTTTCAGTGATAACTGCAACATACACCATTACATGTATAATTGCAATGATATTCATCAAAGCACTGCATTACAGGCAACAGATGAAGGACAAAATTCTCATTTCCTAGATGTATAGTGCTCCTAGAAATAAATAGCCAGATAATTCTAGTTGTTGAATGATACATCATTTCATAACAACATCAATAGGCATTTTAACAAGGCTCACATTTATATTCAACTATCTGAAAAGACTAGGTAGTTGTCTTAATAAAATTCATGTCAAGGTTAAAGCTTCATCCTATTTCATATCTCAAGCAGGTGTGAAAATCAAGAACCATTTTTATTCCTAATGTTATCTTTAAGTCAATGTAATGTAAGGAAGGCTAAAAGAATGTGAAAAACATCAGCCAATAAAAAATGACTGAATAACTGGCATACCATTACAGGTCATTGTTAGGCAAAAATTGCTACAGCAAAGGAAAATTATCTCAGTAACATGAAAATTAGTTCATATTATTTATGCAGCTACCATTTCACTAATACCTAGTCAGGAACACCTTCTATATGTATGCAACTATCTATAGGTGATCTCTGTGCTGATATTTTTATTTTAAATTGTTTCTATTTTCATTTAAATTTATAAATGTTAAGAGATCTATATATACATCTTATTTTGTTAATTAAAATCATGTACACAAATGTCAAATGATTATGTAAGTTTTAAAATGTATACTAAGGATAATATTCTCTGAGTACTCTTACTAACAAATCCTCTGCCCAATTCCAAAGACAATCATTATTGATTTAATATGTATAATTTCAAAATGTATGCATTCTTAAAGCCTAGGTACTGCTTCCAAACACTTGAATTTCAGGTTGTTATAAATGTGTGTATATATTAACAAGTAATTGGTAGATCGAGATCAATTATTTCAACAAACTAATCAACTACTCAAGGATGAAATATTCATGATCTTTTATTAATGTGGTAAATGAAGTGTTCAGCACTGAGTACAGGCTAGCTCTTATAGGAGCTGAACTAATGATGCGAAATACTGTTAATGAGAAACATTGAAGTTGACTTTAAATTATTTGAAAATATCAAATATTATTTTTGGATCTAGTCTTTAAATCCCTTATAGTTTAATATATTGATTGGTTTTAAAATTAAACTTTCAGTCTAATTCTTGTATCTATGCATAACTAACAATGAATGGTAGAATCTTTCATAAGGTATATAGCATGTTAATACTTAAAGATTACAATGTAATAATTAACACAAATTTAGAAAATAGCACATTCACATTCTTATATAACAGATTAAATTCACAATTCAATATTTTATCTTCTTTCCTTGCGCCTATAGTAAATCATTTTTATGACATTTGGTTAATGATTTTCCAACCTCTTAGAATGTGTTCTAAATTTCAGATGCCTTCTTGCTAACTTAGAAGAATTAACTCATGACACTTGAAGACTGGCAGTGTTCTCATTGCAGTTTTGATTACCAGAGGGGACTTAATAGCAGTCTTGTTATGAAAGAGCTTAATAATTAGTAATATAATTTTAGGAATTCTTATAAAATCATTATTAAGAATTAAGACACCATCTATTTGTGTATATAGCACCACTATAAAACAGAAGCAGTATAGGGCAAAACCAGAACAGGGAAGTGGGAAGGGTTGGGTGGGAAAACAGGGGGAGGGAAGGGGGCTGATGGGACTTTCAGGAAGTGGGGGTCCAGAAAAGGGGAAATAATTTGAAATGTAAATAAATATATCAATAAATTTAAAAAAAACAGTACATCTTCATTGTTCTGCAGTGATCTGCTCAAAACGGTGGTCTAATATCTAGTGGTTGCTATATATATTTAATAATGACAGGAAAAACATATTATTAACAGGAATCTTTCATAAATTTTTCCTTGGCCTTGTTCAAAGGAGCAAACCTGTTGTTTATTTTAATCCATGACAGAACCATCTCAGGAAGATCACTTGTTAGGTTTGAGCTTCTATTTGACTGTTCCTGGTGTGTGTGTGTGTGTGTGTGTGTGTGTTGTGTATATATGAGTAAAGGAGAGAGAGGCAAGTAGGAGTGATGACATTGTGGTTGTGTAAAGATCAGCAAATAGCTTTGGTTGTTTGCCCTTGTCCTCAGAATCTTTCTTGGTATTTCCTGCTTTGTCTACCACAGATCCTAAAATTCTCCTATTACTCTCTTGCATATCATGCTAGAATGCTGGGGTTTTAGAGAGTCATTGCTACATCTGACTTCCACCTGAGTTCCTGGGGTCCAAACTCAGATCTTCATGGATTTACAGCTATTTAATGCTTTACCTGTTGGGTGAACTTACCAGTCTCAGAATGTAGACTGTGGACTTATAATTATTTGCTTGTTTTGACTAGTATTAATTTACATAATGAGACACATGTGGTTTTTCTTTTTCCTTTTCAATATTATATGACAAAATTTTCAACAAGTTATTAGTGTTTTTCTGACAGAAATCAACTCTGACTTTCTTCACCAAGTTTGCTATTTAATAATCTACATGTATGATTTATGCTATTATTTTTATCTAATTATTTTTATCTAAGAAAATAACTATATAATCAGTTATGTTGTTTTATTATATTTAATTTTTAATAATTTTTAAATATAAAATTGTTATTCTGGGCCATTGTTTATAATGGAGCCCAAACATTAAATCAATCTCCAAGAACATGCTGTTGGAACAGAGGAATAAATGTGAGTATTGAATACCTTAAAGAAAGCAACCTTCAGAAAGCAGAGAGCTAACCCAGCAATCAAGAAAGAGTCAGTATTCTTCTTTCAATGAGTGAAACATATGTTAGACTTTCTACTTCTATTGAAATTTTTAATGGAGCTTTTCAGCCAATGCAGTAAACAAGAAATAAAATTATCTAATTTTGAAGAAATAAAAACTTTAATTTTAAGTAACACAATTTTAGTTAGAAGAGTCTGAAATAAAACTCTATAATCATATGCCCCAACCACAGATATAGATAGCTATTATGTTTAAGAATATAATAACATTATAAAATATCCATATTAGCTGAATAAAATCCTCACCATTTTTAAGAAGGTGATTATAAAATTATTTTATGCATTCAAAACATTTTCAGTAAAAATCCTGGCAGAATTTCTCTATATTTGTTCAACTTGTAATAAATGTATAATCACATGATGAGTGTCTCAAGATATTTCAAACTAAGTTGTAGGATTTCATTAAACAATATTCAACTTAAGAGGAAGTAAAATTAACAACATGTGCAATATTGATACAGAATAGGCAAAGCACATACTGTAATGGAACTGACAGTTAAAAAATATGTTATAGTAATCAGTAATTTTACTTTTTATGATGATGAAAGAGAATTTTAAGACAAATTATTGGCATTTTATTCTACAGTGATTTCTTGGATAGCTAGATATCCACATAGAATGAAAAGAAATAGTTATTTCAAATCATACATGACAAATTACTCAAAATAGACCACTGAACTACCTAACAATCCAAACATTAAAAATTGTTGGTAAGAGATGCTATAAAATCTTTGTCACAAGGATTCTTCAAAGAGAATTAAAATCCTGATCCAGAATATAAGCAATATGAACTGTTCTTGTCTAAAATTCATATCTTTTGGATTTCATAAAAGGACTATTAAAAATCAAATTAAAAACACATGGAAGAGGATCAATTATTTTTGTGTACCAAATGGATAAAGACCTTCCATTAACAGTGTAAGTAAAATTAGTATAATTTAATAATAACAAGATGACCCAGTTATTAAAAAAAATGTGTAGACTTCTATAAGGAAGATACTTAAAGGGTTAATAAGCATGTGCAGAGTCATTCATTATCATTAACCACCATGAAAATGCAAACTTAATCTAGAATATGCCACCTGGAATGAATATAATCAAATAACAGACTTGCAATTACTGACAGTGATATAGATAGGTAAAAACATTAATATATTACTGGCATAACAAACAAAGTAAGCTCTCATAGAAATTTGGAAATTTACCTAGTTCTTACAATGTTAACAAGAATTTAATTAGGATTGTGGCAATTTTACTATTTGGGATATTTCTAAGTACATAAAAACATGTGCAAGGAAATGTGCCCATAATAGGTAAAAGCTAGGCAAGATACAGATATACTCTTTTCATTGCACACACACACTGTATCATATCTATGTGATTTTTATTGAGCAAGGGGTTATACACCAAAGAACACTACAATACAAGCACAGCTAAAGCATTATGCCAACACTAAGAGAGATGAATGTTGAATACAGCACACATACATACACACACACACACACACACACGCACACACGCACGCACGCACACAAGAGACAGAATGGGAGACAGAGACAATGACAGCGACAGAAGAGAGAGAAGGAGAATCATTTTCAAATAGCTGTTATGTACAATTGCTGATTTTGACTAAGATTTTAAGAATGGCTGTTTTCCCTCAGTGATTTTTATGTGCTCTACTTAAAAATCTACCTTAGTAGGTTTTTAGTATCTACTAAAGAATTCACTCTGAGACAAGATTCTGAACTTTGGAGTAACTTTGAAATGTGTAGCTGATCTGACATTTCACTAACTGACCTAAGGTTTTAGCAGCACTTAATTGCTGCCAACGAACTAATGATCACAGTATCTGAAGGATTCTTCACATTCTATTATGGATTTCCTTGCATGTCCTGAAAATTCATATGCTGAAGCCCTAACCTGTACTTAGAACTAAGATCCATTTAATTAGTTCTTATATTAGATTAACTTATACATGTACAGATTTTTACTAGTATTATAATTGTCATTATAGCCCTTATTTAAAAAGAAAGACAAAACAGGTGCAGAAATGCACAGTGCCTCTGAACAAAGGGAAATGGTGTCTATCTACAATTCAGAAATAGACCTCAGAGAAAATTAACATGATTGTACTAGGATCCTGGAATCTTCTCTTTTTCTCTTCTCTTCTCTTCTCTTCTCTTCTCTTCTCTTCTTTTCTCTTCTCTTTCATTCTCTTCTCTTTTTCTCTGCTTCTTATCTCCCCTCCAGTTGTCCCATTCTCTTCCCTTCCTCTCCTTTCTCTTCTCTTCTTTTGTTTTAGAATTTTTTGTTGAAAATAGATTATTTGAATATGGTTTTCCATTCTTTAGCTTCCCACAGATCTTATTTTACAACTCAGCCACCTAAATTCATACTCGTTTTCTTCCTCACATTATTTTTCTTTTACTGATAATAGATTTTTCCCTCAGATAATGTAACTTGATTGTAGTTTTCCCTCATTCTACTCCTTACAGTTACTTTCCACCTCCCATCCCATTTGGATCCACTACTTACTGCCTTTCAGTAGAAAGCAAAAAAGACTTCTAAGGGATGATAAAATAAGAAAACAAAACAAGCAAAGAAAAGTTAACATATTGGAATTAGACTAATCATCATCATCATCATAAGGAAAAGAGCCCAGGAAAAGGCACAGGAAAACTTGGCCCACCTGGTCACACACTCAGGAATTACATAGAAGCAGAAAGTCATGACAAGTTCACAAAGGACACTCAGCCTATTTCATTCCATAGGGTCCCGTAAGTCCCTGGGTAGGAGATTTGAAGGAGATAGCCTACTTAGGAATTGCAAGGTCTCTAATTGTTTAATATCTGGCTGTGGATTTCCTTTTCTTTCCATGTACTGAAACAGGAAGTTTCTCTGGTGATGGCCAAGCAAGACACTGATCTATAATAGAATGTTTTGGGGAGTCATTTTATTACTTTGTTCTGTTGTTATTGTTTGTTTTGTTTTTAGAGCTGTCAGGCCTTTTGTTCTTTTGCCCAAGTAGTGTCAGATATGGGTCACATTTCATGGAATTCATTCTTGGCTGTTCTCTTCCACAAGGCTTGCATTACCTTTACCCTAGCATATCATGCACATAGGACACCACTGTAGATCAAAGGGTTTGAGATGGCCTTCGGTTTACATTTCCCTTTTGGTAGTGTAAAGAATAACTTTCTGTACTTAATATGCTGGCCATGGGGTAAAAGGTCTATCAATGAAAGTACCAGCTGACCTTCATCATCATCAGTAAATAAAGTATGTACTGTCATCATTAATGTGTCCTTGATGTCAACTTGCAGAGTGCAATCTGATGTCCTATGATGATGCCCCTAAAGTCCAATCTTTTCCCAAGACTTTCTCCTCCTAAATTGACACTGATTTTTCTAGAAGTATGAGAAAATATGTTTCTGTATAATTTAAGCCACTTGGTCTCTGTAAGCTTGTAATTGTAAACAGAGCAAAACAATGTATTTCTTAATATTAACTTGATACTTTCTTAATTTTATCTGTAGGACAGGGATAAAGTGACTTCTAAGATAATCTAGATGAATAATTTGAAACTCCTGTTGACCTGAAATTATTAACATAATAGCTACATATAATATTTATCTTTCAACTGATTAATTAAAGCATTCTAATTGCACTTCCAATGATATTGCTGGGCAGAGTATTTTTGAAAGTTAAATGAATGTGGTAAATATTTTTTACTATTTCAGTTTTGTTAAATTATCATCACTCCCTCTACCCTACCCTATCCAGGAGGCAAGGCTTCTGACAATAGTGTTCTTTCAAAGTATTTGGAGATTTTAATAATTTTATCATGATAATTTTAAATTCAAAGGATGTAAATTTTGTCACAAAAGAGTGTTCGTCTATATTCTTGAGCATGGTGGATCACATTTCCATAGAACTTTCCTATCATTATTTCCATTCACAATCATCATGACTAATTTTTTTTTTGAGTGACTGTTTTAACATGCATGCATATGGGTCAGTGAATAGCAGCAGAGAATTTCTCCTTCTCTGGTATCTGTCCATCTTCCTAAAAATAGAGCTTGTAGATAAAGCGCTATTACCTTTAGTTCTACTGAGGAACACTTAATGTGGGAAGGACTCCAACCTAATACAGACCATCACTTTTTTTCCCAGACTGGTCCAAGGTAAGTTCTACTACTTGAAAATCTTATAATATGTATATAAGAGTATCACCTCAATTACTAATACAACATGCCTCATTCCCGGAACTTGTGTTACCACCACGTTGAAGAAGCCTCAAAATCATTTAGGTAGGTCCAGTGTTATATTAAACTCAGATTCCTTGAGTCTCACACTGTGGGACTCTTTTACTTTATTTTATTTTATTTTGGGGGGGTTGTTTTTTGTTTTTTTGGGGGGGTTAAGGATACTTTTCTTTCTTTTTATTGGATTTTTTTATTTACATTTCAAATGTTTCCCCTTCCTTACCCACTTCCCCTGCCTCTATGAGGGTGCTCCCCCATCTACACACCCACTCCTGTCTTCCTGCCCTGTACCATACTACCCTGAATGCACCCAATCTCATCTGATCATTATGAATTTTGTCAAGAACATTTGTCATATTTTATTTGTACTCAGATTTGTAATATACATGGATATATAAATATAGTTTATGATAATTAGTATATATAAAACTTTCTAAAAATTGCTTTACAAAATATACTATACATTACATTTGTCATTTTATACAAGATTTTGTGATTTTTCTGATACTTTTTGTGAATTTTCTCATTTGCGAGTTCTTAATTAGTTAAAATAATTTGGGTCATGGTGGTCATAAACATGAGTACTAAGTATAAAGGAGAGAATTGGGCAACTTTCCAAATACAAAATGGCTCACAACCATCTGTAATGAGATCTGATGTGTCTAAAGACTTCTAAACTGTACTTACATATAATAAATAAATAAATTTTTAAATAAAAAAAAAGAAAGTCACTGTTTGGACCAACTTTGACTCATGCATACATCCTTGACTGTCTCTAGAACAGGACATCTTTATAAAAAGGGGTGTTTAACAATGGTGACCAGTTAATAAGCTTCCACCTGCTCATTTGTTTTTGCACTCTTGTCCCTCCCATTCATTTTCCTGTGGAAATATTTACTCCTGAGTCCCTTCCTACTTTCACATCTTCTCTGTGTTCTTGACCCACTGAGTTTAAATCCCAGTGTAAATAAAATTTGTGACAACAGGCTGCTCAAAACTATATAAAATTTCATGTCCTCCAAGCAATAACACAAGCCACATACCCAGAATGCTACTACTGACATTCTGTATTAATGTCTACATTACAGCACCTAATTCTCAGGAAAACAGTTGTGAAAAGGCATAACTTTATGCCTCCTTCTTCTCATTCTGCATCTGCAAACACAGGTTGGTTATCTCACTTTTCACTGAGAAGGAATAATTGACAAGAAGCCATTTTATAGAGGACAGATTTATACTGTCAACAGTCCAGAGGGTTACAGACTATTATGGCAGAGGAAGCATGGTAGAAGGTGCACAGGATTGGGGCAGCTGGTTCCACTGTGTCTTCAGTCATAAGAGGATTATACACAGAAAATAGATCTGGGCTTTAAGCTCCTATTGGAATGAGTCTGTGCTTCCTAAGAGTTCTACAACCTTCCAACACAACCTTGCCACAACCTGTGGAACCAAGTAATAAAACACAGGAGAAAATTCAGATTCAAACTGCAAATGCCTTCAATGTCCTGTTGCCCTCACAAGCAACTAAGTAAATTCTTCTTTCTCCTATTTTAACAATTAGCACAAACTTCCCAGAGATGTTTATTATACTTAATTCTATAAGCTTCTGCTCTCTTAAATTATTCTTTTTTCCTTCTGTCAACAAAATAGCTATTTTGAAGATTATAAACAGTATTAAAGTTGAAAATTTTAATGTGTCCCATCTTCATTTTTTTTCATTGAGCAGTAGTTGGTAGACTTGCTCAGCCTGATTTTGAAGAACTTTTCTTTTTTACTTTCTTCCAGGAAAAACATCCAAGTGGTTCTTGCTTGAAGTTATGAGTCCTTGTTTTTGAATTCCTTTTATGGTTCTTCAAAATATTCTTTCCTGAACATTCGAGTGCCTTAGGCTTCATCTGAGATTTCTTATATACATCTATTTCTTTCCCTCAGTGAACATCCAATTTCATGAATGAGGAAACTTTGATAATAAAGAAAGTCACTAACTTAAAACTTCAACCAATACCTCTGTTTTAGAATTTTTATTGCCATGATTAATTAGTTTACAAGAATGTGTGGCTTACTTTAGTTGGTTGATAATGATATCTATATTTTTTTCTTTTCATAACAGTCATTGTTAATACTGTTATTTTCCTCTGATGGCCTAACAGCATTAATACAAATCACAAGTAAAATATTAATGTCAAAGTGGGGAGAGCTGATATCATTAGGTACATGACCTAAATTTAAAATCTTTTAGACTTCCTCAATGAAAAATAATAAATTATATTACATTTATGATTGGAACTGTTGACATTAACTTGCAATTGAAGTGAAACATAAATGAAATATCTG
The DNA here is from genome assembly GCF_947179515.1 of Apodemus sylvaticus. Classification (NCBI taxonomy): domain Eukaryota; kingdom Metazoa; phylum Chordata; class Mammalia; order Rodentia; family Muridae; genus Apodemus; species Apodemus sylvaticus. The sequence continues at coordinate 10,898,820 of NC_067479.1, forward strand.
AAAAGTACTAGGCATTAGCCACAATGAGCAACATTATACATGATTAGCTAGAAATGGCTTCAGTGATTTGTTGGGACCCAGTAGAAGAAGGAGACAGGAATCAGAATGGAAACAAATGTCCTGAGGCATGAAAATCAAAAGGAACTGCTAAGACTTTTTATTTATTTTAATTTTTCCATTATAAACTATAAAAGAGAAGTTTTGCTTTGGGGGGTAATCTAGAGGTGATTTAAAGCACACAGAAGGCTGTGTGCAGGATATATGCAAATGGGATGCTATTTTATAAGAGACTAGAGCAAATCCAGATGTTGATATCCACAGGAAGTCCCAAGAACAAACAGCAATGAAAAGATGTCTGACCTAATCTTTGCCTTTTCCCAAGGTGAATCTCAGGTAGTGGTGAGGGTAGATATGAGCAACTATATGGAAGCTGTAGGGAATCTGGCCATCTCTCAGCAGGGTAGTGTAGAGCACAGCTGGGTCTTGTCATCCTTCAGAACTCCTGTTCCTCCAAACAGGCCCTGCTGGCAAAGCTCATCCTCACCCTGATTACTTCTGGGCATAATGCCCTTTGCTTCCCACCATCTTAAGTTTGCCAAATCTTGTTATTATTTATCATTCCCTTATATGGGAGATATGCTGATGTGCAGCAGACTTACTCAATTACTTAACCATCTTCTTGTTGGTAGTGGGATATAGAATGTTTCATCTTGGACCTGCACTTTAAGTATATCTCCAGGCAAAACAACAACCTGAATTGTAGTAATAGAGCAACTCATCATCACCCTGTCACTAGACTTCTCCTCAGCTACATTTTTGGATTATCAGAAAATGGAGCCAGAGGGATATTGCTTCAGATTTGTGTGCATATATGCAATGAGGCCAATGTATTTGCCCTTATTATATTCCTCCATAAATGAAAAGGCAGATGGTATAAGAACAGAGATACCATACACATGCTGTAATAATTGCATAAAAGAATGCTTGATTCTAGGGGGGTGGTGGGCAAGTTACAACAGGTCAATAAATATGGTAAAGCAGTTAAAAATAATGTGATTAAAAAAACAGCATGTGTAGATCTTAAAGTGTATAATTTCTGATGAATATAAGCAATAATGTGGCCAAATAATGCTCTGAAATAAATACACTTGAATATAAATGCCAGAGTAAGATAATGGGGCACTCAATAATAATTAAAGGACACAAGGAGAAAGGTCACACTGTTTCTCATAACTTGTACATTGATTTGGAGCTGAATTGCCTCTTTGCTCTGTCTTCAGAATTTTAAAAACAAATGACCAGAGAACAAAAAAAAAATGTTATAATGAATAAACCAGGGCCGATCCCTAAGTTTGGAGCCCAAAGCATGAAAGACATACTACTAATTGTCATATTTTTCTGTTTAGGAGAACAAAATCAATTTCAAGTATTATACTGAGTAGACAGCTTTTCATGCTCTATTTATGCACAAGTCAATGGGTTAAATTTCTTGGACATTATATATTTACATTTATAAGTCCAATTACCCTTATGTTAACAGCCTCTTACAATTGTGTAGTTTCAGGTAATCAGTTATTTCTTAGATGAAAGAAATTGTCTGCTTTTGGAATCTTTAAATATAATACAACATGCTGTTCTGCATGTTTTCCTGGACAGTTATTTACCTACAAGTCTAACTAACAGAAGATACACAGAGTATTCAGGAAGAACTTCTCTCTGGGACTACACAGCAAACGTGCTTTTACTGAATGGTTTTGAGATGTTTTAGAAATGCAAACTCAATTTGTCTTAGCCCAAGCCATTGGTTAGCATAGCCAACAATACACCCAAGGATCTGAGTAGATTTGATTTGTGTTTTATCTGGGGAAAGCTTGATCTCAATGTTTTTAAGGAACTGAAGTTGAGAAAGTGGCAGCTTTACATTGTTTGGATTGGTATGGATTGGAACAAGTACACATAACTTATTTAGACTAAGTGTCTCCAGTTTGAAACAAAATACAATAAGAGGGGATGAGAGAAATTGAAGGGAGGAAAAGAGGGGGCACTGATAAATTCCACTTCAGAGAAAGCAATTTTTTTTTAAAGTAGAGCATGGCTGGAAGTGTGTTTTGGCTTACAAATTAGAAAGGACAGTGGAAGATTTGGGTTTTATTATTTGAAGTAAAGTTTTCACACAAAATCTATATGTATGTATGTGATTATATAATATAATAATCTGCGATTTATAGATTAGTGTGTGTACTTAAAGTGTTGCAGTAAAACTAAAATAAACACTTTGAAAAGTAACACATATTTTTTTATAAGGCAAACTTGATATACAGACAATGAAGAACAAGTGCATAATATACAGGAAGAAAGCATTTCTGTCTCAATGTTGATAAATATGGGTAGAAAAGTAGGAATTATAGATCTTAATAATGTCATATTTTGTCTGTGACTTTTGGATCTCTTTTAAATTATTTTTATACAATCTCTTATAAAACATTAAAAGGCAAAGGATATGCAAGGCAAAGTTTCATGGTTCCTTTCAGAAAAATCACTGTTAGCCTCCTGGAAGATTAGTAAGCATTATCTTGTCCTTTGGAATAGCCTGGTTCATCACCTTGTCAGTAGAGATCTCTAATGCTAGAGGTAGGCGGTCTTTTAGGATATCCCTAATGGAACAAAAGTTCCTTAACCTTTGCCTGGTGCCAGAGAGTACAAGTCTATCTTTGTTTCATCATTTCCAATACAATTATTTTCCTTTCTGTTATATAGTTTTATAAAAACAAAAATATATACCTACCCAGTTGTCATTGAATATATCCATGAAAGATTCTAGTATTTATCATATAAATTATTCAAGATGGCAAAAACCAAATCCTTAAGGTTTGTGGTACATACTTTCATGGGCACTTGGGCAAAGCATTTAAAACACAAATTGTTATTTGTGAACATTATATGGACCACTAGAGAAATCTTCAGTCTGTTTACAAGGTCAGAAATGCTGAATAGGTGTGTGGGCACAAGCTTCTGCAAAGAAAAATAGCTTATTGAGAGGAGGAGTAGGATCCCAAAAGAGAAAAGTGAGTTACTTAGCAAAAGCTTTATGGAACCACAGGGGAAGAAATGTATTTAAAGTACTATGAACAGGGGGGAATGAGTGCAACTTAAGGGTCAGAGACTACACATTTCAACACAGACTAAACAAAGCAAAACTATGCTCATTCAGCGGTCAAGCTATGAGGTATTGTTAGAGTTCGCCTCTCTCTTTATTTTCCTGTTGTTAGTTTACAACTTTAAAGAATATATAAATGCTAAATAAATTCACCATTACCTTAATAACTGGTTTATATTAATATAAGGATTCTATTTCTAGAATACTATGATTCAAATAAGAAGACAAGTGGTTTATATTTACTTTGGTATTTGGAATGCTTTTTATTAACTGTGGTTAGGTTTTATTCCTGCCTCTTTGTGGAAAGTCTATGTTTTTGAATTCTGAAGAATCATTTCTTGGATTGTGCTGCTTTGATGATAAAATTGTGTAAGCATAGACTATGTTTCGAATAATAATCAATCATCCTTTGAGCCCTACGGTACTAAGTTCAGGTCATGGTCAAAAGTCCCAATGTCCTGTATGGTGACTAATCATGGTTATCAACTTGACCTCATATGTAGTCAACTAAAACTCAAGCTACTTGCCACTCCTGTGAAGGACATTCTTTATCATATTATTTAAATTAAGCTGCTCTAAATATGGGGGTTACTCTCTGGTGGTACATTCATCTATATAGTTTCTGGGACCATTCCTTCACTTATTCAATCCACGTTTTCTAGAATTTCATCTCAGACTGAAGATCATCAGCGTTTCAGGAATGCCCCAGGACTTTGTTGCCTGGTTGGTACTGCTGACCCATCCACACTTGCAGACTTAGTAACTACCTGATACTCTTCATTGTAACATAGTCATTGCTAGATTACCTGGGCTGTAACCTATAAGCCGGTCTAATAAATCCCTTTTAGTTTCTGTGTGTGTGAGTGAGTGTGTGTGTGTGTATGTGTGTGTGTGTGTGTGTGTTAGCAGTTATGCTCCTTTAAAGACAACTAACACATATAGTGAGATGTACAGCTCTATTGGAGTTGGGAGAAATGTTTTACCTATGTTTTCAGTCTCTGCTTTAAAAAAGAAAACCTTATTTAAAATTTTCAGATTTACAAATGTTGCATGGAACACATTTATTACAGTAAACCCAATTTTGCTCTTTCCCCAAAATATAATTTTTCTAGTATTTGTGTGAATATGCAGTAAGAGAACAAAACAATATATAACCCATTGAAAGTTAGGAAATTGAAAATTTGAATTCCATTCACTACAATACCCTGTTTGAATGTAGTCTTTGTTTCATTTTCTGCCTGGTCAGATGGAAAATTCAATTTGTTTACCTATGATTTCTTACTTCTGTACCAGACTTTTTTTTTTTTACACAGGAAGCTAAATGTTAATATCCTGATTTCTGTTCCTGTAATTCACAGATTGTGGTAGCACTCTCCAAAAAAGGATTTCTCACAAACTCTCCAGTTTAGTAGAAGTCTCTTTGTTTAGTTTCCTTTACTGTCCTTTTCCTGTACAACTAATATCGACTTTATTTGTTGTCAGACCATTACCTTCAATTCACCTAACCACATAATTCATTTCTAATTCTGCCCTTTGTCTAATTCCCTTTTCAAGTTTCATACCCTTCATCACGTATTCATAAATATAACTTGGTTGTACTTCACTACAGCCTTTAGTGCAGTGTGCTCCCGAGGGGAATCCCAGTGAAGGGAGTCACTCAACTCTACTCTCTTCCATCCTTATGACTTCCGGTGATGATTCCTCCAGTGGCTCTGTGTGGCACACTGTGGTTTTCCTCAGAAGGTCAGCAGTATAATAGTACTGCAGCACACTTTTCTCTCATGATCTGTGCCTCATCGTATATTACCCAAAGAAATATGTTTCAAATTCTGTGCTGCTATTGGGCCTGAAAGATTTGCAAATATGTCATATACAGTAAAGTTCTTGAAAAATAAGTTGAACTACATTGATTCTTGAAATGTTGATAAAAGCAACGTGTTTTTTCTTTGCAATAAAATACAAATATTAACTTATAATGGTCAATCTTGTTTTCTGTTCCATGTTATTTTATTTAAAATTTTTGTCTATATAAATGTGAGTACTTGCATGCTGCAAAACACAATTATAGGTCAGAGGACAATGCTAGGGACTCAGTTCTCTCTTCCCACTAAGTAGGTCGCAGGGATTCACCTCAGCTCATAATGAGGTTCATGATGGTAAATCTGGAAATCCAGCTCTGAAGGATTTAGAATCATCAGCAGACACAGCTGTCTGGGAAGACATTCTAAGGAATTTTTGTCAAGGTAGACATTTTCATGCTGAAGGTTAGTATCTAGAGTTCTACGGTGGAAGAGCAGATGAAAGCAAACGGAGCGACAGCATTCAGCTCTGGCTCCTTCCTAACTGGACGGGCGATGTGGTCAGCTGCCTCTCACTTTTACCACCACGGCTTCTCCATTACGTGGGCTGCATCTGCAAGTTGTCTGCCAAGGAGAGTTTCCCTGCCTTTTATAGCCTTGGTCAGGTGTTTGGTCACATCAGAAACGTGACTAATGCACTTACAACTGCAAGTTGAGTTCAAAGTGACTCTTCTGCTATTGGGCTTTGGGGGCGCTGCTTTCTCAGGAACGTGAGGCACAGGCTGTGTGAAAATAAAAAGGGTTCATAATACCTACGTGGTCTATTTCATTATAATTTGAAGAATTTTGGAACATTTTTAAACAATGACTCTGGCTGAATTAAACAAACAAACAACATTAAAAAAAGATATAATTAAAAACCCACATGGTTATCTTTGGCAGCTCTTATGCTGATATATGAGTCTCAAGCTGGTCCTTATAATGTCTTTTTGAGTCAACAAATTACATATTAAAAACAATGAAACCAATAAAAATTGTTTCTGTTCTTAAATGCACATTAGAAAATTGTGGCTATGCAGTGAGTGGTTGCCTATGCCTTTCATTCCAGCACTTGGGAAGCAGAGGCAGATAGATTCTGAATTCACAGCCAGCCTGGTCTACAGAGTGAGTTTCAGTCAGAGCTACATAGAGAAACCCTGTCTCGAAAAACCAAAAGAAACAACAACAAGGGAAGGGGTGGGTGGGAGGACAGGGGAAGAGAAGGGGGTTTGCGGGACTTTCGGGGAGTGGGGGGGCTAGAAAAGGGGAAATCATTTGAAATGTAAATAAATTATATCGAATAAAAAAAAAGACAAAAAAAAAAGAAAAATTTGAAAATATATTACACTGAATTAAAGATAGTGATATTATATAAATATAGTAATAAAATAGTTATTTTAATATATATAAATATACAAATATAGTAATAGAATAATGATTATGTCTATAGATATATAATATGCACATATATTATTATATGTATGTACATATTAATATATACATATATTTTATATATATAAATATATAACATACATATATTATCACTATCTTTAATTTATATAAAATATGTTAGATAAACTTTTTAAAGAAACTAGATGGAACTAGTGATATAGACAATCTGTAACTTATAAGAGGCTGATCACTCTATTTGGGAATTTAAATATTAAAATATCTATGTCTAAGTTCCCTAATGTTATTTTGTCTTAAAATGGCTGTAGGCAATATCTTACAAATGAGGACTGGAGCAGCATAAAGAGACCCCTGGGACTTTCCAGTGATTATGTCACACAGATGTGGCAGTTATGATAACTTTCCTAATGTTTATGACTACCTTTTGTAAATTACTTCTGTGTTTCTTGAATCCAGTTCTAATGTATGTGCACGCCTATGTGTATGCATGCATATATACAAATACTGGCCAGGCATGTGCTTGTATATTCACATGTCTGGATCTGGTCCCATTCATGCTGTGCTTCTTGTGGAACTCAGAGGACAACCTTTAGTTGCAGGTGTGCTTACTGCTCTAAATACAGTAGGACCTGAGAAAATGAAAGTAGGAACTGAGTCAGGCTAAAGTCTCATGCAATGACTAACGTTATTCACAAGAGTAAAATGCATGTTCTGGTTAATGTCAAATTGCCACAAAAATTTAGTTACCTGAAAGGAAGAAAGCTCAACTGACAAATGCCTCCACAACATCCTGATGTAAGGCATTTTCTTAGTGATTGATGAGGGAATGTCCAGACCATTGTGGGTGGTGCCATCTCTGGTTGGTGGTCCTGGATTCTATAAGAAAGCAGGATAAGCAAACCCACCGGAAGTAAGACACTAAACAGTACCGCATACATGGCCTCTGCATTACCTTCTGCATCCATGTTCCTGTCCTGTTTGAATTTTTGCTCCTTCTTCCTTAAATGATGAACAGTTCTGAGGTGGTATAGTATTAATAAACCCTTCCTTCCTCAAATTTCTTTTTGGTCATGATGTTTTGTCTCAGCAATAGAAACCAACTAAGACAGAGAACAATGAATAGGCCAGGCACATGAGGCTGACAAACCCCACATGGCAAAACCCTTATTTTACATCGAGGCACGCATACCAATATCAATAGCCATTTCTAAGGAAGTGTGATATAAACTGGCTCTCGCATCTGCTTTACCTGGGAGTGGCACAAAGAGACATTCAAAGAACAATGACATGTTTTGGAGGAAACTGAGATCACTAGATCCTTGGATTGTTCTCTTGGAGTTTTCTCCCAAGTACTCAAAATTCTCACATGACTCCATTCTTAGACCATATTCCAATACTAGTCTATTCATTTCCAACTTGTTCCTTATTTAGTCTCTTTGCCACTGTGCAAGTAATTGTAGCTGATCTGCAAGCTTCCGATGACTGTTGTCACAGTCTCTCACCAACCTCTAGGGGGCACACTTGGGCTGCTGCTGATTTTACTACAGTACCTGGCTTTAAGAAGTGATCTGTGGCTCTGAAATTAGGTCATCAGTCTTGCATGGTAAGTACATTTGTTGACTGGGATATGTCTTCAGTTTCAAATCATGCTTTTATTGCAATTTACTTATTAAAATATGTTTGAGGCCTGCACTACAGGAAAGAATTCACATCTCATACTGAAAATTTAGTCCCACTGTAACTACATTCACTTACACAATAACAGAGAGACTAGGTATGAAACAAGCTGGAAAAAGACAAGCTGGAAAAAGACACCTAAAGGTTGTCCTCTGATGTCCCTGAGTACAATGGTATGTGCGGGACTGTACCCATACAGCCCATGCACTCAACTACACGCACATGTACACACAGGTTCACACGCACATATGCGCATGTACACACACACACTCACACACATACACACACACACACACACACACGCCAACAAACTATAATAGAATTCAAGAGAAACAAACAAAAAAACAAAAAAACAGGAGAGTTAAAGGTCCCAGTAAGAAAGCTACAATTCTTGTTTCCCTCCAAGGGACATGATATGCTTGTCAAATTCCCTTTTAAAGAACCATGTTTGTGAGTATAGACTGCTTTTTCTAATAAATTTGGCCATACAATTCTCTTTTCAGTGGTAAACAATGAATGTGAGACTCAAGAGTGCTCAGAGTAGTGAGACTTCAGGACTGTCAAAGATAACCTGTGTCACTTGCTTCGGTGCTTAGGAATTATCACAGAAATCACAAAAATATCACAGAAAATAAGTGGCAGAGCAAGAGAACGGAGTGAGGGAGTTGGCAGTGTGGAACATTGGCTCTGGCCATGTGGGGGCTGCTGCACTCTTGTGTACAATATCCACCTGACTTTGGGTGCATAAGTATAGGAACAAGAGAGTTCATGGATGCCTGGCCCTCTTTAATAAGTTGGTATTCATTTCAAGATTAGTGAAGGCTGGAGAAAACATGTTTTTTGATGGTCTAGTCACTGGTATGGTACATATTCTCCAATAGCTGGGCCCTCCTCCATTCTACAATCCATACAAATGGATTTCACTAGGTTAGAAGCAATAAAACATTAATATAGCAGGTGTATCAATATGTAGACAAAGGTAAATAATGAGTGTGTGTGTGGAACACAAGAGATGGTAACAGATAGCTATGAGATAAATACACTGTGGGCATATAGAGAATCCATTAATATAAAATCCATATATAACCTTAATATGTAGAATACAATAGTTTTGCAAGTTTAAATTACTTATATTTATAATACCCATTAACATAACTTAAGATAAGACTTTCTGTATTTAGAATACAGATTTCTGATCATTTAATTTAAAATAGAGAGATTATCCTGGACTATCAATGTAACTTCCATGCAATTATGTGAATTCCTAAAACTGGAAGAAGAGGAGAGAATAGTCAATATTTTTGGTTATAAAAGCAACAGTACAATACAATCATGTTAGGAACTCAAATCAAATTTGCTCAAGTGTAGTGCTTATCATTTAAACCTAAGAGCTGACTATTCATTAGAGAAGATTCAAAATGTAAAAAGTCCCCAAATATTTTCTTTAAGTAGTACTGACAGAGATTGGAAGCAGGTTCACTACTGAAAATAATCTCTTCTGGCACACTAGTGACCAAACTCCCTGTTGCCATTTGTTACTGATTTTCCCAAGAATATTGTCTCTGACTTCTGAGTAAGAGTGTTAATCCTTATACTTCCTGCCTTTACACTTACGACAGGAAACTAGACAGACACTGTGTAGGGCATTTGAACTAGAATGAAAGGCAGAGTTCTCAGAAGTCCAAGTGACAGCTCTGCTGAAGTTTTAGTCACTAGAGAGCTTGTGACATAGTTCAGTAAAGGTGCCCGATGAAAATCTAAATGTCATCTACTTCTTCAGAAACCCAGGGTAGTCAAAAGTCACGCAGGCCACAGGAAACACTGCTGGCAGTCAGTTACCCTCACCTGCCTGTGCTGGGAGACCTGAGGACAAAGGTGGAAGCACCAAGAGAAAACTAGGTTAATGGACTTTTCTAGATGCTCTTCAATGGCATGGAAAGATAATGCACAAGGGACGGGACCAGACATAACCACACTTTGCTTCTGCAATGGAACAGAGGTCAAACACAAAGGAAGAAATAGAATGCTCTCCTGCTGCGCAGCCACTTCACTAAACAAAGAGAGTCAGGGAAATATCAAACACCTCATGTAACTGCACAGTATCATAGTTCTCCTCCAAACTAAATGCTACCTCGATAAATGACAAAACTAAGAACTTCTGCGAATGCTAAATTTTTAAAAATTTAAGGACTTTTAAAGACCATTCTCTAGCTCTTAGTTTTTATTGTGAGAATACACAATTTTGGTATTTGTGTTAAAAAAATGTGCTGACAAGTGAATAATATCTGAAGTCAATGGCTATTTTGATTTAGTTACAAACCTTGAATTTCAACATGTACAATTGAACTCAGAGTTCCAGACTGTCTTACCAAAGGAAAACAGTACAGAGAGAGAAGGAATGAGAGAGTGAGTTTCAGATTGACCACAGAGAAGGTACAAATGGGAAGCACCTACCATCCTTAGCCTTAGCTGTCACCTGACACAAGCCAGCAGTCACCTGGGAAGAGGAAAGCTGACCTGAAGAATGCCCTGGATCAGACTGCTTTGAGTAGCATCCATGAGGCATTTTTATAAACGCTAATGCATACAGGATGTTTCAGTCTGAAGGGGGCGGTGCCATGTTTAGGCCAGTTGTACTAAAAATGTTAACCAAAGAGTACACATGGAGGGACCCAAGGCTCCAGCTACATATGTGGCAGAGGACCACGTATGTAACAACCTGCTGTATTGTTACAGATTGTACTACTTTTATTGTTAATTTTTTATTGGATACAAAGCTCTCTCTTCTTTTTGAATTGTACATGACAACGTTATGCTCATGAGGAGAGAATGGTGGTCATAGAAGGAGTTTTCATGTCCTAATATACCTTCTTTAAACAGGTTATCCTTCCGAATATGGTCCTAAGCTGAATGAAAGCAAGTTCAAATGTCCCTCCTATCTCTGTCCACACAGAACTGACATTAGCACTACCATGCCATCCATAGATTTTTTTTTTTTACATAGGTGCTAAGGCCTCCTCCTTGTTGGAGGAGACGTCCTTGGTCTTGAGAAGGCTCAATGCCCCAATATAGGGGAAGAACAGGACAGGGAAGCAGGAGTGGGTGGGTTGGTGAGCAGGGAGAGAGGGGATGGGTTAGGGGATTTTCAGACAAAGCTTTCTTTGTCAGTGTGGCAGCTTTCAGTGAGAAAATTTAGTGCTCATGACATTTTCTAATACAAGATTTTAGCATCAATGCATGCAAATAATAATTATCAGAAATCAGGGAGCAAATGAAAGAAACAAAGCATATAATCACAGACTTCAGCATGTCAAGATAAGACTGCAACATGTCAAGGAGTTAAAATTAATGATATAATGTAAATGGAATGATCCACACCTATTATCAAATAATAATAGGTAACTATTTTGAGATATTCCTAAATGTGCTAAAGTTTTGAAACAGAAAAAAAATCCTGCTGTATTGTTACAGATTGTACTACTTTTATTGTTAATTTTTTATTGGATACAAAGCTCTCTCTTCTTTTTGAATTGTACATGACAACGTTATGCTCATGAGGAGAGAATGGTGGTCATAGAAGGAGTTTTCATGTCCTAATATACCTTCTTTAAACAGGTTATCCTACCGAATATGGTCCTAAGCTGAATGAAAGCAAGTTCAAACGTCCCTCCTATCTCTGTCCACACAGAACTGACATTAGCACTATATATCACCATGCCATCCATAGATTTTTTTTTTTTACATAGGTGCTAAGTATCTAAATTCTAGTCCCTGGGTTTGTGTAGAAAATGTTATTTCCTACTGTTTGACCCACTTTCTCAGCCCAAGAAAAATGTCTAATAAAAAATACTTTATACAGAGAAAGAAAGTATATGTACTTGGCAAATATGGAAATAAGGAGAAACTATAAGTTTGGGGAGGGGAAAACCATAATCAGAATATTTTGTATTAAAATATATTTTTCAATATAAAAAAGTATTTCACCTTAAGTATTTTTTCATGTGAAAGAGGTTATTCTATTTTCAATGAAGTTAACAGTAGGAAGACAAAATATCTGATTAGAAGCATGTCACATGCTAAAGATTTTCTGTGGCCTATCATCAAAAGAGCCAGAACACAGTTTCTCAATGAAGGATATGATGTAAATGGAATTGAGGCAACACCTTGAAGTTCTATACTGGATAACAAAGAATGATGGACAAAGACAGTGAAAAGAGATTTCCAGAAGGTGTGCAATAGTTCCCAGTGTTCCTAGGTCTGAGAATAGGAGTAACAGACTTCATTTTAGAATGTATTTTTCTTTCTCTTTTCACATTTTCTCTTTCACAGATATAGCAGAACACCTGTAGCAAAAACTGTACTTGGAAATATATTGCACTTTACTGCAATGCCATACTCCCAGGCATACCAATAGAATTGTGATATCTGAAGAGACTCTCAAATAAGAAGGGAAGGGATAACCAGGCAACATATGTTCAAATCTGAACCCAAAGTCACAAAACATAGTGAGATAGAGACATATGAGACCCATGACTCCTCTGTGTTGGAAATGACTCAAAATAATTTAAATAATCAAGGAAGCAAAAAGTAAACCCATTTATAAAAACAAAGCTCATTTAGATTTCCCAAGGGATAACTCAATGATAGATAACAGAATGATATATTTCAATGCCTAAGTCAAAATAACTATTGTTATAGATAGCATTAGTAGCTTCATTATCCAAGTTTCTAAACCAGTCTAAGTGTTAATTGATACATGGATAGAAAAAATAAAAATTTAGACAAGGTGTAGTAGGCTAGTATTTTTTTCCTGTCAACTTAGCAAAATGTGGAATTATGGAGAAGGAAGAAACCAAAATTGAGGCCTGTAGGCCAAGCCTGTAAAGTATTTACTTATTTGATGACTAATTTGGTGTCACTCACCATAGGTGGCAATGTCACCATAGAGCTGGTAGTTTCTGGAGTCTATAAAAAAGCAAGCTGAATATGTCATAGGGAGCCAGCCCAAAAGAATTCTTCCTCTATGGTCTCTACTTCAGTTCCTGTCTCCAGGTTTCCATCTTGAGTTTCTTTCCTGATTTACGTTGATGATGGACTGTGAAATTAAAAAAAAAAAGGAAAGTAAACTTCTTCCTTCTCCTGCTGATTTTGGTCATGATTTTTTATTACAGGGATACAATTTCTACACACACACCCAAAACAGAACTAAGATAGAGTTTGTGCAGCTAACAACATAGATGACCCCAGTAGACCTTTTACTAGGTAAGTGAATTAAAACATACAGTGTTATAACCTACACAATTTCATGTATTATCAGAATCTATAAAAGTTGACCTCATAAACACAGTAGATGTAAATGTGTTTGCCAGTGAATGGCCATTGAGAAAATGGAGAAAATGGAGAAAAAATATATTCAGGGAATGTCGATACATAATTTATTTGCTTGATTGTATTAAACAGTATAAAAAGCTGTATATGTACAAAAATCATGCCACAAATGCATGCAATTCTCTTCTTTATTATGTTTCTATTATTATGAGAAAAGTGTAGTAAACCAGATAGATGACTTAGTGTGTAGGAGTGTCTGCTGCCATAACTTGCAGGTATACTTGCAAGCACTAGAGCTGGCAGGGGACCAATCAAGAGGACATTAAGAATGAACTTTATTTTAATTTGCATTTTCCTGATGACTAAGGATTTTGAACATTTCTTTTGAAAGGTTTCTTGGCCCTTTGAAATTTCTCTGTTGAGAATTCTCTATTTAACTCTGTGCCCCATTTTTTAATTGGGTTGCTAGGGTTGTTGGTATTTAATTTCTTGAGTAATAAAGTTTGGATATTATCCCTTTGTCAGGTTAATGATCCTTTCCCAACCTGTAGACTACTGTTTTGTCCTATTGACAGTGTACTTTGACTTACAGAAGCTTTGCCATTTCATGAGGTCCTACTTATCAATTGTTGATTCTAGAGCCTGAGCCATTGGAGATCTGCTCAAGAACTTATCTCCTGAACCAGGATATCCAAGGCTATTTCTGACTTTCTCTTCTATGAGATATCGTGTATCTGAGTTTTATGTTGAGGTTCATGATCTACTCAGACTTGAGTTTTATCTAGAGTGATAAAAACAGATCTATTTTCCTTCTCCTACATGTAGGCACCCTGTTAGACCAGCAACATTTTTTGAAGATGCCTTCTTTTTTCCATTGTATGTATTTGGCTTATTAAAAAACAAGTGTTCATAGGTCTGCGGATTTATTTCTAGGTATTTTATTTGATTCCATTGATCAAAATTTCTGTTTCTGTAGCAATACCATTTTATCACTGTTACTTGCAACAGTAATAGTACTTGAGATCAGGAATGGTGATTCCTCCCAAAGTTCTTTTATTGTTTTGGTTATGCTGGGGTAGTTTTCCCTAAGAAGTTGAGAATTGTTCTTTTAAAGACTATAAAATATCTCTAAGATTCCATCTCATACTAGTCAGAATTTCTAAGATCAAAAACTGAATCTTAAGAGACCACCTTTTTAACCAGACAAGAATTTTAAAGGAGGAATGTGGACACCAAACCACCCACAAAACTTTCTTTCCAAAATTTATTCTGCCTACTAGAAATTCAGGGAGAAAGGATGGAGCAGAGAATGAAGAAATGTCCAACAAATAACTAGGCTCAAATTTGGATCCATTCCATGGGCAAGCACCAATCCTTGATACTATAAATGATACTTTGTTATGTTTGCAGACAGGAGCTGATTCAGACAAATGTGGACACCCATAGACAAAAAGTATGTGCAGCTTGGTGATTCAGAGGAAAGAATAGGAGAAAGGATTGTGGATCCTGAAGGAGATAAGAACTCCACTCGAAGAACAAAATTCAACTAATCTAGAGACCCTTGGGGCTCTCAGAGTTTGAACCACCAACCAAAGAACAAATGCAGGTTGGACCTAGGCCTCTCCACTCATGACAAGAAGATGTGCAGCTTGGTCTTCATGTAGGTCCTTAACAACTGGAGAGAGGGCTATCCCAAATGCTGTTGCCTGTTCATGGGATATGCTCTTCTATCTGGAATGACTTGAGCAACCTCAGTGAGATGGAATGAGCCTATCCTCACAGAAACTTGATGTGTCAGGGTAAGGGCATAGCCAGGAAGCCTCTACCAACTCAGAGGAGAAGGGGAGAGAGATGCAGGAAGGACTGTAGAAGTGGGTGACTAGGAGGGAGCTTGGAGTGGTATGTAAAGTGAATACTTTAAAAAATAATAATTATTATTATTAACAATAATACATTCAAAAGGGGGAAAGGAAAAATATCTTTGTTAGTTCAAATTAAACTGGACATGCACCTTAAAAAGCCAGAATTTTGAAGAGGAAATCACTGCTATATACAATAGTATTGTGTTTTAATTTTACAAAAATAAAGTAGACTTTAAGTCATGGTATGCAGTCACTGATAAGTGGAATTCCTAAAAACTTGGAATACCCAAGAAATAATCCCCATATTAAATGATGTCCAAAAAGAACAGAGGAGTGGCCCCTGGTTCTGGAAAGACTCAATGCAACAGTATAGGGGAATACCAGAACAGGGAAGTGGGAAGGAGTTGATGGAGAAACAGGAGGAGGGAAGAGGGCTTATGGGACTTGCGGGGAGTGGGGATCCAGAAAACAGGAAATCATTTGAAATGTAAATAAAGAATACATCGAATAAAAAAATATAAAGTAGACTTTAATGTAAAATATTAGGTATCATTATTAAAAACTTAAGGACTTAGCTATTTGTATTACACACAGTTAGTTTACCTCGATATTAAGTGTTAATATTTCTTGGGAGTATATTTCTTATACTTTTGACAATGATAATTAAATTTGACATAAAAATATTTGACAAACATATATGCTCATCACTATATATAACTGCTTTAACTCTTTTATATTTAGGATTTAAACACTGATATTTTTTAAAGTAATTCATTACAATTAATCTAACAATATATTTTAATGAAGGTTAAACTTTTTGTTATTAAAACTAAAATAAAAATATTTTAGAAGAAACTTAAAAAATAAATAAAATTTGTGTGAGCACAATTTTAGCCAGTGCTGAGTCAAAATATTCTGGAGTCTAACCTGTTTATTTTTCTTACAAATTTAAACATTATAAGATTTTTGGAAAGAAAGTTTTCACATGACAATTTCCATAGTAGGCTTTGGTAATGGGTACATAGAAAGTAAAGTCCATCTCTATAGCAAAACACCTGTGACTTTCATTGAAGGAATGGGTGGTACTGACAAAGAGTGTTCTGGATAAGGATCTAGGGAATGAGGGTTTGTAATGAGGATTAGGATAGGCTCCTTTGCCTGAGAGAATTGCTCAGGCATTTGAGGGATTTGATGGAGGCCTGTTCCATATAAAAACAGAAGACCAATAGGTTGGCAGACATCTTCCACTCTAGCATTCTGGATGAATAAATGTCATTTCCTTCCTTTGAATAGAAGTCTACTTGTTTCACAATTCTAATTTCTCTAATATTTTGTGTCTTATTTAAAAAAAAAAACTGTACCCTCTACAACTCCTGATATCCTGAGTTACACATTTTCATATTTAAAATAAATAGGAAAGTTTAATAGTTATGTAAGAACCATGAGACAAACAGTCCTTGGGGCATGTATTCATGCTCATACCAATGCCTTAAGAAAGACTCAGTAAATATTTATTATCAATTATACAAATTACTGTGCAGGAGACTATGAAATGAGAAAACTCTAAAGTGAGAAAACTATTTCCCAGATTTGATTTATGTTTTCAGTTAGAAGTTGAGTTTACAAACTGAGTATCTATTTTTATGTGTCAAACTAAATCTGAATGGTTCCAGTTCCTTTCAAAATTTATATTGCTTATACCAAAGAAAGGAAGAAAAATACAATGTATTTTCCTATAAACTGTGCACACAAGTAATGTGTTTTTGATATTTCTTAATCTTTCCATTAAAAATAAAAGAAATGCCCAAGTAACATTTTCCCCCCAAAGGGAAATCACACTTTCCTTTCATTGGAAAAATTCACCTTCTGTTAGCAATTCATGTAATAGATAATTATAGATGTTCAAGCAGGAAATAATACCTCAATTTTTAGCATTCTCTTCAAGATTGTTGCATCAATATTTGGCAATATTGAATTCTATTCGACCTAGAAAAGTATAGTGTTAAAGAAATGGCACCGTGTATTAATGGCAATGTGGAATGTGCATTCCTTTATTGTAGCATATTCTGAGGTGACACTCCAATTCACTTCCTGAAAGTGTTTTATTATTTCTTTTGATATGATGTCCCTTAGTCAGTCTATGCTGGTGTACACAGTAGTACTTGTTTGTATTTTTAAAGAGTGATTTACATTTAATGGCCTCATAAGAATACAATTATTCCTTCATATAATCACTGTCTATTTGTGTGTGAGATGGGTTGTATACAATAGATTTATTAATCTTCCTTCCTTCCTTCCTTCCTTCCTTCCTTCCTTCCTTCCTTCCTTTCTTTCTTGGTTCTTTCTTTGTTTCTTTGTTTGTTTCTTTCTTTCTTTCTTTCTTTCTTTCTTTCTTTCTTTCTTTCTTTCTTTCTTTCTTCTTACATGCAGATGTCCATATTCTTGACACCACTATATGAAGCAAAGAGTCTTTTCTTGTAGTGGAGTCTCTTGATCATTTTATAACAAGCACTCATTTAAAGGTACTTTATCCTTTTTCCGCCATCTCTTGCTAATTCTGCATTCAGTGTTCCCACTAGAAGGAAAGAAAAAAACACACCTTGATGTCAAAAATTCCACCTTGCTCCATCCATTTGGATGGAGCAAGAGAACATCATACTAAGTGAGGTAACCCAGACTCAAAAGGTGAATCATGGTATGCACTCACTAATAAGTGGATATTTGCCTAGAAAACTGCAATACCCAAAACATAATCCACACATCAAATGAGGCACAAGAAGAAAGGAGGAGTGGCCCCTTGTTCTGGAAAGACTCAGTGAAGCAGTATTCGGCAAAACCAGAACGGGGAAGTGGGAAGGGGTGGTTGGGAGGACAGGGGAAGAGAAGGGGGCTTACGGGACTTTCGGGGAGTGTGGGGCTAGAAAAGGGCAAATCATTTGAAATGTAAATAAAAAATTATATCGAATAAAAAAAAAGAAAAAAAATTCCACCTTGCCAGCTTAATAGGAGTCTTACTCACTGTTACTTTTTTATTTCTTCCAAAAGTCCTTGATACTCCATAACTTCTAAGATGGACATTTATGAACTAATGCTTCAAAATTTTTCAAGGCTAGCCTTTAGTTAATCTGGGTTTTGCCAACCTTTCTCTGAATTATGGTCCAGCAATGTAGACAAGGACATTTAGTCAGTAAAAATTTGACATTATACAGGCATGCCATTTTTTTTTAATGTCCACAATACAAATAAAAATTTAAATTTAAATTTATTTGGCATTGTTAGTTCTCTATTCTTTCAGTTTAATCAACTAAAATTTATCTTGAACATCTTAAGTAAATGGATTTTGTAAAAATATTTGTGATAGAATGTATTGTATAACAGAAGTATAAACAAAATGAAGAAAAACCGCTATACTAATTACCAAAAATGCGTTTTGTGGTGTTTTTGATTTTGAGAAAAATTTTGTATTGATTTAGACACTATTTATTTAAAAATAAATGTATCAGAGTATTTCAACAACAACAACCAAAGGACAATTAGATACATATTCAGGCTATTGAATAAACAATTTTGCTTTCATACAAAAAAAAGAAGAATTATAAAAATGAAAAAAAATTGATTTCATTTAATTTTTAAAATGTATGTTATATCCTCAGTATACTTATTACATCTTTGTTATGTACTGATTATAATAACCTTTGAGCACTGAGCAAGTGACAAGTCAAAACTGAATAACAAACAAACAAACAAACAAACAAAGCCTGATTTTTGTGCCACACTCTTCTTTTCGGGAATGAAATGCATGTCATGCCAGATAGAAAACTGAACAAGTCAGTGGAAGTGTACCGCCCATGTCCAGCTTATCAATCAGCAAGTTTCTTGGGGTCGCCTACAGGCTCAGACAGCCGCATTTCCAAAGCAGAGGACTTTATGAATGACAGTTCACAAGGACACGAGCTTACTTGTTGCTCCCTGCACAACTTGCAGGCAGTTCAACCTTTCTTAGGTAGTGCAGCTGGTCTATTACCAGAACTGTTAACTGTAGCCTCTTGGAGGAGGCTTGACCTTTCGGAGCATTTTTCTCATAGCATTCATAAACCTGAAGGATAGGGACACATTTCCTGAACCTTCTAAGATTTTGGCTTTCCAATTCAGGTTTTTTTTTTAATCGTATATTTACATTTCAAATGTTATCCTCTTTCCCAGTTTTCCCTCTGGAAACCCTCTATCCTATCCCCCTCCCCCTGGTTCTATGAAGGTGCTCACCAACCCACTCTCACCTCACTGCCCTGGCATTCCCCTACACAGGGGCATCAAGCCTTCATAAGACCAAGGGCCTCTCCTCCCATTGATGCCAGACAAAGCCATCCTTTCCTACATATGTGGCTGGAGCCAGGGGTCCCTTCTGGTGGTGCACATTGGTAGGATTTGTTGAAGGAGGCAGAGCCAGGAAGATCATGAGTTCAAGGCCAACCTGGGCTTTCTAATTCTGGGTCTTAAGAAGTATCTCTACATGATGGAATGTGTCTCCTCTATTTAGAACACAATTAATAGTAGTACACTTCACTTTCCTCCAACATGGAATGTACTATCTGAGAGGAAATTCCTAATATAATAATATTCAAAGACAAAAATTTAGAAAGGCTAAAAGAAATTAGTTAAGTCGAGCAATATGAAGAATAAACCATTTCCACACTAAGAATTATCAGATATAATTGAACAAGTTCTTCTTTTGAAAAAGCATCAAAGCATGAAAATCAAAGAAAATGAAATTGTTTCAAATTAAAACATACTAGATGCCAAGATCAATTCCAAGCAACTGTTCCAGCCACATCATTTTAAATAACTGAATGTTATTGTCTGAGGCATTGTCTCATTCTGGATCTTCAAAGCAAATGGAATAATTAAACCATTACGATTTGCTTGATTTCCAAGTTGAGTATTCATGACTAAGGTAAAGATGCATTAAAAGATACATATATTTACCAATTTACATACTTTCTAAGGATATCTATTGATTTACCTGGTTATATTCTACTTTGTAGCATTTAAACAGCAAATGCCAGTTCCAATTAGGGAACAATGTGCACTGATGGAGGCATCAGAGAATCAGTCGGAAGCTTGGAAGTACATTGACTTGCTAATGAAGCAGTCAGTTTCCAACTGCCTGGATAGATAATGCAGCCTTGTTTAAGAGACCAGCAGCTCTGGCTCCTCTTGCACTATGGGTCACTAAGATTCCTGTGATTATGAAGCTGTGCTCATAAAGAGATGTGGATTGCCTATATTTACGGCTCACGGAGGCAGCTTCATTAGCTGTCAGTCACACCTGTTTACATGATTTCTCTAATATGACCCGTCAGCATCTGCAGACAGAGGCCATGCAATAAAATGGAAGCGGAGGCTATCAGGAGAATTTCTTACTCAAAGATTGATTCCAACTGTCAGGGGAAAACGTACTTCTTCCCTAGCTGATTGTCCAAACCTACTTATCGCTATTTTGTATAAGGACATCACCATGGTTTCAAGGAACATTGTCCTAAGGAAAGCCCCTGTATCTAAGGAGAGCAATGGAGATCTCTATTGGCATAAAGGTCCTTGGGAGATCTGCAGCTTTCTAGAAGAGAATGGAGGAAAGAGAAGTAATTGTCAGTGTAAAAGCTGAATATTGAAATTAGCAGTCAAGAACACTTCACTCAAGATCAACTCTTCAGATATGAAGAGTTGTAATGAATGGAACAGTGACAGTGGCATCACAGACTCGTGCCTAGTCTGTGATGGTGAACTCTCCTACAAGAAAGTTCACTTCTTCCCATCTTCTTTATGGGAATTAATTCAACAACTTTAAATGGCACATTCAATACAGTATTTATCCACACAGAGTAAGTCAGACTTTTGATTTCAACATTTAAATTTCTCAAATCAGTTTGAGAAAGACAATCTCTTGGGTTTTAACTTTCCCATGAGGTAAGGGAGATAGATGTATGTGCACTTCACAAGCACAGAGAAAGAATTTGCAAGTAGGAGTGCTCAAAGTAAATGCGCCAAGGAAAGTGTGTAGGAGTCTTTTCCAGCAGCCTTGTTTTGTTTTGTTTTTTCTTTCCCTAAAACTCAGTCAATCTGAAGTGACCATTAAAAAAATCTCAGTCACAATGTATATGGATTTTGTTTTTCATAGTCACCTTAATTAGGGCCAAATTTCCAAACTAGTCCTGAATTTTTTCTCCTCTGATATTTTACCAAATGAATCAAAATCTACTCTGCTGATCTCCAACAAAATCTGTCTCTCCTTGAATTTCTCATGGAAATTCAACTTTATGATAATGTTTCATGTCGCTCTGAAGTCCATGCTAAATTCATTTAAATCAGAACTTTATGATTATGATGTCATTAATATAACATAAAGACCTTTATCTCACAAGTGAGCAAAAAGAAAGGATTACTGGAGAATTGCAAAGCCTCTCCACCTTAAAATGGACACAGGAAGAGATGATTTCTGTAGTAGGAAAAGCCAAATCTGTGCTACTTTAATCTGTGAGGGATACTATTAATTTGCTTTAATGCCAATTTACCAACCTACCAACCTTAGAGAGATGATATCTACCATATTTTCTCAATCCACGTGTGCACAGACTAACACACATGCACACTATTACACATTCATGCACACATTAACATACACTCACACACATGCACACACTAGCACACATTCATGTACACACTAACACACACATACTAACATGCACTGACATTCATGCACACACACACTCAACCCACACTAACACACATACAATCACACACACACACATACAAACACACACACACTCACTAACACACCATTATACCATGCTTCCTCTGCTGTGCTGTTCATTGTGCCATCTACATGTTTTATATTAATTATCAGCTCCCATGCATTGTTCCTCCCATATTAGATGAAAAATCTGCCCATTGAACCAACTATATGTTAAATATTATTAAATTATGCCTAAGGTGAACATATACAGTTTGTTCTTAACATTATTTCAAAAATAGCATTACGACTAGTACCATAATATTTTTACAATCCTGTACTTTATAAGTATTCTAGGCATGATATAAAACACATAGGAGAATGGTACAGACATATATGAAAGTAGAAGAGAATGGCGCTACATATCTATAAATGACACAAAGGAGAAATGTCAAAATGTACATACAGGAATTGCAAATTTTGATTTATAACAAAGTAACACCTCTAAAAAATATACTGTTAACAAGATAAAATTATTCCAGACTTTCATGATATTTTCCCTTTGACAACTTCACTGGAAATCTTCATATTCCAGGATAAGTAACCACATTACAAATTGCTATAATCATGTATCAATTTAGCTTGTTTCTAAGCTGCACAGAAATCAAATCAGACAAATTGCACATTTATGTATCAGGCTTTTTATCCCACTGTAAAATGTTTAGATTTATCACCATCATACTAATTATCGGTGGTTTATATGGATATATGAGTTATCTTTTATCCCACTGTTTCTGAATATTTGGTTTCTGCATTTTAGCTATTCTGAAAGAAGCTAATGTGAAAATTATCATAAAAGTTTGTGGTTCAAAGATATTATCTGTTTTAGTCTGTCTGATGAATATAAATGCTGTTGGAGAATATGTGCACATTTAACTTTATTAAAATTTCCAATAAATTTGTCACAATATTCAACCATTGTATACATTTAATTTAGCAATATGAATGTGTCCAATATTTTTAAGCTTAGTCATTATTTAAGGATAGTAATATCATTGTGTTTTGATTTTTTATTTTCATAATATTTTTGTGATTTTTGTGCTTATCTTAAAGATTTTTATATTTTTTACAGTTATTTTTAATTTTATTATTTTCTCCTAGTGTAAGCTGATGAAAATTTTGTCCCTCGGTTGTCTTCTAGAAGCTTCACATATTTAGACTCAATCTTCTCTTTGGGTCTCTGATATATATACATTTAATAATATATTGAATTATGCGTATTTATGGTTTTACCTAAATGGATATTCATTTTATTTAATTACAAGAGCATCATTTACTTAGAAAAATACAATTCTTGTTATATTAAGGCAGTATGATATTCATAAATCGATTTGAGTAGCTTCCAGAAGGAGAACTTTGCAATCATAATCAATGTCTCTTAATTATTCTTTTAGTTTGATTGATAGTTTGTAGTGACATGTTGATAGAATAATTGATCATGTTCTTAATTTTGTGTCCAGTTTTGAAAATAATATCATGAAAGAAAACATGTAATTCCTTGGGTAAGTCTCTACATATAGGTTACACAAATTAAATTCATGAGTGTTTTTTTTTTTTTTTTGTTGCCTGGTTTTATGCCAATAAGACCCAAATTAGAATCACTGGAGGAAATACTCCTCCACTGCTGGTGGGGCTGTAAGATGGTACAACCACTTTGGAAATCAGTCTGGAGGTTCCTCAGAAAACTGGACATGACACTTCTGGAGGACCCTGCTATACCTCTCCTGGGCATATACCCAAAGGATTCCTCGGCATGCAATAAAGACACATGATCCATTATGTTCATAGCAGCCTTATTTATAATAGCCAGAAGCTGGAAAGAACCCAGATGCCCCTCAAAGGAGGAATGGATACAGAAAATGTGGTATATTTACACAATGGCATACTACTCAGCAATTAGAAACAATGAATTCACAAAATTTTTAGGCAAATTGTTTGATCTGGAAAATATCATCCTAAGTGAGATAACCCAGTCACAAAAGAATACATATGGAATGCAATCTTTGATAAGTGGATATTAATTAGCCCAGAAGCCCTGAATACCCAAGGCACAAATCGCATAACAAATGACTCCCATGAAGAAGTATGGAGAGGGTCCTGATCCTGGAAAGGATCGATCTAGCATTGGAAGGGAATATAAGGACAGAGAAAAAGGAGGGAGGTGATTGGAGAATGGATGGAGAGAAGAAGGTTTATGGGACATATGGGGAGGGGGAATCCGGGAAAGGGGAAATCATTTGGAATGTAAACAAAGAATCACTGGAGAAGAGGAAGTCTGAATAGAAAGTGCCTCTGTAAGATAGGGCTGTAGGCAAGCCTGTAGGGCATTTTCTTAATTAATGGAGAAGGTTCCAATGCACTCTGAGTGGGAACAGCCCTGTACTGAACATTCTGAGTTTGAAAAGCCATAGTCTCAGAATTAAGAACTTATTTAACATTAAAAAATCTTGAAGTATCCCAAACTTCCCTGATCCTCACACTCGTTTAAAATACTTTATGGTGGACATGATATTTTTTATATTATTTTTTTCCATTCCACAAATTACCCCTCTTTCTGGTGCCCCCTTACCTTGAGTTCATCATTCAATCTCTCCTGTCCACTCCCCCCACCTCTGGAGGGAGCTCCCTCACCAGTCTACCCAACCCCATCTCACTTTGGCCAGCATCTCTCTTCCCTGGTGCATCCAGTTTCCATGCGATTAAGTGCTTCCTCTCTCACTTAAACCAGACAAGGCCCAGGCTCATGACCAGCCCTTGTATGTTCCTTGGTTGGTGGCTTAGTCTCTGGAAGTTTTGAGGGATCCAGGTTAGTTGACACTGTTGTTGTTCCTATGGTGTTACAATCCCCTTCAGCTCCTTCAGTCCTTCCCCAAATTCTTCAATAGAGTTTCCTGAAGTGGATATTAGCCGAACAGTTCAGAAGACCTACAATATAACTCAAAAACCTAAGGAAGCTTAACAAGAAGGAAGGCACAACAGTGCATAACTCAAACTCATTGAGAACCAGGAACAAAATTATCTTGGAAGGCAGAGGGAGGGAGAAACCTGGGTGGGAGTGGGAGGGAGAGGGGGGGAAGAAGGGCAGAATCATATATTAGGCAGACAGAAGAGAAGCCCAGAGGGCAAGGAGAACTAATTGAATTATGCAGCAGTGTGGAGTGCATGGCAGATTTTCTCTATAGAAAATCTAAGAGACCTGGCATGAAAGAGGCTACCAGGAGGAGATGGAACTAGAATAGATTACCTTGAATAGGTAGACATGGCCCAAAGTTGAGGCAGGGGACCACCCACCCATCTTCAAAATTTTAGACCCAGAATTGTTCCAGTCTAAAGAACATGCAGGGAGAAAAATGGAGCAGAGACTGAAAGAAAGGCCATGCAGTGACCAACCCAACTGGGGATCTATCCCATGCACGAACACCAAACCCGGATACTAGTACTGATGACATATTGTACAGGCAGGCAGGAGCCTGGCTTGGGCCCTCTGAAAGACCATACCAACAGCCTACTGAGACAAATGTAGATACTTCCAGCCAACCATTAGATTGGCATGCATGATTTTTAAAAGTGATTTGCATATGGTTTATAGTATCTGAATTTTTCATATGGAATGAATTCTGCTTCATAGCTCTGGACAAAAGAGCAGGAATCTTAAATACAGATGTCAGATTAGCTTATATGTCAAAATCAAAACGAAGATTAAAAAAAGAGAATTGATCATCTAGAGAAAAGCAAAAGGAATAATACCAGGAAGGAAGTGGAGAAGGGAGGGAAAACCAAAAGATGGAATGAAGGAAGGAATAAGAAAAGGAACGATGAATGAAGGAATTCAAAAGAGAAAGAAGGAAACCCACTTTTCATACTGTATGAGATCCAAAAATCGATTTGTCTTTGATGATGGACTAACATGTCAATTTCACATAAACTTATAAGAGAGAGACATAAAAGAAAAAAAATCTGTGAACGAAGCTTAACTAAAGGTCCTTTATGGGGCAATCAAAATGTAAAGGTCATGAAAGTAAAACATAAATTTGGCTTCATGAAACTTAAAGGCTCAACTTTTATTACACCAATAATAAAGTTTTCTATCTCTAGACAATCATTTCCATTCTAGCCGCATAAATGGACACATATTGATTTGAATTTCTTCTGTCTAGTGACAATATTGCTGTGAATTTGAGGCCAGTTCCCTTATATTGTGTTATGGTCTGCCCCCCCCCCATGGGGATTTTGGGTTAACGCTGGTGTTTTACTTATTTGGTTTTCTTATGGAAAGCATTACTTACAATTATTCGATGCCAATGTCCTGAGTTGATTTTTATTCTTCTGTTCTCAAATCAGATATGATAGGAGGCTGCCAGGCATGGAACTCATCACCTAAACTCAGGAAGCTCTCATTAATTTAGTCTTCACGGTGCTTTGAGATTTTATGTCAGTCTAAGAAAAGAGATGAAAGAATAGTTGTGTGAAAAGTTAGTAAGTGAAAAGCACCAGGGTCAAGTTAATTTCTAAGTCTACAAAAGTCCAGCTTCTGTGAAGTTGGCATTATACAACTTTTTTAGTATAGTTGGGACTTATTTTCATTTTTTAAAAAGATGCTTCTAAACACTCATGTTTTATGTCCATATTTAGCATAAGGCAAACTACTTAAAGTATAAGTCTTATCATGGCAATTACTTTTATAGCCATTAAAATCATTTCTCTTTACTAAGTGCTAAATAAAGGTTTCCCCATAAGCATCTTTTTTTGTGCTGTGTTTACTAGCTTATGTGCCTGGTCATGCTGTGGGATTATCCCTTAATTACAAGTTTAGCCTTGGCAGCCCAAATGAATAGGAAATCATGTTAAATCTCCAATCTGCCATGTCTCTTGTTCTTTTGCCAGTCAGGGTGGTTCTAATTGGGAAATAAATTTAAAATGCCTTCATGCAAATACCTTGGTGGAATAATTGCTATAAATACAAAATTTACACAAAAGATAAGTGAGGCCAAACAACTAAAAGAAAATTATGCATTACATGTTATGAGATTTCAGAATCAGATGCTGTATTTTTTAAGCATTCATTATACATTGACCAAAGCAGTATACAGATGGCAAATGCATTTGATGAATACTGATATTTTGAGGACTCAACAAATAGCAAGAATAATCGTGAATCTAATATAAACTAATTCATGAATATAGACAATGTTGATTGTATGTTTTGAAATTTTGGATGCAGAAGATATCTTATGGGTATACTTTATGCATTTTCAATCAAATGCTAACTAAGCTCCATGCTCACTCCATTCCACGAAAAATGAATAAGTATTAACATAGCATTGAAGATGTTGATCCTGTCCACAGTAGTTATTAAATGGTTCAATTGATTAGTTGAAATTTAATTTGCTTATAATGAGCCTGAAAGTATGAAATAGAAGTACTAATGCGATGTTATACATAATTCTATTATTGAAACTGAAAAGAGACTTTATATGTAATCTTATAATCAAAATATTTACTTTCACATTGACCTTTGGTGGCTGTTCTTTAAAAGTGCTCATATTTTAAATTTACATACTTATGTTTCTGATCTGCAATTTCCATTTGTTTAGAAAGAATGCTATCAATTAGGAGACAGCTGAGGACAAGAATCAATTAACTGACTCAAAGAAAATGAAGTTTGAAACTAAAGATTCAAACTCAACAGAGAGATAAATGTTGCCTAAGAGAGACATTCTAAAGAGATTCAGAAGGGACAGAGGGAGTCTGTAAGTGTATATTTATTTATGAAAATATTTAAACACTAAATTTTAATTATAATTTCTAATAACTGCTTAAATCATTAGAATGGCAACATTATCCCATGAAAATCTTGAATCCAGTTTTTTTATCCTATAGTCTTCCTTTGTTTGCTATTACATTTGTATTAGTGTAAAATATTCATCTGAAGTTCTTATTAAATCCAGGCATAATTTGATCTTTGCCTAAATTAAATGATACTCTGACTGGTTTTACTGGTGAATGCAAAACATCCTCATCCTGATTGGACCTCTCTGCAGTCCCCCTGAAGTCATATCATAGGATAGGTTAGAGTAGCCTGGAGCACAGTAGACTTTTTAATAACTTCATCAGTTCTTTCAAGGAGCTATCATTCACACTTTGATGTGCCTACATGGTTAGAAAAGTATGTCTCTGCCAATTCCAGAGAGGACCAGGAAACTTCCATTAACAACTTGACTCACCAGCAAAATGAATTTTCAGTTTTAGTTAGGACACAATTGCCCTGTGACGAGCAGGCTAATTACAACCTGCTTATAAACAGCGGACTAGTAAACACAAAAATCTTTTTTTTGGAAACCTAGTCCTTAAGAATTACATTATGGAATCATTTTTTTACTTTTATTTTGAGACAGGATTTTTCATTGGGCCCAAGGCGAGGCTTGGCCATTAATTCAGTCTTCCTCAATTTACCAGGTACTATCATATAAGAATGAAAGACCATATTTAGTAATAAAAGTTCTATGCATATAGTTACTACGATAACTCACTATGCTAAAATAATATACTATTATAAATGAAACAAAACGTTCTAACCTTCCTACTTTTAAAACGATAGTTATCTTAGCTAACCATTATTATTTGAACTTTGAACAAAATTGAGGGAATATGAGCAAGGGAATGAGTTATGCTTGTTTTGGAAATTTTCTGTGGAGATCTAAGGTTCCAAAGCCAAGTGCCCAGTGTCATTTAGCTTACCACAGAGCTCCTCCTTTTCTCTTTCATTCAATTAAGGTATTTTCTGAAGTGCTCTCATGATAATTTCTACATGCTACTGTAGTGATGGATTATTTTCTAATATCGATTACAATTTCCCAGTGTGTCATTGAGTTGCTGTTTCCTCAAACAATTCCATTTTCTACACTATTTCTTGTATGTATTTTGTTTAACTGAATCTCTCTGCTGAAATTACTGGTGATGGTCTCCTTATTCTGCATTGTCTTACATCAGTATAGGAAAAATGATTAATCTTTCTTTCTGGAAGTAGGAAAGAGACAACTGAACGCTTAACAGTAACAGTCTTATAGCTTTGTAAGAACTGAGTCTAGTTCATAGAGTTCTGCATCATCTACAGGTTTGTTCACAACCTTACAAGCCTCTGAATGCTTGTTCTCAATAAATTGCTTTACTTACCTAAACATCTATCTGCTCCTGCTCGTCCAGCAGTTGGACTCACCTTTCTTAAGTTGCCTTCTATGAGAATCCTTTTTATAATCTTTTTCTGACGTTTGGCTATACATGTATCCTATTTTTAAATGCTAATCCATGTAAGATTGGCATACATTTAGATTCATATTTGTACACATTTATTTTTTTACTTGATTGTATAATAAAAATAAGAACAGTCCCAAAACTTGACTCCATATTATTTAAAAGTCCACTAATCAAATTAAGATTAAAAAATGTAGATCAAAAGATTCTACACTTTAAAAAAAAGAATCTTTGTAAAGCCTATAACAGAACAAACAACAATCTTTACTGTCTAAAAATGACCGAATATTTCACAGGTGTGACATGAAGTTTATTATTTTAATATCTGTTGATATATACATCACAAAATTTATCTTAGTAATAATTATCATTTCTTCTTGATTATACATCTGAGAAACTAATCATTTCCCCATCAGTTTACACATAACCACAATGAGTAAGATCTTCTATAACTTTAATTGTGGTTATAGAGTTCTGGAACTTGATGTAGGTTTGATTATTGTGGTTCTGTGCCTCACACCCCTGGCTCTCAGAGATGTTATTGATTTTCTTTACAAGATAAAATAATTGAAAGACATTAAACTGTATGCATCTACAACTTGCACAAAATATCACCACAGAGTCAGAGCAGTATGACTCTCTAATTCAAATTTCACTGTCATCATTACAAGAATACAGTACTAGTTAGATCGCTGTTCTATGATTAACTTAAAATGATCTTAATTTTAATAAAAGTAAGCAGTCAAATGTATATTATGAATATTTAAAAAATATTATGTAACACAAAGTCAACAAAATATATTTAATAGTTGTCAATGGGACATATCTAGAAAATTTAATGTTTATATATGTTCAGATGACTTCAAATATTAAATTACAGCCAGACAAAAAAATTATAAGACCA
This sequence comes from Apodemus sylvaticus, assembly GCF_947179515.1. Lineage (NCBI taxonomy): Eukaryota > Metazoa > Chordata > Mammalia > Rodentia > Muridae > Apodemus > Apodemus sylvaticus. Next base: position 10,929,034 of record NC_067479.1, read on the forward strand.
TGCCAATGCCGTTACACAAGCACTTTGAGTGGAGCATAATTTTCAAAAATTATTTTTAACATCAGATAAACTAATATAAACACTAAAATTAATGGAAGCATAAGTCTTCTGAACTCTTTTCAGGCTGGATGAAAAAAGAGTCTAATAGTATTTATGTTTCACATTTTTAAGTAGATAAATTTATAAGTAGAAGAACAATCATCATGTAAATGGCAGACAAAGTGTGTTTGATATGGTGTTAACTTTTGCACCTCTGTTGATGTATTCCAAATGTTATTCTGGACAAAATGGAAATCAATACCTTACTGTGAATTTCAAATTAAACTATTTCATCCTAAATCCATATGATTTTTATAAAGGTTCTTAAGATTGACAAAAGTGTTCATAGAATAAATGAGGATTATTTTTCCCACGTATTTGTTTTGGCTTACCTATTATATTCCATATTATTTCAGAAATATTTTAATCTATATTTAAATAACAAAAGATAGAAATATATATTAATAAAACACAGAGATAAGGGGAGATTGCGAGGGCATACCCTGCCTGTGTCTTATTTTATTAACTATATATTTCATAATATATAATATATGGACTAAATATTGCTTCTATTTTGTCTTAATTACAATTGAGGCAAAATATTTTATACATCCAGTTCCTAAAACACTTATCAATTCAGTTATAGGAAAAGTCTACTTTAGAAAGGTCTACAGTGACCTGTGAAGCCCTACTAGATTTACTTCTATTAAAAGCATTCACAAATGTTTCTACTAAGTAAGATTCAGGTTTTCATTATTTATTTCAATACATATCATTTCTTATTTTGGCTCATGTTTTTCTAAATATTGCATATATATACAGATATATCATGTTATAATAAATCATCTAGCTGTGAAATGTTGATTCTTGTTCAGTCAGTTTCAAACATGAGATATACGAATTTATAAAATATTGATTTGTCATTATCTTTCACTAGCATCTAAATGGAACTATACTTTCTAAGTTTTATAAGGTAAAGAGTCTACAATATTCTACTTATAAGATAAAGTCCCATTTTATTACTTGACTAGAAAAGAATGTTTTTTTGTGTTAAATAGCTATCTTTCCAACTGAAACCTTCAACTTATATTTTCATTTTAGTTTATGTGTTTGGATGTTTTGACTTCATAAATGTATGCACAATCTGTGAACAATTTATCCAAGGATGACAGACAAGGGCATCAGAATCCATGAGGTTGATATTACAGATTGTTGTGAGCTATGCTGAGGGTAATGGGAAATGGATCCAGGTCCTCTGGAAGAGCAAATAGTCCTCTTAAACGCTGACCCATCATTCCAGAACATTTTTCTTTTTCTACTTGGCTGTCATGTCACAGAAGAAAACTGTTCTTTGTTTGTTTGTTTGTTTGTTTCTTTCTTTCTTTCTTTCTTTCTTTCTTCTTTCTTTCTTTCTTTCTTTCTTTCTTTCTTTCTTTCTTTTTTTTTTTTTTGTGGGAGGGGGTTTTGAGACAGGGTTTCTCTGTGTATTTCTGGCTGTCCTGGAACTCACTCTGTAGACCAGGCTGGCCTCGAACTCAGAAATCTGCCTGCCTCTGCCTCCCAAGTGCTAGGTTTAAAGGCGTGTGCCACCACTGCCCAGCAAAATATGTAGCCCAGGCTGGCCTCGAACCCAGGTGGCGTGTGCCACTTCTGCCTCCTTCAGCAAATCCTACCGGCGTGTGCCACCACAACCGGCTGTTCTTTGTCACTTTGTCTACATATATAAATGTGGACCCTTGAAACTTAGTATGGTCCATATCGAGCTAAGGCTAGAAGCCCTGGAGACCCTGAAAGGATGGTAGGAGATTTGCCTGCTCCTGAGCACCAGGACCCTGTCACTAGCTGCAGCCACCCGCCCCCATAGATTTGTAGACATGAGTCACATAAGGGCAATGCCCCAACACCTCAACATGTAGAGGACATGACCACAGTTCATGTAGGCTCACGACAAGTCTCAGTATGGAGATACTAATGATGTACATAGAGGTCTGGAAGGCTTACCCACAAGCCTTCCTTTCTGGAAATGCCTCCCTGAAAAAGGTTTTTAATCTTAGAGCCACCCTGAGAAGCGGGGTATGATTTTACACATCGCTTTCCGCCATGGCAATAAATGTCTTAAAAGGACGGTCTGTCTCATTTCATCAGGATCCACCTTGAGGAGCCATGGAGAAGACCTTTGCCTATCGAGCTACCAACAGCCACCAAGCTCAAGTACGCCACCTTCAAGCCAAGGACTCTCCTGGTGGGACCAGCCAGAGCTCCCCTCTCTTCCCGTCCCTGCCGGATCCAGCCCACCGGCCTCCACTCCATTCTCAGCTCTTCCACAGCTCCCAGCAGCGCCTGGATGTTCAAGAGCCTGAGAACAGACTGCTCCAGCCTCATCCCAGGCCAGCTGTGGTGTCCCATGCCTCAGAGTATGCTTTCTCACCACTTAGCTGTGTCCCAGGGCTTCCCCACGGCCCAACTCCTGCCTGCAACAGCTTGGTGTAAGTGAGGTCAACTCCCATGCCCTGTCGTCCCGCTTGACCAGCAGTGCCCTGTGGCAAAGCAAACGCAGGACCCGCAACCCTACATATAAAGACATAGGAGAATAACAAGTTTTGTTGTAGAGAAATTTTAATCCAGCAACATGGCTACTCGGGCAAGTGATCACATCCAAAGGCTTTCTAGGTATGTGTGATCCAGCTGAAATGCAGATAGGACACACACCTTTAATCCCTTTGGCTAGAATACAGACACACCTTTCATCCCAAGCAATGAAGGTATAGTTTGTAGACGGAAGCATCCATGTTTGAAAGTGACATCTAATTGGTGGGCAGACAAAGTGACAAATCAGAGAAAGATTTGATAGTTTGAGTTAGAGATGGGATACGTCGTGAAAACAGACAGACAAGAGAGACAGACAGACAGACAGGAGTCTCTACTTAAGAGCAGGATACACACACACACACACACACACACACACACACGAGGAGAGAGTGTGAGAGAGAGAGAGACAGAGACAGAGAGACAGACAGAGACAGAGAGAGAGAGATGCAGCTCAGTTGGATGTTTTCGAGATAGTTAAATTCCTGCAGTTCCATTCGGTTCTGTTTATTTCTTGCAGTCAGTGCAGTTCAGTTATTCAGTTCATGGAATTCAGAGGCTGCAAGCAGATCAGTTCTGTCAGCAGCCAAGAGAGAAGTCAGTTAAAATCAATCAACTTGAAGAGGAGTTTTGAGCCACAACAGCTGAGTTAAAACAGTCAGCCAGATTTTAGAAACAACTAGAAAGGGTGAGCTTATTAGCAGCGAGCCTCTGAGACAACAATTACAATGATGAATAAAAACCACTTTTACAAGTTGTTGCAGTTTTAAACTTATATTTTCAACGCTTCTATTGTATGCTAAAGGCACATTTTTGAGGGTTGTCTTATATTCATGCAAATAGATTTAGAATGCTGATTTGTATATATACATTATTTTTCTATTATTTTCATAAATTAATTTCTGCATAAAAAACAACAAAAATATTATGTCTCTCTCAAAAGTAAATGAGAAGTAAACTAGATCTAATTAGTTTAAAATCATGACTTTTTTTTAAAAAAATCTTTCCCATGAGGGTGAGGTCATATAGTTGGTTTACTGCATTAAGCATAATTTCTACTGTGTCTCTCACATTATAGTAGATGGAAAATTTTATTTTCTGGGGATGATGAATAACATTACTTTATGCACATATGATCCAAATCTTGTAGGCAGATACCTCTGCTTTCTACTGCTTTCAGTTCTGTATATGTGCTCATAAATGGAATTATTGAGAACATAAAAAGTTCAGTTTCTACAATTAGATAGAATTCTGAAAAGAAAAGGTGTTGATCTAAGGGTACCAAACTCCAGTTAGAATAATCTTTAGGGAGCTGCTGTGCAGAATGTTCATCATTATGTATTAAAACATTTCATGCTACAGTAGGCACATTGGGATTTTAAAAATTTTTGCCAATAAGTATGTGAATAATGCTTCTAACATGTTAATTAATTGCTTCTCAATCTAACTTTATCAAAATAACTCATTGTACCCTTTAAATGCAATTTATTGATAAAAATGAGTGAACTATCAGCAAGTTAACACGCCGATTTCTCTTGTTTTGTTTTTCCTTTTGGCCCAGGTTTGAATTGTTTTATACCAATAACAAAAAGATTGCACATTTTAGGGTAGATCTTCGTAATGTTTTCTTTATATTATCTCTTTCTCTGATGGCTGATAGAGATTTCAGCATTTTATAGTTACAGAGACATTCCTTTTGTATATCTAGAAGAGGATACTTACTTGCATTACAGTAGTTAGAGTTGCCTTTAAATCCAACATCATGATTATATTCAACAGTTTTCAAAGGATTTTACTGTCTCTATTTCTCATCTCATAGGGACACTGGGTTATAGATGCATGCGTCTGAGTCCAGATTCATGTGGGAATTTAGGAGTCAAGCTGAGGTTGTCATCCTCTAGCAACAAGTGCAACCTCAGACCAGTCTCTTACCCAAAATCTAGTACTTAAATGATACATATTTTGTATTTTTAGTCATTGACAACACATCTTTCTTACATATTTTGCAAATAGTAGTTTCCCTTGAGTTATATATGATATATTTCAAACTCGCAATGAATGCTTGAAACCACAAAGTACTGAACCCTGTCAATTCCTGATACTTGTGTAATCATGAGAAAATGACCTAGGACTCATCTTTTATTAAGAGAAATACTATAGTAATAAAATTTAATATTAAAAACAATATACAATATTAAAACTATTACTAACATTACTAACAAGCTAATTCTGTGTTATAGAGCAAGTAGTAAGTAAAATAAGGTATTATTTGATGTGCTAGCAGGCCAGTCAGTCTAATATCCTAGACTCAATAGTACCTAGTGGCAAAAGCGTCAATATTGTTGGTTACCATTACATTACAGTTCTCTCTCTCTCTCTCTCTCTCTCTCTCTCTCTCTCTCTCTCTCTCTTCTCTCTCTCTCTCTCTCCTCTCTCTCTCTCTCTCACTTACTTACTCTCTCTCTCAAACACAAAAACACATATACACAAAAACACATGCACACACAAATACACACACACACATACATACATACACAGAGAGAGAGAATTGTGAATGACAATGACTAATAATATATTTTTAAGATACTCATTTAGGTTATTTGAAATTTTGTATACTGACACAAATCAAGACCAAACTGTTACCATAATGAATGCTTTATGTATTTGTTTGATGAGGTAGGAAAATTTTCAGTTTGAGGTCAGCCAGGCTGAACAATTTAGTCAGATCCTGAAACAAAACAAAGCAACACATGCAGAAAAACTCATAAAAGTGTTATTTTGTCCTACTTTCAAATTTATAATATAATGTGGGATGTGATCCAAACGTTTTCCCTCAAAGGCTTCATAGGTGCTTCACAGGCTTTCTGGAAACAGAGCGAACTGGTGTACAGGAATTCATTGAGCAGTGTGTAAATAGTGCTAAATGGTCCGTGGGATTTCATTTACTTTTAGAAAATGTGTTTATTCAGGAAACAGATAAGCACATCAGCAGCTTTATCCCACCCACATCTAAGGCTGCCCTTCTGTGTTGCTTCTAAAAGTTAGATTTCTTGTAAAAGTTAGTTAACTAACAGGAGGAACTATCACATCTTACTTTTATTTACTTTTATAAATTTGATTAGTAATGCCCAGAATAGTTCTCTTCTTGTGCAAGCTCACTAATTGAATCTGTGTCAGTCATACTAGAAGCATTCTCTTGACTCCTAATTCAGCATGTCTTTCACACAGACCGCTTCTTCACCTGCATTTCTCCTGAGTATTGCTTTTCTTTTCATAAGTGATTCCAATAATCCCTAATGATTGACTGTGTGTATTCTTTGGGATTTCCAGATTGACTTTCTACCTTTGAAGCTTATCACTTCAGAGAGGCAATATGCTCCATTGATTTTTTTCCCTCCTAAATTTACTGAATGATTCATGGCATCTATCACACTCTTTTTATTTTCAAGTAAGTGGTAAAATGATAAGATTCAAATTTATAATTTGACTTCATTTTTCTAATATATGTACATATGTATATTTTACTAATCTGTAATATAGTTATGTAATATTCTATATATCTAGTGCATATGAGTGTTTACATGAATGTGGGTGTGGGTATGTTCTTTATTATTATCTTATTTTTTGAAATAAAATCTCTCATCAAACCTAAAAATGCAGTTACCTGTCAAGATTAGCCAGCCTGCAAAACTCCAACCATCCTACTGTCTCTCCTCCCCCATTGCTAATATTGCAGGCATTTGTGTTTTTACTTAGGTTTTAAATCACATCCTCATATTTATATGACAAGTATTTTACTGATTGGGCACTCTCTATTGTTTTCATTAACAATATTGAATATTTCTCTTAGGACTTTAGAAAGACAGACAAGTATACTCTTCCTCAGAACACATAAGGAAAGTAAAGGGCTACTGCTACTAAAATATGCATTTCCCCCTCTAAGGCAGGCACATCTCTTCTTGGAAACACAGTCGAGAGATTGAAGTAATTTGTGCTTTAGGTACAAGTGAAATATGAAACTGGCTCTTATCATCTTATTGTGGTTTTTTGAACACAGAATTTGAGAAACGTTCTCACTGTTTTTAGTTGTCCATTGGCTGTCAGTTTGGGGGGAGAAAAAAACAAATCAACCAAAAAAAAGCCTCTAGGTGTTTCATGTTGTGTGAGTTGCTGCTGTGTTTCCATCTATCTATTCTTGGCATCTCATGTTTCTTAACGCTGACAGACATGCTACATTCATACATCCAATCAAAGACATCAAATGCTTTCCTCCTGAACTTTGACTCTGTGTGTGTGTACCGACTCATGCATATATCTGTGTGGAGAAATGTGTTTTTTGTATGCAACTGTGGAGGGTAGGGGAGGTAAAATGAGTATTGTTCTACAATCCACTCCATTATATTTCGACATGAGATCTCATTGGTTGACTGAGCACTATTTGGCTAAACTGGTTGGCCAGAAAACTTCAATAATCCTGTTATTGCCTCCCAGTGTGCATTAAAGGTGCATGTGACCACGGATTTTGACACAGGTTCTGGGGGTCTGAACTCAGGTCTCACACCAGTACAGCAAACACATAATCCCTAATTCCTAATTATTCCTTTTTATTTCTTTTCCTTCTTGTTGAAAATGTATTCTTCTGCCATACAATGAATCCCTATCACAGGTTCCCCTTCCTCCACTCCATCTAGTTCCTCACCATTTCCCTTTTACCCAAGATTCACTCTTCCTCTATTTCCCTTCAGAACGGAGAATCCTCCAACAGACAACAGCCAAACATGACAAAACTCAATAAAATAATACAAGGTAAAAACACTCATATTGAGGATAAATAAGGCAACCTATAGAAGAAAAAAGAGTCCCAGAGCAGACAAAGGAGTCAGAGATACCTGTTCCTACAGTTAGGGGTCCCACAAAAACACCATGCTAAGAGCTGCAGCTTACATGCAGAAGACCTAGTGTAGGCACATGCTTGATTCTGTAGTCTCTGTGAGCCCATCAAAGCCCTGCTTAGTTGATTCAGTGCGTCAGAATCTGCTAGTGTCTGCAATATCCCCAAAATCCTGATTCCTACATTCTTTCCTCCCTCTCTTCCACAAGGTTCCCAAAACTCCTAAAGGGAATAATTCAATAGAGATCTCCACTCTGACTTCCCAAAATACTCATATTGACTATTTCCAATGGCCAATATTTCTGTGATTTTGCTGTTAGTTAAATTATTATCATTTGAGTATATATTCATGACAATGATAGTACAGTTATGAAACTTGAGGAAACATAAGGTTTAAGAATGTTAAAAGACATAATCAACTGAACTCTTAAATTCATATCTTGTGTTACTTCTAAATGAACTGCATATTCTTTTTCCATAATTAATAAACCACTTACTTAAATTTTCAGGATTATTGACAACTTTTAACTGAATAGACTATATAATAAACAATATTTGTATAATCATTCGAATCATCAAAGGGATATTAAAAAGTATGATACATATATGTTATCAGTTTAATATATTCAAGGTATTTGTTTTACATTGTAACTAGTCTTAGATACAGTGGATATGTGACTCTTCAAGAAAAAGCAGGTAAAATTCATTTTTTATAGAGTTAATTGATCAGAAATGTTCATAATTATTTCATATTTTTGAAGTCATTAAAAGATTTTTTAAAGAACATGTTTTTGTTTTATTTCATTTTTAATCATTTCCATTTTGGACCATTGACATTAGTCTACTTTTACCAACAAATTTATTTGCTTCTATGCTTTCACATACAGAAATGATTTCACAGTTAATGACTTCAATGGAAATGACATAAAAGTAATGTTGCATTATGGACGTATGGCAAAAGTAATCAAAACAAGATTCTCAGGCCAAATTTGGCTTTCATTTAATTTCTTCATATTTATTAGTTCACAGTTGGATTCAATAGTTGGCCAATGTTTATAGCTTTTTTTATGTGTTAATACCAGATCAAATACCTGTGAAACACTACATGATTTTCAAAGTCCAAAAAGTTTATTTATGTCTTCTTGAATGAACTTTGCTGTTCCTATCTTTTAGAAAACAGTGCAATTATTCTTATTATACACCAGAGACAAGGAAAGCTGAGAGTAATAAGCATGTGTTTTAGAACTCAAAAATAAATCAAATCTCCATTCACTGTTCAACTTTTATTTTAGAAGACGCAAAGTGATCAAGGGGAATTATAAGTAGAAAAAACATGTATTTGATGAGTCGAAGAACTGTGAGACTTCATATAAGGGAGTGATATCCATAAATGAGGTTTGACTACTCTATCTTACCAATGGGAGTGGCTTAGAAAATGCAAATAGAAGATGAAATTAGAAATTATGTTTGAAGTACAGAGCTAATGTACTTTAGAGGTTATCAATCAAGGCAGTATGAAGTCTATTGAAGCTTCTCAGGAGGCAGTCTAATAACCGAAGTCATAGTAGGAAAGAGTAAACTGAGTACTGATAGTAGTCATGGACAGAATGAAGGGACTATTTGCATAAACATATGTTATGAAAATAAATAATACAGAGAGATTTCTAGTATTTGGCTTAAAGGATTATTTGTAGTATAGTCTCTAATACATATAACAATATTAAAACAACCCAGTGAGTATTCTAGATTATGGAGTCAGGGTTAATTCTCTGTTGAAATGTTGAGTTTGATGGCACAAATACATTTGAAAGAATTTAATATATCCTTCTAGGAATTTGGATATCTCTGTATTTCAAAACTGGTTTAAATCACTTTAGATAATGTACATACTGAGGAATGCAGAGTTTACCAAACTGGTAAATGTCCATGTTGCATTGACAAGATTGATTTCATATCTAGAGATCATTCTGTTAACAACTGGGGTCATTCTGTTCCCATTTGTGTTATATATGTTTCAAGTAATTAAAGTCTTATTTACTGGGTTTTCCTTCTTTCATTTTCAAACTAAGAATATAAAGGAGAAATGGATGCTTACTGGGTGACAGCGGAGAGTATGGTCACAAGCTGAATTATCAAGGGACAAGCATAACTAAATCAATCTGAAAGTCATTGACAAAGAGACTAGAGAAGACTATAAAGAATGTCACTCTACAGAAAACTGTGAAAGGCATAATTACTTTATTAGCATTAGTTGTGTGATCAATTCCAACAAATCAGCCACACTCAAAGATGATGCCTTGGTAATTCCTGTAGTCTTAGATCTACAAAGCCATATGCACATAGTTGGTACTTTATCAATTATAATTCCTTATTATACCAACCTCAGAATCTGCACTATCTGCCACAGATTTATTTATTTATTATTTTTTATTCGATAGATTCTTTATTTACACTTCAAATGATTTCCCCTTTCCTGGATTCCCTGTTCCTGAAAGTCCCATAAGCCATCTTCCCTCCCCTTGTTCCCCCAATCCACCCCCTCCAAATTTCTTGTCCTGGTATTCCCCTACACTGCTGCATTGAGCCTTTCCAGGACCAGGGGCCACTCCTTTTTCTTCTTGGTCATCATTTGATATGTGAATTGTGTCTTGGGTATTCCAAGCTTCTAAGCTAATATCCCCTTATCATTGAGTGCTACCATGAGTGTTCTTTTGAGACTAGGTTACCTCCCTTAGGATCATAGTCTCTAATTCCATCTATTTGTCTAAGAATTTTATGAATTCGTTGTTTTTAATGGCTGAATAGTACTCCATTGTGTATATATACCATATTTTCTGTATCCATTCCTTCAATGAGGGATGTCTGGGTTCTTTCCAGCTTCTGGCTCTTATAAATAGGGCTCCTATGAACATAGTGGAGCATGTGTCCTTATTACATGCTGGGGAATCCTCTCGGTATATACCCAGGAGTGGTATAGCAGGGTCCTCTGGAAGTATCATTCCAAGTTTTCTGAGGAACCACAAGACTGATTTCCAGAGTGGTTGTACCAGCTTGCAACCCCACCAGCAGTGGAGGAGTGTTCCTCTTTTCCCACATCCTCGCCAGCACCTGTTTTCTCCTGAGTTTATGATCTTAGCCATTCTGACTGGTATGAGGTGAAATCTCAGGGTCCTTTTGATTTGTATTATCCTGATGACTAAGGATGCTGAACATTTCTTTAGGTGCTTCTTCACTATTCAATATTCCTCAGGTGAAAATTCTTTGTTTAGCTTTATACCCCATTTTTAATGGGGTTATTTGGCTCTCTGAAGTCTACGTTCTTTGTATATCTTGGATATTAGCCCTCTGTTAGATGTAAAGTTTTCTCAATTTGTTGGTTGCCATTTTGTCATTTTGACAATGTCCTTTGCCTTACAGAAACTCAGTAATTTTATAAGGTCCCATTTGTCAATTCTTGATCTTAGAGCATAAGCTATTGGTGTTTTGTTCAGGAACTTTTCCCTGTGACCATGTCCTCAAGGGACTTCCCCAGTTTCTTTTCTATTAGTTTCAGTGTGTCTGGCTTTATGTGGAGATTCTTGATCCACTTGGAGTTGAACTTAGTACAAGGAGATAAGAATGGATCAATTTGCATTCTTCTGCATGCTGACCCCCAGTTGAACCAGCACCATTTGTTGAAAAGGCTATCTTTTTTCCACTGGATGGTTTCACCTCCTTTGTCAAAGATGAAGTGACCATAGGTGTGTGGGTTCATTTCTGGGTCTTCAATCCTATTCCATTGATCTACCTTCCTCTATCTGTATCAATACCATGCAGTTTTTAACACTATTGCTCTGTAGTGCTGCTTGAGGTCCAGGATACTGATGACCCCAGAGGTCCTTTTATCGTTGAGAATAGTTTTAGCTACCCTGGGCTTTTTTTTGTAATTCCAGATGAATTTAGGATTGCTCTTTCTAACTCTATGAAAAACTGAGTTGGGATTTTGATGGGGATTGCATTGAATCAGTAGATTGCTTTTGGAAAGATGGCCATTTTAACTATATTAATCCTGCCAAGCCATGAGCATGGCAGATTTTTCCATTTTCTGAGGTCTTCTTCCATTTCCTTCTTCACAGATGTGAAGTTCTTCTTCTACAGATCTTTCACTTGTTTGTTTAGAGTCACACCAAGATACTTTATTTTGTTTGTAGCTATTGTGAAGGGTGTCATTTCCCTAATTTCTTTATCAGCCTGCTTATGCTTTGAGTATAGGAAGGCTACTGATTTGCTTGAGTTAATTTTATAACCAGCCACTTTGCTAAAGTTGTTTATCAGCTTTAGGAGTTCTCTGGTAGAGATTTTTGGGTCACTTAAGTATACTATCATATCATCGGCAAATAGTGATAATTTGACTTCTTCCTTTCAAATTTGTATTCCTTTGACCTCCTTGTGTTGTCTAATTGCTCTAGCTAGAACTTCAAGTACTATATTGAATAAATATGGAGAGAGAGGGCAGCCTTGTCTAGTCCCTGATTTTAGTGGGATTGCTTCAAGTTTCTCTCCATTTAGTTTGATATTGGCTACTTGTTTGCTGAATACTGCTTTTATTATGTTTAGGTATAGGCCTTGAATTCCTGTTCTTTCTGAGACTTTTAACATGAAAGAATGCTGAATTTTATTAAGTGCTTTTTCAACATCTAATGAAATGATCATGTGTTTTTTGTTTTTTGTTTAGTTTGTTTATGTAGTGGATTACATTGACGGATTTCCATATATTGAACCATCTCTACATCCCTGGGATGAAGCCTACTTGTTCATGGTGAATGACCATTTTGATGTGTTCTTGGATTCTGTTGGCTAGAATTTTATTGAGTATTTTTGCATCTACATTCACAAGGGAAATTGTTCTAAAGCTCTCTTTTTTTTTGTTAAATCATTGTGTGGTTTTGGTATCGGTGAAACTGTAGCTTCATAGAATGAGTTGGGTAATGTTCCTTCTGTTTCTTTTTTTTTATATATATATATATATATATATCAGCAAAGTGGATGGTTATAAAATCAATTCAAGCAAATCAGTAGCCTTCCTATACCCAAAGGATAAACAAGCTGAGAAAGAAATTAGGGAAATGACACCCTTCACAATAGCCACAAACAATATAAAGTATCTTGGTATGACTCCAAACAAACAAGTGAAAGATCTGTAGGAGAAAAACTTCATGTCTCTGAAGAAGGAAACCGAAGAAGCCCTCAGAAAATGGAAAAATCTTCCATGCTCATGGATTAGCAGGATTAATATAGTAAAAATAGACATCTTGCCAAAAGTAATCTACTGATTCAATGCAATCCACATCAAAATCCCAACTCAGTTCTTCATAAAGTTAGAAAGAGCAATTCTAAATTCATCTGGAATAACAACAACAACAAACAAAAAAAAAGCCCAGGATAGCTAAAACTATTCTCAACAGTAAAAGAACCTCTGGGGTCATCAGTATCCTGGACCTCAAGCAGCACTACAGAGCAATAGTGATAAAAACTGCATGGTATTGATACAGATAGAGGAAGGTAGATCAATGGAATAGGATTGAAGACCCAGAAATGAACCCACACACCTATGGTCACTTCATCTTTGACAAAGGAGGTGAAACCATCCAGTGGAAAAAAGATAGCCTTTTCAACAAATGGTACTCATTCCACTGGAGGTCAGCATGCAGAAGAATGCAAATTGATCCATTCTTATCTTCTTGTATTAAGCTCAACTCCAAGTGGATCAAGAATCTCCACATAAAACTAATAGAAAAGAAACTGGGGAAGTCCCTTGAGGACAAGGTCACAGGGAAAAGTTCCTGAACAGAACACCAATAGCTTATGCTCTAAGATCAAGAATTAACAAATGGGACCTCATAAAATTACAAAGTTTCTGCAAGTCAAAGGACACTGTCAAGCAGACAAAATGTCAACCAACAAATTGGGAAAGGATCTTCGCCAACCCTACATCCAACAGAGGGCTAATATTCAATATATACTAAGAACTCAAGAAGTTAGGCTCCAGAGAGCCAAATAACCCTATTAAAAATGGGTATAGAGCTAAACAAAGATTTTTCACCTGAAGAAATTTGAATGCCTGAGAATCACATTAAAAAAATAATCCTTTTGTTTTTATTTTGTGGAATAGTTTGAACAGTATTGCTATTAGGTCTCCTTTGAAGGTCTGATACAATTCTGCACTAAAACCATCTGGTCCTGTGCTTCTTTGGTTGTGAGATTGTCAATGACCACTTCTATTACTTTAGGGGTTATGGGACCATTTAGATGGTGTATCTGATCCTGATTAAACTTTGGTACTTCGTATCTGTCTAGGAGCTTTTACATTTCCTCCAGATTTTCCAGTTGTGTTGAGTAAAGGGTTTTGTATTATGATCTGATAATTTTTTGAATTTCCTCAGCTTTTATTGTTATTTCTCCCTTTTTATTTCTGATTTTGTTAATTTGGATGCTGTCTTTGTACCCTCTGGTTAGTCTATCTAAAGGTTTATCTATCTTGGTGATTTTCTCAAAGAACCAGCTCCTGGTTTTGTTGATTCTTTGTAAAGTTCTTTTTGTTTCTACTTGGTTGATTTCAGCCCTGAGTTTGATGATTTCCTTCCTTCTACTCCTCTTGGGTGTTTTAGCTTCTTTTTGCTTTGTGTGCTGTTAAGCTGCTAGTGTATGCTCTCTCCAACTTCTTTTTGGAGGCACTCAGAGCTATGAGTTTTCCTCTTAGCACTGCTTTCAATGTGACCCATAAATTTGGGTAAGTTGTGCCTTCATTTTCATTAAATTCTAAAAATTTTTTGATTTCTTTCCTTATTTCTTCCTTGACCAAGGTATCATTGAGTAGAGTATTGTTCAACTTCCATGTGTCTGTAGGCTTTCTGTTGTTTTTGTTGCTATTGAAGAATACCCTTATTCCATAGTGATCTGATAGGAGGCATGGAATTAAATCCATTTGGTCCAAAACTCTGTTAATTTCACTGTGTCTCTATTTAGTTTGTGTTTCTGATCTGTCCATTGAAGACTGGGGTGTTTAAGTCACCCCAAATTATTGTGTGGGGTATGATGTGTGCTTTAAGCTTTAGTAAAGTTTCCTTTGTGAATGTGGGTACCATTGTATTTGGGGCACAGGTGTTCAAAATTGAGAGTTCTTCCTGGTAGATTTTTCCTTTGATGCATATAAATTGTCCTTTTGTGTCTTTTTTGATAACTTTGGTTGAAAGTCTATTTTGTTGGATATTAGAATGGCTACTCTAGCTTGTTTCTGTGACCATTTGTGTTTTGATCTAATTACATAGACATTAGATATTTTTAGAGGGTATTCATGTGGCAGCATTTGATGGTTAGATAGTATTTGGTTAATTTTCTTCAATGTTAGCCATTTGTCCTAACACAATATTTATCATTCAGTAGGTAACTATGCAGACATGCTTTCACTCACATACATATAATCACCCAGCAATATTAATAGAACAATGTAAAGAAGAAGCATCAGCAGAAGCTGAATTGGGTGTCTGTGCTCCATCACTTCTTTCTATTTTCTCTCATCTCATCCTCTTCTTCATTTTCGTTAGGCTTTGTTTTGTTTTGTTTTTCTTTTTCCCTTTTCCAGCCTCTATCTTCTTCCCCATAGATCTCTGTCATATTTCCTTCCTATCCTGGCCACCATCATGAACAAACTGAAATATAAAGGATAAGAAAACAAGCCTTGGAGTTTCAAGTGCTGAAACCCAAAACTGAATTGCAGGACAGCCACTGGAGCAATGTCACACTCTCTAACAGAAAATGCAAGCTGTGTGTTGAATGTCAACCAGATCTCCCTATATTGCCTTCCCTTCTCTTTTTTGTTGTTAGGCCTTGTGTTTGAGCTTAGTAATAAAATAGTGCAAACTTTATAACTGGATAGGCCAATCTGAGTGTCAAAGCACCTCTGTGAACCTATTAAAGGCTGTCTAACTGCATGCCAAGTCCTGCATGGCCTTGGTGGGGGTAGCCCCTGGGACTGGGACAACAGGGCAGGTGCATTGTAAGTGTAAAAGGCTGCAGTGGCAGTAAGCCTTGTTTATATAATGTGCATAATTATTGCTCCTCCTTTAAGGATTGTCCTCCCTGCTAATGTAATGGCTCCATGAAATCAGAGACACTGTGAGTCTAGGAGATGAATGTGTTGCTAATGTCTTAGTATAATGGTAAATGTTGAGACCTTTGGGACAGGCCTTAAGGCTGTGGAAAAGAACTCTAAAAACACGAGTTCAAAAGATCTATAATTTTTCAACTATGCAAATTATAAGGAGCTGATATGAATCATATGAGGGACTTCACAATTCTAAAAAACAGAAGCAGCTGTGCTGTAAGCCAACTTGTCAGAAAGATACTAAGGAAGGAGATAAAGCCTTCAGGGGATAGCAGGAGTTCCCACCCACCTAAGCTTTGTATTGTTGTTGTTGTTGTTCTTTATGCTTACAAAAGCAGGCAGATTCCAGGATTCTGCATTCACCTGGGTACAGGCAAGGTTTGGCCCAGGCAGAATAGATATGCAAATTTCAGGGTGGGGTTCCAACCAGCTATCTTATCTTCTGTGTGCTTAACAAAGGCACTGAATTCTATTGCAATGTTTAAAAAAAAAAATGCATGTGCTTACTATTTCCAGAATCAAAAAGCTGAGGTTATGTAATGCTGGTTAATAGGACAATTAAAAGAGTAGCTAGAGTAAATGACTGGGTTGGTATATAAAAAGAAAGACTGGGCTTATAATCTACAAGAGAAGTGCTATCTAGAGATTTTTTTTTTTAAGAATAGCAGGAAAGAATTGCTTGGAGAACTGTCTAGAGCTGAATGTAGAGAGAGAACAGTCTGTAGATCTCCTGAGAAATAGAACAGAGAAAACAGCAGTCTGGAGAGGTTGGACCCATGATTTGACTTCAAGTCATTTGTATTTACTGCTCTGAGACACCCATTCTCTAAGAAGCACTTTCCAACTAAGGCTGTTCCATGGTGGCAGAACACATGAAAGCAAAGACAATGAAGAGATGGGTCAATATTTATTATATATGTCTATGTGTGAATAGTATTTAAGTCTTTAAATCATAATTAAGGATTTGCATTTGTGACTGCAATGAGAAAGCTACACATAACATCAACCCTGAAGGATTTAACTAGTGCTGTGGGCATGGTAAGGATGAATAGTAAATTATTTTATAATTTTGAGAATCACTTCATTTTATTTAAACCCACTGTAGGATAATAAGTTTTGCCTAATAGTATTTACCATATTCATTTTCAAGATACTAATATATTATCATATAATAGAGCCTTTTGAATAAAATTAACTATAAGAAAACCTTTTATTTCCTATCTCATGGGCTCTCTTAATTACTGTGGTTTAGCAGAAATTATTTTGCCCTAAACCAAGTGTTTAAATTTTCTGTAGTTCATCATTATAAACAAAAGAAAACGATTGTGTAGTTTACTCATTCCTTAAGGGAGAAGCTCTGTTTACTACAGAGACTTGCCTGAAACTCCCCGGTTGATTAATGATTTAAAAAAAATCATTTTATTGACTTTATATTAATGTTTGCTTACTTTCCATTTCCCATTAAGACAATGCCTCAAGCTTAAATACATTATTCAGCCATATATTTTCAGAAGCAAACTGTCGTTTTCTTCTATGTTTCTTACATATGTAGTTGATTCTCTTTTATGCAAATATAAAGTGATCAGGGCAACACTATAACAATAGAGAAGGCCTGACTCTGGACTTATTTCCATTCACATTATAATACATGGATTTTTTTTTATTTGCACATTTAAACAAAGTAAGCAACAACTAAGAAGTAAATCACACTAAAGAACTGATTGGATATTTTCTAAACTCCCCATGTAGGATAGTAACCTTAGATCCAATCTGTATCTCTTTCACAAGTCAAACAAGACATCAGTCAAATTAAGGAGGTAGTCAAAAAAAATTAAGTATAGGAATTATCCAGAGTATGTCTGGAAATCAAGAGGTGTTAACATTCAGTAAGAACTACATGTAATACTAAGTTCAATTTTACTGCACCTGCACTGTCACAACTCAAAATAGACTTTGCATTACATTTTCCTATACATATGGAATCCAAATTGAATATTATCTATGCATTTTAATGTTGCTTCCATAGATGGTCACCCAGAAATATGTTATACCAACTGAAAGGTATGTTTAACATAGACTCAAACTGAGTGAGATGCAGTTTGAGAGTATGGATTATAGGAAGCCAAGAAGTAATGACACATATTCTACATGTTTTCTTAAGAAAGTTAGTTTTCTTAAGAAAGTTAATTTAAATTCAGTGTCTACTACTGCTCTAAATTCTGCCAGCAGGGCTCTCTCCCTTGCATTATAATTTAGAAACGAATGACCCAAATTATGTTATGAAGGTATGTGCCTAATTATATTGTAAAATGTTACACCATGTTCTGTTGCTATCCCTGAAAGGCAGGCTCCTCCATTTTTAAGGGAAAGGGATGATCAGTAGATCTGTGGGAAAGGGGAGGATGAGGAAACTGAGAAGACATAAAATGTTAAAGGACTAGGTAAAAACGAATTTCCATTCAGAGATTTCAACTATTTTTATTAAAGATTAACAGTCATATATGGAAGAGGGCAGTAGGGAAAGGTGCAGTCAGGATACATCATACGAAAGAAGAATTAAAAAAAGACCAAAAAGTTAGAAAGCGCGGGGAGTGGGGACCCAGAAAAGGGGAAATCATTTGCAATGTAAATAAAATAAAATAAAATAAAATAAAAGACTGAACAATATTGGTAATACCTTCATAGCAAAGCCAGATAAAGCAATCCAGTAGTAGAAAAAGTGCCCCATGAACAGGCAAATAGGTCAGAGACGTTCTCATGCCCTCTATTTGAAATCCCATTAAAATCCCAAGCTAAACTACAACATATGTGAATAAAACCAAGGACTTAGGTCGCCTCTGTGTTTAACACTTCAGTCTCTGTGAGCTCCTATGATCCCTGCTTAGTTGATTCTGTGGGCCATGTTCTCCTGGTGTCCTAAAACTCTCTGGCTCCTATAATTCTTCAACATCTTCATTGGGCTTCCCAAGCTCTGCCTAATGTTTGGCTATGGGTCTCTGCACTACCCTTTAAAAATTATATTTCTGTCTTATATTTTACAATGCTTCCTTCCTCTATATTTTGAAAGAATTGAATGAGCCATGATTCATTTGATTTGAACTTTAATTTGCCAACCTTTCAAATTCTCTTTTTTGTGTTTTTCCTTTGCCAGTTACAGACTGATTCAAATTTTAGCACGTCTGTATCACATCATTTAATGATATTTTCCAAAATGAGTTATTTGCCTTTTACGTTTCTGTTATATCTTTTTTTTGTTAACTTTCCAATAGCAAGCTCCCATAATCTATCTTCCCTGAATAACTTCTTTTCCTTAAGTGTTGATTTTATTTATTTAGCTTTTAGATAGTTTATAGTTTAATTTTTCCTTTGAAGTATAATACAAAATGAAAATTCACATATTTAAGAACTACAATGAGATTTTTGAGCAGATATAACAACTTTTAATCAATATAAATATAATAAGTACTTCTACATAAGTATTCTATCTTCTATAGTTATCTTGTGTGGGTAATGGAGATGGGAATACATGTTTCAATTATTTAATATATTTATTACAAGCTATAGTTACCATAGTGCCCTTTAAGCATCTAGAAACATACATGCTGGAGTTCATTTTAAAATTCTAATATGTTGATTATTTCCTCTTATGAATTTTAATTTTAATATCAAAACTTACAGCTTGTTCTTTAAATACTGACTCAAACAACTATAAATATAGTTTTTAACACTTCCATCTTTAACTAATTTTTACAATTTTTTTGGAACACAAACTCCATGCATTCTCAGCAAGCACTGTATCACCAAATTATATGTCTAGCCTTTTCTTTGAACCTTTTATTTTAATGTTATAATTGATTTATAACTCTCTAGTATAGCATTACAGCAGAATTTAGCCATATAATTAACTTTCCTCATGACTTTGCTTTTTTTGCATGTTTTAATGATACTAACTAATGTTCTTTCATCTCTTCTGGAAGAATTCCTTAGAATTGCCTATAAAAAAGACAAGACATTGAGGAATTGTCAGCTTTAGGTGTTCTTTGAAAGGTTTTATTAGCACCACCATTTCTCATCATTGTTTTGCCTTATAAAATAATTTTATTGACTATTTTTCTCATTTTAGTTATAACATTTCATTTTTCACAGTCTGAAAGTGTTCTGCCAAGAAATCTGATGACAGCCTTAAGAATATTCTTGATATAGAAAGCTCTTCCAAACCTTGGGCTGTGAAATTTTGTCTCTTTTTAAATTCTCAAGACAATACAGTTAATTTTTGTGATGTGTTTTTAAGTTGAGGTGACATAGAGAGTCTTGATATTCATGTATGTCTGTATGTCAACTCAGATATTAGGTATGCTCTGCTTTGATTTTTTACGTATATATTTGTGCCTTTCTTTCCCTCTGACATATTTATAATGTGAAATATGGCTCTCTTGATGGAGTCTGTCACCTCCACCATTTTCCTTAATACTTTCTTATGATGAGGACTTTTTCTGGTAACCAGCCTTCATTCTTAGAAATACTTTCTTTGGTTTCACATATATTCTGATACAGCTGTCATTGAAAATTTGGTTTTATTTTTCTTATTCTTATTTTTAATGACCTAGTTCTTCACTGAATTTCACATTGCTTACATTTTGTTCTTACAATTTATCACCTGTGATCTTCAGGTAGCTCAATATGTCACTGAAATATCTGTGTCAGGAAACAAGTAGAGAAAACGAAGTAAAATACTGGACAGATTTAATCCAATATTCTTTTAAAGCAAAATGTTTTGTAAATCAAATTTGAGTAGAAATTAGAGGATGTTGAATTAAGAAGTAGAAAGAAAGTTTCCAAAAGGTCACAGAGAAAGAAAGAGAGGAAATGGAAAGATGCCAACCTTCCCTAAATCATTCATTTTGAAGACTTTCCTAGAACTCAGCAGCCTCACTCTCAGTGGGAACTGACACTGCAACATCACCGTGCTATTGTGGTAGCATCATGTTCCATACAGTCTATTGATATTCCTTGAAGGCTCACAGTACTTCATTGCATTGATATTCCTTGAAGGCTAACACTACATCTTCATTCCATTGATATTCCTTGAAGGTTTACATTGCATCTCGGTTTTGAAAAAAATCATTTCCTCCAAGTCTTACTGAAAGCATTCAAAATAATTGTGCAGATGGCCCTCCTTTAATTATTTTGCTCTTCCTGAGGTGGCATTCTAAAATTGAGTATCTTTCAAAAGACTGCAGGGCGATGAATACATTGTGTGATTTTCTAGAACAGTCCACTGATATTCTGCATATCCCTTCATGCTACTGAATTAAACCATTTGTCTGTGCAATATTCTTACACTTATCTCTCATTTGTAGTGCCCTCAGAGAGTTACGAAGGGCCAGTTGTAAGGCACTCCCACAGTCAAATCATTTCATGTGACCCATGCATAGTTTTTTTTTTTTTTTAATTAAAAGACTTGAGATAGGACCCAAATCCATCTTTCTCATCTTTTAGTTTTCCCAATTCCAAGAGTGATATAGATATCAGTAATCTGGGTGGGGAAGAAAAATTAGCCTTTTGTGCTATATTCTAAATGACTGTAAGAATTGAACCTATGCTACAACCTCACATTTTCCACACCAACATACTCCAACAGAGATCCCTACTTTGGCATATATATATACATTATATATATATATATACACATTATATATATATATATATGTATGTATGTATGTATATATATATATATATACTGCTGTAGTGTCTACTAAAATTTCTCCAATGTACACATAACAGTGCATAACTCATGTAATTTCTATTTTTTGTAATCAATACATATATTGTGGAAATGATAATATAAACCTCCTTTTCTGTTAACTTACAGATATTTTTCAAAAGTTTTCTTAGCTCTTGTGAGAAGCTTTACCAATTTTGTAACTCTTTCAAAGTAATAGATCACTCCTATTGATGATACAGATATCTAAAAGTGCTAATAATTTTTTGGATGTTTGCTTCCTTTTTATTAATTATTTAAATTACTTCCTCAAACATACCTACACACACAAGCACAGACATATACACACATACATGTAAAAACATTTGAACTTTATCAATTCATGTTGAGCCATCCAGTCATGAGTGAAATTAATTATATAATTAAAACTTCTTTTGTTAAATATGCTTTTCAGTTCACTTTCTTTGTTATTGCCACCTGTACATTTATTTAGCAATAAATTTCATAAAATCATTTTCATTTAATTGTACACTACAACTTTGACCAGAACTACATCTGAAAGCACACATCTACTCCCCTTTATACTATGAGAACAATTTTCCTAGATTTCTAAGATATTTTAATCAACATCATCATCTATTCATACAAATATTTTGTGTACCTATATAAAATCTAGAATTGACAGATGAAAGTAAAAAGAGAAACTTGTCTTTCTAAGTAACATATTTTTAACAATGTGTTATCTGTAGTTACATCTAAATACCTCTAAAAGACATACTTCTTTTTTATTTACTTTTAAATAAATTTGTGTGTGCACACACAAGTGCGTGATTACATGTGTGTATATCACATTTTCATTTTTAAATTTAATTTCATTTTTTTACTTATTCATTTTACATCCCACTCACTGCTCCCTTTTCTGTCACCCCCTCACACAGTTCTTCCCTCATCCTGCCATTCCCTTCCTCTCAGCAGTACCTCTCCCCCATCCTCAGGATATCTCCTCTGTCCTGACACTTCATATTTCTGTGAGGCTAGGTTCTTCTCCCACTGAGGCCAGACAAGGCAGCCCAGCTAGAAGAACATATCCTATATAAAGGCAACAGTTTTTGGCATAGCCCTTATCCACAGAATTCAAAAGAAGGCCAAGCTGCACGTCTGCTACATGTAAGCAGGGAGACCCAGGTTCCACCCATGTATGTTCTTTGATTGGTGCTTCTATCACAGTTTTTCTTTAGGCATTCATGTGTTCATTTGTTGACTGACACTTTCATATATCCAAGTATTACCTTAAAGTCTTTGATCTAATTTGAACTTTGTATAAGGTAAATGACAAGAAGAAACTGGTCTAATTCTTTCTTTCCACTTGAGGATACTCAATCTTCCTAGTTCTAATCACTAAAGACTCCATCAGTTATCTAGTTGATTTTGATATTTTTGTTGTCTTTCTCAGGTCCTTTTCCTTAGAAGTGTAGTATCTAAACAACTCAATTTTGTAAGTCCGTAAAGTGAAAATCGGATGATTGAACTATTCATTATAAGTTACTATTTTTATTTTTATGTTTACATTACTTTTTTAATTCTAGCATAATTTTAAAAGAGAGAAAGTAAAATAAAATAGTAGGAAATGAATAGATTATTAGGAACATAGAAAATGTCTGAATTTGGCAATCAAACACTATTTTAATGCTTTTAACAAATTTAAAAAATACTATTGTAAGTCAAAAATTCTGCCTATATGTTCATAATACACAGACTTCTTAACATAAAGACATACTAATGCAAATATTGACCTGATTGGTTCATCATCATCACTTGTTTGGAAAACAAATAACATTATTAAAGAAATTACCAGTGTTAAGAAATTTCAGGGAACTTGGTATCAAGCTGTAAAAAAATTAAAGCCTATTTTCTGTTTCATCCATTTTTAATTTTTTCAGGTTCATAAACTTGACATATTCTTCCAAAACGACTGTAAGTGTGATTTCTCCACCACTCATCAACCTCAGGCCCGGGTGGCACACGCGTGTCAGCTTTAGTCTCACAAACATGCTGGGATATGTTATCGCTCAATAAATAAACCACAGTTTATTTACTTTATACATTGAAACATATTTGACAAAATGCATATTAATGCATGTCTCTCTCTCTCTATCTCTCTATCTCCATAACTCTTTATCTCTATATCTCTATCTGTCTATCATTCTCTCTCTCTCTCTCTCTCTCTCTCTCTATATATATATATATATATATATATATATATATATATAGCATTAAGTACTTCTTACAAATGTATTATGTTATATAAGAATATTTATATATATATATATTTATTATAAATCCATTATATCCAGAAATATCTACACAGCATTGTATCTAGAACTACTGGGCTATCTTTCAAATGGAAAATAATGTCATACATTAAGAAGAACTGTGGCTATCAAAAACAAAAAAAAATGTAAAAAGATAGTAATGGAGAATAATTCTTATTCAGTTGTAGTCAAATATGCCAAACCTGTAGCACATTTGTATAAAAATTATAGCGATAGTAGTGACAGGTGACAAGTCAAAGTTAAATATTAATTCCTGAGAGATACTAAACAGTAAACAGGTGCAAGAAATGTAGACAACATGAGAACTGGGCTTCAAAATAAGAGGACACATTATTTTTGACATACTCTTTCCTTGTGTTGAGTATTTCAGGCTAACATCTCTCTTTTGTAGCAGGTGTGATTACCACTTACTTCTTTGGGAGAGGCGTCTGTCTGGTAAGTCATCCTGCATTTTCGATCCTTGGGCACTCACACAAGTCTCACCCTCTGCACAATGGTGCCCTCTTCTCTCTTTTCATGCCAGATTTAAATTTCATACTGAGCCTGGTATAAGAATATTGATTGCTATTTCAGGTTGCTGCTGCCTGCCTGCTGACTAGGGATCACATTTTTGGCAATGCCAACAAGTTTGAATATCAGTGCCTCAGCTTTTTTTTTTTTTTTTGAAATGGCTTATATTTATTCTTTTCATAAAATGAACCAGAAGTAAAATCAGATATGTAGTCATTGTATTAGTTAAGATTTATAATTTATCTTTGATGAAAGTAGATCTAAAACTCAACGTTATCAAGCACATATAAAAATTATTAGTCTCAGTGAGATAATTTTGGGACCTAACATTCTCATAATACTTCGGTTGTGGGAAAACAAACTAAATGAAATAAACCGTTTCTTGTTCAGTAAATAATATTAATCTACAATATTGCTGCTGTGCATGATGCTTATTGTTTTAAGCTATTAAGAAAAACAACAGTATTCAAGCTTTCACTTTTGAATCTGATTCATAGAGGCCTTTTTTTGTGATTGATTATGAAATAAATCAGAGAACAAACATTGTCCTGTCATTGTGGTAGATCATTTCTGTGGTGATGTCATGATTTGTGGGGCATTCGTCACTTTCTTCCAGTCAGTGCTGACAGAGCACCTGTGTAGGCATGGAAGTTCACGTGGGGTTCAGTGCTCTGTGAGGCCAAGTCTCCTGGCACATTTCCAGTGGACCTGAAACTGTGCATGTGAAGAAGCCACACCTATTTCTTTCCATAGTATGCAGTCTTAAAATAGCCAATCTTAAAACTGATTTTACTATAAAGAATGGTGGTATTGACAAGGATTAACATGTTCTAATAATTCCACAAACAATAGTTCTAGAATCAAATTATGCTACCTTTTAAAGGTTTGCATTTCAAAAAAAATTATCTTACTTGATTCTTTTGGTATACTAAGAATAAAAAAATAAGTATGTTATATATTTACACATATAGGTGACCTATATGTAAAAATCAAAATGTATGTTGTAGAAGTAACTAAATTTTCTCAATGATAATTCTTTCCAGAGTATAGACATCATTATTCTTTTATTTAAAGAGCATATCTATTAATTCTTTGATAATTTAATACATGTTCAATAAATATATCTTGACTATATTCAACTTGCATTCTCATTGTTTTTCACCATTTTGCATCTAAAAATATTAGTTTGAATGTTGTACCTATGTGCAATATACATTATCTTTTATGTTTCTCGTTACTTGAAGATAGTAAATTTTCTTAAATCTTCCACTGCTCAGGAGGATGAGACAGGAGGATAATAATTTGGAACCAGTTCATGATGAATAGAAAAGTCTCATGAAAAAATATCTAATAACACAAATTAGACCACTTAAACAAAAATTTGTAGAAGAAGAAAAAAAACAGTTTGCTTGATTATTGGGAAATTTTGAGGACAATATTTAGCTCTTATTTATACTGACCTAAGCAAATATTCTCTTTTTTCTTTTGTCACTATAGTTCATAGATTCTAAAGACATACTTTTTTTTAACAACCTAAACTCAGCTTTGAACTTTAGGAGGAGTCTGAGAGTCACTCCAATGCTTTTCTTTGTGTGATTTGATGGTTTCTTTTATAATTACATTTAATTTTAATTTAGGGTGATCTAATTATCCATTTTTGCTGAGTTATTTTCTTTTTTGTTGTTGTTGTTGTTGTTGTTTTTGTTTTGTTTTGTTTTTCAAGACAGGGTTTCTCTGTGTAGTCCTGGCTGTCCTGGAACTCACTCTGTAGACCAGGCTGGCCTCAAACTCAGAAATCCACCTGCCTCTGCCTCCCAAGTGCTGGGATCAAAGGCGTGCGCCACCACTGCCCGACTGCTGAGTTATTTTCAAACTAAGCACCCATAGAGTCAAATCTTATTATATATCATGTGTACTTTTCTGCATAATCTTCTTTGTCATGTGGATAATCTCTATTAGTGAAATCTGTGATGCTTTAATATTGCCAAACTCGGGGATGAAAAGATGATTTGGTGATTGGTTAAGAGTACGTCATGTTCTTACAGAAGACCAGGCTTTGGTTCACAGCATTTACATAATGCCTCACAGCCAATTGTAACTCTACATCCTGGGTATTTGATATCCTTTCCTGAGTTGTTTAGGCATTGGTAATGTGGTGCATTTGACATTAATGCCCATAAAACCTTCATATACATACATATATTTATTGAGATATATGTCATATACATATATCACATATATGTCACATATATATGTGACATATATATATATATATATATATATATAAAATGATTTAAAGAAACATTCACATCTAAAGGTAGGAAAAGTCTACTGAAAGATAAGAGGTATAGTGAATACTTGCCAAGTCTCAATCTGTGTATTATCTGGCCAGGGTAGCGTATTTTCCCTTACTAGTAACTCAGTGGGAAGATATTGTTTGAAACCAAAAAAAAAATGTGACTAATATGCTATCTTGATTTTTCAAATAGTGTTTGATTACTCTATGTAAGTTCTTCTAGCTTGGCTGCCCTGTCTTGTCTTAGTGGGAGAAGAAGCACCTAACCTCGCAGAGATTTGAAGTGCCAAGGTTGGGGATACCCAGGGCACTTCTAACTGCTCAGAGGAGAAGCAGAGGAATGGGAGAAGGATTTGTGGGAGGGGAGTGAAAGGGAGGAGAACAGTGACTGGGAAGTAATGTGAATAAGTGACAAAAAAATTAAATTAATAAATTTTATAACACTTAACCCACTTTTTAGATGAGTCTTTTTTAGCCTCTTAATTTTTCTTGCTGCCTGTCAAATCATGTTTATATATTTATCATGCTCATAACTAAGGAGCAAACTCATGCCAAATAGAGGTTCCTGTATTCACTTCAAAAATACAATTTAATATTTTCTACTTTTAAAATAGTTACATTGTATGGCTCTGGAGCTTGAGAGTAGAAATTGGTAAATAGTTTTTCTCAGATGGAAATTTGTTAATGAAGTGGAGTAAACTTCTGGTTTAAATTTAATTGTTTCACAATTTCCTGTTTGCAAGTATGCTCAATTTTTCAAAGGAACTAAATTTTTAAGAGGACAGAGTACCTAAATTACCAAGTAAAATAATCCTTTGAGGGAGGATGTAAAAAAGGCATACCATTCAGAGCTGATTACTTTAAAATCTCTCTGTATGTGGGTCTCTGGGTTAATCACCATCTATTAAAATAGACTTCTAGTCCATGTTTTTCCTTCTTTTCTTTTTCTTTATTTTTCTCTAATACAATACATCCCTAATGTAGCCCCCCATTCTCCCTTCTTCTCAGTCCTCCCCCTCACCCACCTTCCCTCTCCCAGAGTCACTACTTCTCTTTCCCTTCAGTAAAGATCAAGTCTACTAGTGATATCAACCAATTATGGCATAACAGATGCAATAAAACTAGGCATAAGCCCTCACATCAAGGCTGGACAAGGCAACCGAGTAGGAGGAAAGGGTCTAAAGAGCAGGCAATAAAGTCAAAGATGCCCCCTTTCCCATTGTTAGGAGTCCAGCAAAACCCCAGGTTAAATAACCAGAGCTTGCATACATAGGGACCAGTGTAGACTCATGCAATCTCTGTTGTTGGTGCTTTTTTCTGAGAGAGAGAGAGAGAGAGAGAGAGAGAGAGAGAGAGAGAGAGAGAGAGACAGAGAGAGACAGAGAGACAGAGAGAGACAGAAACAGAGACAGAAACAGAGAGACAGAGACAGAGACAGAGAGAAAGAGATAAAAACCACAAAAAACAAGGAGTCTGATTTGTTTGGTCAAGTACTCCTGAGAATGAAGCCTGCCATGGACTACAGTTGATACACCAGGGTCACTACATTGAAGAAAAGTGTTATTTATTTTCCTTTTTTGCAGACAGCTTCCGTGAGTAGGGCAATGTGGCTATGGTCCTTTCCTTGTTTCACGTTTGTCTGGCTTGAGCTTGTGCCGGTTTTGTGTGTGCTCTTAGTTCATAGACATATCTGCCTTGTTGTACCTTAAGAAGGATCCATTACCACAGGTTCTGACATCTTTCAGTAGGGGAGAATCCGGAAAGATTGCTAAAGAATATAAGAATATAATGTATTAATTTCTCAAATATAAATTTCAGAAGCAAAACACCAACAACAACAAAGAAAGACTCAGGCCTGTCTACTCTTACAAAAGTTTATACTGTGTAAACGTTGACTTTACCCACAGAAGTATTGATGAAGATCAATTATAGGTATTAAAAACATTAGTGATGGATTCACAAGGAAGCTTAGAAAAATATTGACTCCTTATTGTTTCTAAATGCTATAGTAATCTATTAGATAAATTACTTCAATGGAAATTTTTAAGAAGTGGAACCTCCTTTATCTACATCTCAAAACTAAGCCTTAAAAAGGTAGCTGGGTTCAATGAAATGTCCCAGCCTGCAAAGGCTTTGCTGCCAAGCCTGATGATCTGAATGCAAATTCATGTTAACTGACGGAAATTATTTGAAATTAGCTATATGTTCTATACCCAATAATTCCAGTCTAACAAACATCTCTTTTTATTTGAGCACATGTTGTCATCAACATGTGCAAATACTCTCTGATGTTGAATTGAAGCATCAATGATATGGGAGTAATTTTTTCCTGTATCAACTGCTCACAGAGAGACTCAGAGAAGGAAGTCATTTTACCACAATAAGATCAGTCACACAGGAGAGTGCCACTAAGACTGTTGAACGTGTGTTCCTCCTGCTGGTTATATGGATGAATAATATTTCCCATTTAGTTTTTAAGAGAAAACATATTTGACTGCAATGACATCCTGGTTTTGTATAAACAATAGCTCAAGTGGATAGTCTCTTACATATCATACTGACAATCTACATCTACATCTACTATCATACTATCATACAATCCACAGTCACATGAGCTGTCATACAATGCTGTATAAAATAAATTAAACTATTAATAAATGTTAAGTATAATTTCTCTTTTCTCTATAGGAAAAAGAGAAATGTTCAGGGTTTGCAAAATAAGAAACTAAGAATATATATATTCTTTTATTTTTTCTGAAAATATCTTAATATTTTCCACAGAAGAGGAATTTAAAATGTAAAATTTAAATCCCAAACTATTATTAGTATTTCAGTATTAGCAAAAATTGTGACAGAAAGGATGTATTTCAAGTTGGATCAAAGTTTAGATTCACAACAGCAGCATCCCATCACTCTGAGAATCTTTAGGCTCAAATACTCCACACCTGGGAACTATCCAGTGGTTTACTAATTACAATTGGCCTTTGTACATGCATTCTCATTGACAATACAGCATCTTTGCTGAACTTACATCCCTCAATATTATTTAGAGTATGACATAGACTCATTTGTTCACCTGAAGAATCTCAAAGAGAGAAAACAGTTTATTTGCTAAACAGCTCTCCTGAACTTCTGTGACGTTTCTTTATATTCAGAATAATTTACATGCTAGTCATAGATGTCTTTGCATCTGGGTGAACTTGAATCAACAGGTGGTGCAGGACTGGAGTGGTATCTTAGTAAACCTCCACTATTTACTTGTCTTGTGTCCAGCACATGCTTACTGCACACTACATGTTAATAAGTAATCACATGGCTTTGCTTTCTCAACACTTCTTTTTCCCATTCATCTCTAAGAAATAATGAGAAAGATGAGAACAGAAAAAGAGATAGATCATTGAACCTGATTATGCTGTCACTGTCAGTGTGGGATTTTAATTGTGTTTTAAAAGGAAATCATTGTATATTCTGTGGCAGAAATAAAAGCACGAATACAGAAAAATTCCCTCAACAGTCAACCATAAACAAATTGCTTTATTTCAAGGCGCCATCAATAGCATTTTGCTTTTAAATGTCATCATGGAGTGACTGTCATAGGTTTCTACTTTTCTTCTCAGCTGGGTATTGTAGAGAAAAGATTTATTTGGACAAAGTTAATTTAACACATGTGATACCACCCACTGTTGGTACTGTATAAGTCTGCTTCTTTAGAAATGGCTCTGATGTTATACTGTCTTCAGGTACAGAAGAGAATAAAGCAACTTCATCACTGCTCTCCTGAGTGAGATGATTTGCAGAAGTAGAATAAAATCAGACTTTTCTTATGATGCTAACAACATGTCTGTGAGGTATATACTGCTTGAAGTTTCTCTGCTTTGCAGCATAAAGCCCAGTGGGAAACTGAGGACATCAAACCATTTATAACTCCCTAATTTTCAGTCCTATTGTCTCTCCTCAAACCTATGGACATATCACAGAACAATAATTACGGAACTCGCATATAAAAATAATTCAAACTTACTGCTTTCATGAAGTGCATTAATAATGAACTATCTGCTTTCCAGGAGGAAAGCAGCTCTGACTCTGAACTCCATAATGTTTTCTTTTAATATCTATACTGCACACTCAGTGATCATTCAGAAGTTTGCTTTCTACTTATTCCTGCATTGATATTTATTTTTTCCATGGTAATATTTTCTCTTATGTACCTTCATACTGTTATGAACTCTTGGGTGCTAGTTCCTCAGAAGTTGATATTTTCCTGACACTATGTCATCTGGGATGGATGTGCTTGGTTACACTGGATATAGTGTGGGTACCTCACTGTGCTAGTGATTGTTAGGTAATTTTCTCCTCTGTAAAGCTGCTAGTTCACCCAATTCTTCTCCACATTCACACCCTGCTCTTCTAGAAGACAGAATTATTCAGTTACAGTTGAGCACTCAATAGTTTTGTTCTACATTTTTGTTGTGTATTTTTGAGATTACAGTTTAATGACAATTCTCTTTTCCCTTTCGGTCTCCAAACACTCCCATATACTCCTTCCAAATCTTCTTCAAACTCATGAACTCTCTGTTACTGTTATATATGCATACATGTGCTTCTATATACATATATATTCCCAAATAGAATCTGACAAAACTGTATGATGATAGTTACAAATATCTATCAGGGCTCAGTGTTTGGTACTGAAATATTATTCCCTGAAAATTACTGTTCTTTTTCTTTCTTTCTTTATTAGTCTCTTTAAAATTGGAAACTGAAGGGTTCATCAATGAAAACTCAGGTGTTTCTAATAGATATGTGTAACTTAATACTATGCTATTTGTTTCATAAGATGCCTGACAAAAATAACATAAGTCAAGAGTACTTATTTTGCTTCACAGTTTGTGGATGTGTCTCATAACTGTGGGAATATCATGGCAACAAGAGTATAAAGCAGCTGGTAATATTTTATCCACAGTTACAAATCTCCCTGCCCTTTCTGCTGGGGAAGATTCTTGCCAGGTCTGCCACTGTGAAGATGCCATCTCCTGATACTTCCTAGAGAAGTATCAGGGCATTTGGAGTGCAGAGAGACCTGAGGGTAGAGGAGAGCTGGTCTCCCAGAAGTGCCTACATATCTGTGTGCACAGAAAGAACAGGAATCCCAGGAGTACAGATACACAGCATTGCAGAACAGATAAGGCACAGTCAGAGACAGCAAGTCCAGCTAACACCAGAGATAACTAGATGGTAAAAGGCAAAGGAAAGAACATTACAAACAGAAACCAAAGCAACACAGCACCATCTGAACCCAGTTCTCCCACAAGAGCAAATCCTGCATACCCCAACACACCAGAAAAGCAAAAGCTGGATTTAAAATCACATCTCCTGATGCTGACAAAAGATTTCAGGAAGGACATAAATAACCCTCTTAAAGGAATACAGGAGAACATGGGTCAACAAGTATAAGTCCTTAAAGAGGAAACACAAAAATCCCTTTAAAATTTTCAGGAAAAGACAAAGAAATAAGTGAAGGAACTGAACAAAACCATCCAGGGTCTAAAAATGGTAGTAGAAACAATAAAAAAAAAAAAACCACACACACAGTAAGAGCTCTGGAGATAGAAAACCTGGGAAAGAATTCTGAAGTCATAGATGCAAGCATCAACAACAGAATACAAGTGATAGAAGAAAGAATCTCAGCTGCTGAAGATACCATAGAAAACATTGACTCAGCAGTCAAAGAAAATGGAAAATGAAAAAAGCTTCTAACCGAAAACATTCAGTACAAAATGACAAGACCAAATCTAAGGATTATAGGTATAAAAGAAAAGGAAGATTTCCAACTTAAAGGAACAGTAAATATCTTCTAAAAAATTATAGAAGAAAACTTCCCTAACCTAAAGAAAGAGATGCCCATGAATATACAAGAAGCCTACAGAACTCTAAACAGACAGGACCAGAACAAAAACTCCTCCTGACACATGATAATCAAAACATCAAATGCACTAAACAAAGAAAGAATATTAAAAGCAGTAAGGGAAAAAGGTCAAGTGACATATAAAGGCAGATCTATCAGAATTATACCAGACTTCTCACCAGAAACTATGAAAGCTAGAAGATCCTGGGTAGATGTCATAAAGACCCTATGAGAACATAAATGTCAGTCAAGGCTACTATACCCAGCAAAATTCTCAATTACCATAGATGGAGAAAACAAGGCATTCCATGAATAAAAACAAATTTACACAATATATTTCTACAAACACAACTCTACAAAGGATAATGGGTAGAAAATAACACCACAAGGATGGAAACTATACCCTAGAAAAAGCAATAATGTAATCTTTCAACAAACCAAAAAGAAGATAGCCACACAAACAGAATTCCACCTTTAACAATGAAAATAACAGGAAGCAACAATCACTTTTCCTTAATATCGCTTAACATCAATGGTCTCAATTCCCCGCAAAAAGACATAGACTAACAGACTGGATACATAAACAGGACCCAACATTTTGCTGCATACATGAAACCCACCTCAGTGATAAAAACAGTCACTACCTCAGAGTCAAAGGTTGGAAAACAATTTTCAAGCAAATGGCCCCAAGAAACAAGCTGGAGTGGCCATTTTTATATTAGATAAAATTGGCTTTCAACCAAAAATTGTCAAAAAAAAATGAGGAGGGAAATTTCATATTGAGCAAAGGAAAACTCTACCAAGATGAACTCTCAATTCTGAACATACACACTCCAAATGCAAGGGCGCCCACATTCATAAAAGAAACTTTACTAAAGCTCAAATTACTCACTGCACCCCACACAATAACAGTTGGAGACTTCAACACCCTACTCTCAGCAATGAACAAATCATGGAAACAGAAAATAAACAGAGACACAATGAAACCAACTGAAGTTATGGACCAAATGAATCTAACAGATATGTGTAGAATATTCCATCCTTAAACAAAAGAATATACCTTCTTCTCAGCACCTCATGGTGTCTTCTCCAAAACTGACCAAATAATTAATAAAAAAACAGGCCTCAAAAGATCCATGAATATTGACATAATTTCATGCTCCCTATCAGAGTACCCTGGCCTAAGGCTGTTCTTAAGTTCAAAAAAAAAAAAACAGAAAACAATGCTCAACTTCATTAGGGAAATGCAAATCAAAACATCCCTAAGATTTTATCTCACACCAGTCAGAATGGCTAAGATTAAAAATTCAGGAGACAGCAGGTGTTGGAGAGGGTGTGGAGAAAGAGGAACACTCCTCCACTGCTGGTGGGGTTGCAAATTGGTACAACCACTCTGGAAATCAGTCTGGCGGTTCCTCCGAAAACTGGGCACCTCACTTCCAGAAGATCCTGCTATACCACTCCTGGGCATATACCCAGAGGATTCCCCACCATGTAATAAGGATACATGCTCTACTATATTCATAGCAGCCCTATTTATAATTGCCAGATGCTGGAAAGAACCCAGGTATCCCTCAACAGAAGAGTGGATGCAAAAAATGTGGTATATCTACACAATGGAGTACTATTCAGCCATTAGAAACAATGAATTCATGAAATTCTTAGGCAAATGGATGGAGCTAGAGAACATCATACTAAGTGAGGTAACCCAGACTCAAAAGGTGAATCATGGTATGTACTCACTAATAAGTGGTTATTAACCTAGAAAACTGGAATACCCAAAACATAATCCACACATCAAATGAGGTACAAGAAGAAAGGAGGAGTGGCCCCTTGTTCTGGAAAGACTCAGTGAATCAGTATTTGGCAAAACCAGAACAGGGAAGTGGGAAGGGGTGGCTGGGAGGACAGGGGAAGAGAAGGGGGCTTATGGGACTTTCGGGGAGTGTGGGGCTAGGAAAGGGGAAATCATTTGAAATATAAATAAATTGTATCGAATAAAAAAAATTAAAAAAAAACAGAAAACACACATACGCATGGACATTGAAAAATGCTCTACTCAATGATAGCTTGTTCAAGGAAGAAATAAAGAAAGAAATAAAAGACAAATTTTAATGAAAATGAGGACACATCATACCAAAACTTATGGGACACAATCAAAGCAGTGCTAAGAGGAAAACTCATAGTTCTAAGTGCCTTCAAAAAGAAAATGGAGAGGGCTTAAACACTAGCAGCTTGACAGCATGCCTGAAAGCTCTAGAACAAAAAGAAGCAAATACACCCAAGAAGAGTAGACGATGGGAATTCATCAAACTTAGGGCTGAAATCAACCATATAGAAACAAAAGAAACTGTAAAAAGAAGCAACATAACCAGGAGCTGGTTCTTAGAGAAAATCAACAAGATAGATAAACCCTTAGCCAAACTAACCAGAGGGCACAGAGGAACTACCCAAACTAATAAAATCAGAAATGAAAAGAGAGACATAACAACAGAAACTGTGGAAATTCAAAGAATTACCAAATCCTACTACAAGAGCTTATAATCAACAAAATTGGAAAATCTGGATGAAATGGACAATTTTCTAGACATATACCAGGTGCCAACTAAAAGAGGATCAGATTAACTATCTAAATAGTACCAAAAGTCTTGAGGAAATAAAAGCAAATGTTAATTGTCTCCCAACAACAATAACAACAAAAATAAAGCCCAGGACCAGATGGGTTTAGTGGAGAAATCTATCAGATCTTCAAAGAAGAGGTAATACTCTTCAATATATTCCACAAAATAGAAATACAAGGAACACTACCAAATTCATTTTCTGAAGCCACAATAACATTTACACCTAAACCAAATAAAGACCAAACAAGGAAAGAGAACTTCAGACCAATTTCCGTTATGAACATTGATGCAAAAATACTCAACAAAATTCTGGCCAGCCACATCCAAGAATGCATCAAAACAATAATTCACGTTGATCAACTATTGTTTCATCCCATGGATACAGGGATGGTTCAATATATGGAAATCCATCAATGTAATCCAATACATAAACAACACAAAGGAAAAAAACATGGTAATTTCATTAGATGCTGAAAAAGCTTTTGAAAAAATTCAGCATCCCTTCATAATAAAAGACTTGGAGAGATCAGGAATGCAAGGCCCATAGCTAAACATAGTGAAAGCAATATACAGCAAACCAGTAGCCAACATCAAACTAAATGGCGAGAAACCTGAAGCAATCCCACTAAAACTGGGAACCAGACAAGGCTGCCCACCCTCTCTCTCTGTAGTCAGACTAGGACTTGAAGTCCTAGTCTGAGCAATTAGAAAACAAAAGGAGGTCAAAGGTATATAAATTGGAAAGGAAGAATTTGAAATATCATTATTTGAAGATGATATGATCTTATATTTAAGTGACCCTAAAAATTCTACTGGAGAACTCCTAAAGCTGATAAACAACTTTAGCAAACTGGTTGGATATAAAATTAACTCAAATAAGTAGCCTTCCTCAACTCAAAGGATAAACAAGCTGACAAAGAAATCAGGGACATGACACACTTCACGATAGTCACAAATAATATTACATTCCTTGGTGTGACTCTAAGGAAGCAAGGGAAAGATCTGTATGACCCGAACTTCAAGCCTCTGAAGAAAGAAATCGAGGAAGATCTCTGAAGATGGAAAGATCTCCCATGCTCAAGGATTGGCAGGATTAATATAGTAAAAATAGTCATCTGGCAGAAAGCAATCTACAGATTCAATACAATCCCCACCAAATTCCAAATCAATTCTTTATAAAGCTGGGAAGAGCAATCTGCAAATTCATTTGGAATAACAACAAAAAAAAAAAAAAAAAAAAAAAACAGGATAGGGAAAACTATTATCCAAAACAAAAGATCTCCTGTGGGAATCACCATCCCTGACCTCAATCTCTACTACAGAGCAATAGTGATAAAAACTGCATGATATTGGTTAAGAGACAGTCAGGAAGATCAATGGAATAGAATTGAAGACCCAGAAGTGATCCCACACACCTACAGTTACTTGATATTTGAAAAGGAACTAAAAACATCCAGTGGAAAAGGACATCTTTTTTTATTTATTTTTATTTTTTTTTCTATATTCTTTGTTTATATTCCAAATGCTTTCCCCTTTCCCGGTTCCACCCTCCCCATATGTCCCATAAACCTTCTTCCCCCACCCATTCCCCAATTACCCCCTCCCATTTCTCTGTCCTGGTACTCCCCTACAATGCTGGATCAAGCCTTTCCAGGATGGTCATCTTCCCAAAAGCAATATGCAGATTCAATGCAATTCCCATCAAAATCCCAACTCAGTTCTTCATAGAGTTAGAAAGAACAATTCTCAAATTCATCTGTAATAACAAAAAAGCCAGGATAGCTAAAAACTATTCTCAATAGTAAAAGAACTTCTGGGGGAATCAGTATCCCAGACCTCAAGCAATAGTGCTACAACTTCATGGTATTGGTACAGTGACAGGCAAGTGGATCAATGGAATAGGATCCAGGAATGAACCCATACACCTATGGTCACTTGATCTTCAACAAAGGAGTGGAAAATATCCAGTGGAAAAAAGATAGCTTTTTCAACATATGGTGCTGGTTCAATTGGAGGTCAGCATATAGAAGAATGTGAACTGATCCATTATTATCCCCTCATACTAAGCTCAACTCCAAGTGGATCAAGAACCTCCACATAAAACCAGACACACTGACACTACTAGAAAAGAAACTGAGGAAGACCCTTGAGGACATGGACACAGGGGAAAAGTTCCTGAACAGAACACCAATAGCTTATGCTCTAAGATCAAGAACTGACAAATGGGACCTCATAAATTTACAAAGTTTCTGTAAGGACATCATTTTTAATCAAAGGATGCTGGATCAAGTGGAGGTCAACATGTAGAAAATTACAAATTGATCCATTTTTATCTCCTTGTATAAAGCTCAAGTCCAAGTATATCAAGGACCTTCACATAAAATCAGATACACTGAAGTTTATAGAGGAGAAAGTGGGGAAGAGCCTTGAACACATGGGCACAGGAGAAAATTTCCCGAGTAGAACACCAATGGCTATGATCTAAGAACAAGAATCAACAAATGGGACCTCATAAAACTGCAAAGCTTCTATAAGGGAAAAGACACTGTCAATAGGACAAAACAGGAACCAACAGATTAGGAAAAGATCTTTAACAATCCTACATCTGATAGAGGGCTAATATCCAAGGTACACAAAGAACTCAAGAAGTTTGTTTCCAGAGAGTCAAATAACCCTATTAAAAATAGGGTACAGAGTTAAACAGAATTCTCAATTGAGGAAACTTGAATAGCTCTGAAGCACCTAAAGAAATATTCTGCATCCTTAGTAATCAGGGAAGTGCAAATGTAAACAACCCTGAGATTCTATCTCACACCAGTCAGAATGACTAAAATGAAAAACTCAGGTGACAGCAGATGCTAGCTGGGAAAGAGGAACACTTCTCCATTGCTGGTGGGATCGCAAGCTAATAAAACCACTCTAGAAATCAGTTTGGAAGTTCCTCAGAAAATAAGACATAGTACTTACTACCTGAGGTCCCATCTATAACACATCTGGAAATATAACCAGAAGATGCTCCAATATGTAATAAGGACACATGCTCCACTATGCTTATAGCAGCCTTATTTAATAACCACAAGCTGGAAAGAACCCAGATGTCCTTCAATAGAAGAATGGATACAGAAAATGTCGTATGTTTACACAATGGAGTACTATTCAGCTATTAAAAACAACCAATTCATGAAATTCTTAGGCAAATGGATGGAACTATAAAATGTCAACCTGAGCGAGGTAACCCAACCACAAAAGAACACACATGGTATCCACTGACTGATAAGTAGATATTAGGCCCAAAGCTCAAAATAAACAAATTACAATTCACAGACCACAGGTTGCTCAAGAAGAAGGAAGATCAAAGTGGAGGTGCTTTGGTTTTTCTGAGAAAGGGAGCAAAATACTCATAGGAGCAACTATGGAGACAAAGTGTGTAGCCGCCCGCGGCCACATGTGAACTGGGGACCTGGAAGAGAATTCTGGGGATAAACGGGAAGGGGATGGAAGAGAAATGAGTCAAGAAGACAGTTGCTGATAGAGACTGACTTTACTATTATTTAGCTAAAATATATAGTCTTTAGAAAACAACCCTGCCCCCCAAATGGCCGCGAATTCCTTGGTTCTTCTTCTCAGCCGGTCGCCTGCTTCTAGTCGAGCAGGTTTTCTGCTGGTCTCCAGGTGAGACTGCCCTGAGGCAGCCTTGATTGTTAAGGTGAAAGCAGCTGTATTGTTCCCAAGGAACAAGGGCCTGAGATAACACCACGGGAAGGGTGGAGGCTGCCAGTCAAGAATGTCGCAGCTTGAATAGGATGGGCTGAGAAGTCCAGCTAAATGCTGTGGGGGAAGGGACAAAAGTGTAGAGCAGAGACTGAAGGAAAGGGCACCCAGACACTCTCCTTTCTAGGGATCATCCTATAACTAGTCAACAAACCCAGACACTATTATGGATGACAAGAAGTACATGCTGATAGGAGCATGATATGGTTGTCTCCAGAGGGGCCCTGCCAGAGCTGTACAGATAGAGAGGCAGATTTTAGCAGCCAACCATTGGACTGAGCACTGGGTCCCCAATGGAGGAGCTGGAGGGAGTACTGGAGAAGCTGAAGGGTTTTATAACTTCATGGGATGAAGGAAGATGTTGGCCAACAAGACGCCCCAGGGCTCCTAGGGACTAAGCCATCAACTAAGGGGTATACATGGTTCCAGCCAAAAGTGTGGCAGAGGAATGTCTTGTTGGGCATTCCAGAGAAATAAAAGCTGTTGTTAACCTCATTTTCTCCTTTTCCTTTAAGCCAAGGAACACCTTCAGGAGTTCCTGTGGTCAGGGTGTCTCTTTAAAGCAATAGAACACTAACTAAGACATTAAGCATCAAATCACATTTTTATTCAATTTCATTTCATTTCTTCTTCTGTAGACAGCTCTGACATCTCACAGGGCACTAGAAATCCTGTTTATAAGACAATATGCTTTTTCTCTAATCTGTGGCTCTCCTGGCTATTATGCTGATTAAGCCCCTTATACTTATTCAGTTGATTTTCTGGCCAACTATGTCTTGATCAGAGATTCTGTTTGCTTTTTATTTTGCATTCATATGTTTTTCCATGAGTCTATCATCTCCTAACATTTAATTTTAATATATTTAGAATTATGCAATTTTCTCAACTTCATGGTTTCTCATAACTTTTCATTAATACTTCTTAAATTTTACATGCACAACAATTTGTTTATATGTGTTTCTGTTATCAAGAAGTAACATTTCCCATTTTCTTTAAAATTTATTTTAAAAATGTTTTAATCTGTCTTCATATGCATGCCTATGCATGCAAGTATGTATGAGTGTATGTGTATATGTGTGTACGTGTATATGTCTGCATTTGTGTATGGGTATATGTTTGTGTATATGTGTATAGGGGTGTGTATGTGTATATTTGTGTATGTGTGTGTGTGTGTGTGTGTGTCTGTATGTGTGTGTGTATAGCACATATGCACAGAGATATTCATGAAGTCCAGAAGAGAAGACTAGATCTTGGATCTTGAGTTATAGGTAGAAGGTTGATGTGATAAAGTTTGTGAGAAACAAATGCATTTCAGGTTCTCTGAAAGAACAGCAAGAACATGTAACCACTGTGCAGTCTCTGCAGTTACATGTGAGGGAATATGTCATTTGCCTTCATACTAAATAACAAGGCTCTATTTAACATTGTACTTTACAGAAAAGGAGTCTTGAACCTCTCATTATTTATTTGAATTAGGTTTACAAGACTACCCTTAAAGCTAACCTACCTTTCAATGTGTACATAGAACTTGGCTTTCCATCAGTTTCCTGCCACTGCGGATCCCCAGTATACTGCTTAATAAAGACCATTTGGGGAAGCTGTGGAAGGAGAAAAGCCCCGCAGCCATATTTGCTGTCTGCAGGGACACAAAAGGATCACTGGGTACTGTAACACACTGAGCCTTAGATTTCTGGTGGTGCAAACCACCAGGGGTCTGCCTGCACTCAGGAACTGAGCACCTAGGAGGGTTTTGTCTGCCAGCCCATGGGGCTCAGGGCCAGTGTCCCGCGCAGGAAGCTGTGGAAAGAGAGAAGCCCTGCGGCCAAACCTTTTGTGTCTGCAGGGACACAAAATGTTCACTAGGTACTGTAAGACCCTGAGCTTTAGATTTCTGGGGTGCAAACCACCAGGGGTCTGCCTGCCCGCAGGAACTGAGCACATAGGCGGTTCATCTGCAAGCCAGTCCATCGCAGGACCTGTGTCCTATGTGAGAATCAACAGAGGGAGTGACCCCCACCACAACTTCTTCCCTCCATAATACAGCAGACAGAGAACACCTGGTTGAGCTTGAAAACCTAAGTATAGCATTGCTTGATGCAAGACAGAGAAGGGCTCCAAAGGCACAAAAGAGGAAGCCAGCATATCAGTAATCTGCGCCAGAAGAAACCCAGTCATCCAGTGTTGCAGAAATAACCTTAAAGATCCACAGTAAGTTGAAGCTCCAGCCAGTGACAATAAGACCATCTAACTCCTGGGAGAACCAGATGGCTAAAGGCAAACGTAGGAACGTTACTAACAGAAACCAAGGCATTATGGCAGCATCTGAACCCAATTCTCCAACATTAGCAAGTCCTGGATACCCCAACACACCAGAAAAACAAGATTTGGATTTAAAATCACTGGTCATAATGCTAGTACAGGAACACATGAAGGACATACTTAAAGAAATTCAGGAGAAAATGGATCAAAAATTAGAAGCCCTTACAAGGGAAACACAAAAATCATTGAAAGAAATTCAGGAGAATACAAAAGCCAATAAGGAGGAAATGCAATAATCACTTAAAGAAATACAGGAGAACCTTGATAAACAGGCAGAAGTCATGAAAGAGGAAACACAAAAATCACTTAAAGAATTAGAGGAAAACACAAACAAGCAAATGACAGAACTGAGCAAAAATTTTCAGGATCTAAAAACAGAAGTAGAAACAACTAAGAAAGCACAAAGGGAGACAACTTTGGAGATAGAAAACCTTGGGAAGAAATCAGGGACCATAGATGCAAATATCAACAACAGAATACAAGAGTTAGAAGAAAGAATCGCAGATGCCAAAGATACCATAGAAACCATGGACTCAACAGTTAAAGAAAATGCAAAATGCAAAAAGCTTGTAACCCAAAATATCCAGGAAATCCAGGACACAACGAGAAAGCCAAATCTAAGGATCATAGGTATTGATGAGAGTGAAGATTTACAACTTAAAGAGCCAGCAAATATCTTCAACAAAATTATGGAAGAAAACTTCCCTAACCTAAAGAGAGAGATGCCCATGAATATACAAGAAGCCTACAGAACTCCAAACAGACTGGACCAGAACAGAAATACCTCCCGTCACATAATAATCAAAACCCCAAATGTACTAAACCAAGAAAGAATACTTAGGGCAGTAAGAGAAAAAGGGCAAGTAACATATAAAGGAAGACCTATCAGAATTACACCAGATTTCTCACCAGAGACCATGAAAGCTAGAAGATCCTGGGCGGAGCTCATGCAGACTCTAAGAGAACACAAATGCCAGCCGAGACTACTATACCCAGCGAAACTCTCAATTACTATAGATGGAGAAACCAAGATAATCCATGACAAAACCAAATTTACACAATATCTTTCTACATATCCAGCCCTACAAATCTTAATAGGGGGAAAGCACCAGTACAACGAGGGAAACTATACCCTGGCAGGAGCAGGATATTAAGCTTCTTTCATCAAATCCAAAAGAAGTTAACCAATCAAATTTAAAAAATAACGTCAAAAATTACAGGAAGTAACAATCACTATTCCTTAATATCTCTTAACATCAATGGACTCAATGCCCCAATAAAAAGACATAGACTAACAGACTGGTTACGTAAACAGGACCCTACATTTTGCTGCTTACAGGAAACACACCTCAATGTCAAAGACAAAAACTACCTTAGAGTAAAATGCTGGAAGACAATTCTACGAGCAAATGGTCCCAGGAAACAAGCCGGAGTTGCCATTCTAATTTCAGATAAAATTGACTTTCAACCTAATGTCATCAAAAGAGACATGGAAGGTCACTACTTGCTAGTCAAAGGAAAAATCCAACAAGAAGAACTCTCAAACCTGAACATCTATGCCCTAAATACAAGGGCACCCTCATTCATAAAAGAAACTTTACTAAAGCTCAAAGTACACATTACACCTAACACAATAATTGTGGGTGACTTCAACACTC
Organism: Apodemus sylvaticus; assembly: GCF_947179515.1. NCBI lineage: Eukaryota > Metazoa > Chordata > Mammalia > Rodentia > Muridae > Apodemus > Apodemus sylvaticus. The sequence continues at coordinate 10,971,828 of NC_067479.1, forward strand.
CACGGTCACCAATGGACCGATCAGGAAAACAGAAACTAAACAGGGAGACAATGAAACTAATTGAAGCTTTGAACCAATTGGAGTTAACAGATATATATAGAACCTTTTTCTCAGCACCTCATGGTACCTTCTCCAAAATAGATCATATAGTTGGTCACAAGACAGACCTCAACAAATATAAGAAGATTGAAATAATCGCATGCCTCCTATCAGATCACTATGGAGTAAAAGTGGTCTTTAGTAACAGTAAAAACAACAGAAAGCCCACATACACATGGAAACAGAATAATACTCTACTCAATGATACCTTGGTCAAGGAAGAAATAAAGAAAGAAATCAAAGATTTCTTAGAGTTTAATGAAAATGAAGGCACAACATACACAAATCTATGGGACACACTGAAAGCAGTGCTAAGAGGAAAACTCATAGCTTTGAGTGCCTTCAAAAAGAAATTCGAGAGAGCTTACACTAGAAGATTAAAGGAACAACTGAAAACCCTGGAACAAGAAGAAGCTAATTCACCCAGGAGGAGGAGAAGACAGGAAATCATCAAACTCAGGGCTGAAATCAATCAAGTGGAAACCAAGAGAACCATACAAAGAATCAACAAGACCAAAAGCTGGTTCTTTGAAAAAATCAACAAGATAGATAAACCCTTAGTCAGACTAACCAAAGGGCACAGAGAAAGTATCCAAATTAACAAAATTAGAAATGAAAACGGAGATATCACAACAGAAACCGAGGAAATTCAAAAAATCATCAGATCCTACTACCAAAACCTCAACACTGTTTCATAGTACAGTGAAACACTGTTTCAGAAGTATTCAACACAACCGGAGAATCTGGAGGACCTTCAAAGAAGACTTAACAACAATACTCTTCAAACTCTTCCACCAAATAGAAACAGAAGGAATACTACCCAACTCCTTCTTCGAAGCCACTATTACGCTGATACCAAAACCACAAAAGACCCAACTAAGAAAGAGAATTTCAGGCCAATTTCCCTTATGAATATCGATGCAAAAATACTAAATAAAATTCTTGCCCACCGAATCCAAGAACACATCAAAATGATCATCCACCATGATCAAGTAGGCTTCATCCCAGGGATGCAGGGATGGTTCAATATACGGAAATCCATAAATGCTATCCACTACATAAACAAACTCAAAGAAAAAAACCACATGATCATTTCATTAGATGCTGAAAAAGCATTTGACAAAATTCAGCATCCTTTCATGCTAAAAGTCTTGGAAAGGACAGGAATTCAAGGCCCATATCTAAACATAGTAAAAGCAAAATACAGCAAACCGGTAGCCAACATCAAACTAAATGGAGAGAAACTTGAAGCAATCCCACTAAAATCAGGGACTAGACAAGGCTGCCCCCTCTCTCCATATCTTTTCAATATAGTTCTTGAAGTCCTAGCTAGAGCAATTAGACAACAGAAGGAAGTCAAAGGGATACAAATTGGAAAGGAAGAACTCAAATTATCACTATTTGCAGATGATATGATAGTATACTTAAGTGACCCAAAAATCTCTACCAGAGAACTCCTAAAGCTGATAAACAACTTTAGCAAAGTGGCTGGTTATAAAATTAACTCAAGCAAATCAGTAGCCTTCCTATACTCAAAGCCTAAGCAGGCTGATAAAGAAATTAGGGAAATGACACCCTTCACAATAGCTACAAACAAAATAAAGTATCTTGGGGTGACTCTAACCAAACAAGTCAAAGACCTATATGACAAGAACTTCAGATCTCTGAAGAAGGAAATCGACGAAGATCTCACAAAATGGAAAAACCTTCCATGCTCGTGGATTGGCAGGATTAATATAGTTAAAATGGCCATCTTGCCAAAGGCAATCTACAGATTCAATGCTATACCCATAAAAATCCCAACCCAGTTCTTCATAGAGCTAGAAAGAGCAATTCTCAAATCATCTGGAATAACAAAAAACCCAGGATAGCTAAAACTATTCTCAACAGTAAAAGAACTTCAGGGGGATTCAATATCCCAGAGTTTAAACTCTACTACAGAGCAATAGTGATAAAAACTGCATGGTATTGGTACAATATCAGGCAAGCGGATCAATGGAATAGGATTGAAGACCCAGAAATGAACCAACACACCTATGGTCACTTGGTCTTCGACAAAGGGGCTGAAAGCATCCAGTGGAAAAAAGATAGTCTTTTAAACAAATGATGCTGGTTCAATTGGAGGTCAGCATGCAGAAGAATGCGCATCGATCCTTCTTATCTCCTTGCACCAAGCTCAACTCCAAATGGATCAAGGACCTCCACATAAAACCTGACACACTGAAACTAATTGAAAAAAAAACTGGGGAAGACCCTGGAGGACATGGGCACAGGGGAAAAGTTCCTGAATAGAACACCAATAGCTTATGCTCTAAGATTAAGAATTGACAAATGGGACCTCATAAAACTACAAAGTTTCTGTAAGGCAAAGGACACCGTCAAAAGGACAAAACATCAACCAACAGACTGGGAAAGAATCTTCACCAACCCTAAATCCGACAGAGGGCTAATATCTAATATATACAAAGAACTCAAGAAAGTAGAACCCAGAGATCCAAATAACCCCATTAAAAAGTGGGGTACGGAGCTAAACAAAGAATTTTCACATGAAGAACTTCGGAGAGCTGAGAAACACCTTAAGAAATGTTCAACACCATTAATCATTAGGGAAATGCAAATCAAAACAACCCTGAGATTTCACCTCACACCAGTCAGAATGGCTAAGGTCAAAAACTCAGGCGACAGCAGGTGTTGGCGAGGATGTGGAGAAAGAGGAACACTCTTCCACTGCTGGTGGGATTGCAAGATGGTGCAACCACTTTGGAAATCAGTCTGGCGGTTCCTCAGAAAACTGGGCATGTCACTTCCTGAGGACCCTGTTATACCACTACTGGGCATATATCCAGAGGATTCTTCAGCATGCAATAAGGACACATGCTCCACTATGTTCATAGCAGCCCTATTTGTAATAGCCAGAAGCTGGAAAGAACCTAGATGTCCTTCAACGGAGGAATGGATACAAAAAAATGTGGTATATTTACACAATGGAGTACTATTCAGCCATTAGAAACAATTTATTCATGAAATTCTTAGACAAATGGATGGAGCTGGACAACATCATACTAAGTGAGGTAACCCAGTCTCAAAAGATCAATCATGGTATGCACTCACTGATAAGTGGATATTAGCCTAGAAACTTTGAATATGCAGGACATAATCCACACATTAAATGATGTCCAAAAAGAATGGAGGAGTGGGCCCTGGTTCTGGAAAGACTCAGTGCAAGAGTATAGGGGAATTCCAGAACAAGGAAGTGGGAAGGGGTAGATGGAAGAATAGGGGGACGGAAGAGGGCTTATGGGACTTGCGGGGAGTGGGGACCCAGAAAAGGAGAAATCATTTGCAATGTAAATAAAAAAATATAAATAAATAAAAATAAAACTGAAAAAAAAAAAAGAAAAAAAAAAGACTGTTTGGTTCTGGAAAGAAAGGCCACAAGCCATATCTAAAATGAAGTGGGAGGCAATAATTAGCATTTGCCTTTGTACTGAAGATATGCAAAAATATGAAAAGGAGACTGTGTCTCCGCCCATTCTATCAACATTCTCAGAAATATTGTAACTCCCACTTAAAGTTTGCTTAAGACAGTAAGACACAGGAATGCACTTAGAATCAACAACCCTCCTTACATGCTTTTATAACTTCTTTTGTTTTCAGATATGCAGAGTTCTCTTTTGTCAAATGAGAGCTAATTTGTCCCTCTGAGAGCAGCATATGCATTGATAATTTCTTACCATTGATGTTCCTGGTACATGTTTATCAGTGTAATACAATTGCAGGGTGTCTTTCATTTCATCGATATCTTCCTGTTACCTTAATCAAGTGAATCCATCATCTCGTTTTCCTCTGATGTTTGAGACATTCATTTCTCTCTGCAAAAGCACTGCATCTTTTCTGATTCATCTTTCCCATGTTCAATATATGCATTACTGCTTCTGTAAGTTCCATATCTTAAATTGAATTTTCAGTTATTTCCAAGAGAATTGAGATTTTTACACTGATCAGGACTGTTAAGGATAATATCAAAGCTAAAAAACTATTAAAGTAGTATTTGCTGTGATGTATTCCTGGAGTTTAAAAGATTCAGGAAGTATATTACATTAAAGTTTTAATCGTTTAATTCTCCATGCCATATTGTAACTTTTATGAGTTATAACCATAATTCAGTATGTATCAACTACAGAGGGTAGTAAATTTCTATACATGTAAATTAGTTGATTAGTATTGTATAGCTGTCTATGTAAGTACTGGTATAGCTGTCTCAACATTGAGGCAACCTAGGTGACAAACTAGAGTAAAATCTAGGACAATTACTTAGATTTCAGGTAACAAAGTTATGTTACACTTAAGTAGTAAACTTGTGTTGTATCTACAATTTATGGAAACATTTAACATCTAGGAATATAAAAAGGTACTGTTTTCTTCCTGTTAAAGACCATTTGGGGTATTTTGTGTTTCTGTGTGTTATGTATATTTGTTTGTTGTGTATTTTATTATGTTTTCTGGCGCCAGACCTTTTAACCCCCCGCCCCCCCCCCAGTTCCGGTGGAAGGTGGAAGTTGTCTAGCTTCTCTTGGAGGTCCTCATCTTGACTGCTCAGGAAGCTGGGTGGGTCACCTGCTTAATTCAGGAATTCCTAGACCTGGAGGAAGAATGAACTAAACCTTTACTTCGAGCACTCCTCCCTAGGTGGAGCAGGATCCTGGCTATCTGGGAGAAGTTAACCTTGACCTTAGTCAAGTTCACTCTTAGCACTCCACCCAAGGATAAAAATTCCTGCTTCAACCTACTTCCCTATTATGTCCTAAAGGCAGATTCCTGCCTGAAGCCAGGGATTATCCTTGACCGAAGCCAAACTCCGACCAAGTGCATGACTGCCCCAATATGGCTCTGTACAGTAACCCTCAATGTTACAGTCAGCTCATGTAAAAATAGACAGCTTAAAAATCAGTCACGAGTAAGGATATACAACATAAAAATCTA